>NC_056729.1:1868754219-1868906719 GCF_019279795.1 Protopterus annectens
AGTATTGACATTGTCACTTGCAGTTTTAAAACTGAGTGACTCTATCAAATTATAAAGAAGAGATGTTTGTTAAAGAACCAAAATAAAGACATAAATTATCTATCTATATAAATATTTATATGGATATATAGGTTTGCTATAGTTTTAGCAATTGCTGCAATGTTGAATCAATAAATAATGTGATAAATCCAGTTCACTTTTTTGCAGGGAGCAAGCCCCCTGCACTCAAGGTGGGGGACTGTGCCCCAACATTCCCTGGTTATTATATATAGCAACTCCATGATCTCACAAAACACAACAGCAGGGAAAGGGCAAATGTCCACTCCCCACTGTTCTGGGATCTCCAACAAAAGTAATGCTGGCAGAAGTAATCAAATGATTATTTGGCCAATTCTGCCTGTTTTAAATTCGCTCATTATCACAAATGATCAACTATATGGAATATTTCCATATATATCTACCTGTTTATCCATCTATCTATATCTATTTATCTATCTATAGATCTATCTATCTATCTATCTATCTATATCTATTTATCTATCTATAGATCTATCTATCTGTGTTTTTTTTTATTTTCTCCAAATCTTTTGGGTTTCTAATACCATGATGAGAATGGACCCCATTCCTAAGTCAAAGTATGATTAAAGTTCATAAAATTAGTATTGTTTCAGTCTTTGATGTCAGCAAGAAATGCTTTTTGCAGTAAGCACAATGTGCCCATTGGTGACTCCTTCTGCAATTCGGAGTTGCATGTATCGGTAGCATATCTAAATACGATTGTAAATTCTTTTTTATAAGTCCCATTGCTTCTACTACTATTGGAACTATCAGCATATCCTTCCTGCACATTGCACTCTTTTTTGTCTGCAATATTATATCTTTATGTCTCTATGTGTGCAACGCACTGTAGTCACTGGGTGAAGCAATTTCAATGATTAATGCTACTTTTGTCTTCTTTTCATGGACCACTATATTTGGTTTTCTTGCATCTATCTTTTGAACTGTTGGTAATGGGTGATCCCATGTGATGTAAACTTCATCATTTTCTGTGATGCTTTATGGCTCAAGTTTCCAGTGTTTTTCAGCCACTTCATTACTGAAATATTTGCACAATCCCCAGTGCAACAGTCTTGCCACATTATTATGCCTTTCAGTGTACAGTCCTTCTGCCATTAGTATGTCACAAGCAGCAACATGGTGAGCAACTGTTTCCAATTCTGTTTTACAAAACCTACATTTGTCTGTTTCTCCCACATGTTCAACGGACTTTATAAACCAACATGTATTTAGTCCACTATCTTGCGTGCCAGTATTAATCTTTCATCTTTTGGCTTGAATTCACATCTCCTTAACCATTCCTGCAGTCGATCCTGATCAACCTGAGGTTGTTCCAGGACTTTTCCATAGTTACAACTATATTTAAAGATTTTCCACATTTCTTGCCTTCTCATGTGGTCCTTCACCTTATATTCTTTCTTTTGTTTTTTGGCACATTCAGTTGCTGCCTGATTTTTATCTACTTCTGGTTTGATTTTCATTCCTGCTTGATGCCAACATGCTTCTGCTAGACTAAGAAGGGAAGTCATCTTAAATTTATTCTCCTCATGTTTCAAAACGTTCACTATGTTTGGGTCTTGTGTGGTCAGCAGATATGTGTGGAATCCCACAATTACAGATCTATACATGTAATCAATTTCAAGGAGGCCCCTACTTCCTTCAAAATGGGGAATATATACAATGATTTTTATAAATTATTTGATGAGCATGAAGCATCCTTCTTGTTTTTCTGACTAATATATCCAGCACCTTTTGGGGCCAATCAATCACTCCAAAACTATAAGTTAGTGCAGGAAGAGCAAACCGGTCAATAGATTGAACTTTGTTCCTAGATGTCAAAGCTGCTACCAGGATTAATTTAAATCTTCTAAAAAATTCCTTACTGAGTTGTATTAGCATTTCTTCAAGTTTTATTGTTGATCCTTCATCAATTCCCAAATATTTATACACTCCCTCTTTTTCAAATTTTTTTATATCACATTCCTGTCACAGGCTGATGTTTTCTTGGTGCTGCAGCTTGCTGCTTTAAAGGTTGCGTTTGTACATTTATCAAGACCAAATGACATTCTTATATAATCTGAAAAGGTTTTGATTACTTGCAGTTGTGCTGTCAATTCCTCATCTGATGAGCTATACAATGTTAAATCATCGACAAAGAGAAGATGAGAAGTCTTTACACATTTTTGCTTTCTGGGAAACAAATTATAGCCATGACCTAATATGTTAAGCAGACAGCTTAATGGGCTAACAGGGTGGCAGAGAGTCACCCTGGAATATCCCCCTTTGGATTTTTATCCTTGGAATAATAATTTGTCCTTTATCATGGCTTAACTGCAGAGTGGTTTGCCACTGTTTCATGGTCCCTGTGATGCAGTTTATCAGTGCAGGGTTTATCTTATACACTTTTAAGCACTCTTTTATCCATGAATGTGGGATACTTCAAATGCTTTTTTTGTAGTCTAGTCATACCATACTTGGATTCTTCCTCTATTTTCAGTTTTTCACTATGACTTTAACAACAAAAGATCCTTTGTTTTGTATGGCTTTGTTTTATTACTCTTTTGTTCTGCTGCCATAATTGAGCTTTCTTCTACATGCCTATAAACTCTGTCAGCATCAATTCCAGTGTATAGTTTATATGTCATCAGAAGGAAAGTTATTGGTCTATAGTTTTTAGGGTAGCCTGCAGCTTCACTCTTAAATAGGAACATTGTTTTTCCTGTTGTTAGCCAGGCTAGTGTCTGTTCAGGTGTGCATATAAATAGTTCTTACTCTTGTTTAAATCTTTGTGCAAACCTATTACTACTTTTAGCCAGAAGTTTGCTACATCTGGGCCTGGGGTTTTCAATTAGAGGCTTTTCTTAACTTTGTTTCAATCTCTTTGGCTGTTAGTTCATCCCATTTCATATCCTGTACCTTTAAACCTCTTATTCTTTATTTTACTTTTTCTATCCATTCAGCATCTTTGTTATGTTCTACAGAATCTTCATAAATATTTCTCCAAAATGTGTCAATTTCTGGTTTTTTTTTTTTTTTTTTGTGGTCTTTCAGTTCCTTTTACCTTGTTTCCCAGTTCTCTCTAAAACTTTTTTAGGTAATCAATAAATTGCTCATTTTGTACTTTTCCTTTATATTTATCTGTGTATCTTTTAAGTTTTTCTGCCTGTGCTAATATTTTATATTTATTCTTTGTGATAGTGCATGATAAATCCTGATCCATTATAATACCGTGCATTAATCACGTCTATCTTTCTAAGTATTTTGTTGATCTGTTCCCTCTTCTATACTTCTCTAACAGTGACACTTTTTGTCTTAATTGCTTTATAGCTTTGTCTATTCAATACTTCCATGATGGCATTTGATTTCTCCCCATCTTTTCCCTCACTACCCTGTGTTCTTATGGTAGGACTTTTTCTGTTATTAATTTGGCTGCACAGTAATGTATCCTATTTACTTCTGTTATATTGTGTGAATCTCTAAGGACAGTCCTAATTACTGTGTTGACTTGTTTTTATTTTTATTATTTAACATTTGGTAACCTGGAAAGTCCAACTTTAAACGTAGCCATATTTCAGCGGAGGCCCAGGGAGAAATGCTCCAAATGCATGTCTTTGAATGTGGGAAGAAACTGGAGCACCCAGAGGAAACCCACATGAATGCAAGGAGGACATGCAGACTCCACACAGAAGGCACCCCAGCTGAGAATCAAACCAGAGAACCTCTTGCTGTGAGGCAAAAATGCTACCGCTGCACCACTGCGCCATCCGTATCAGACTTCTAACTTTTTGGTTTTTACTGACCTTTTGCAACCTATTTCTTTCATTGATCTTAATATGTCTATCCATGTCTATTAATTATCTAAATATATAAAGATATATATTGAATTGCCTAAACACAATTTCTTAGCAGAACAGAAATGATCAAGACAAAGAATTTTCATTACAATGAACAAAAGTTTATTAGACAATACCCCCTTACACTTCTATGTCAGGCAAGCATTAATAATAATATCAAACCAGCTATACTTCTATGTCAGGCAAGCATTAATAATAATATCAAACCAGCTATACTTCTATGTCAGGCAAGCATTAATAATAATATCAAACCAGCTATACTTCTATGTCAGGCAAGCATTAATAATAATATCAAACCAGCTATACTTCTATGTCAGGCAAGCATTAATAATAATATCAAACCAGCTATACTTCTATGTCAGGCAAGCATTAATAATAATATCAAACCAGCTATACTTCTATGTCAGGCAAGCATTAATAATATCAAACCAGCTATACTTCTATGTCAGGCAAGCATTAATAATATCAAACCAGCTATACTTCTATGTCAGGGCAAGCATTAATAATAATATCAAACCAGCTATACTTCTATGTCAGGCAAGCATTAATAATAATATCAAACCAGCTATACTTCTATATCAGGCAAGCATTAATAATAATATCAAACCAGCTATACTTCTATGTCAGGCAAGCATTAATAATAATATCAAACCAGCTATACTTCTATGTCAGGCAAGCATTAATAATAATATCAAACCAGCTATACTTCTATGTCAGGCAAGCATTAATAATAATATCAAACCAGCTATACTTCTATGTCAGGCAAGCATTAATAATAATATCAAACCAGCTATACTTCTATGTCAGGCAAGCATTAATAATAATATCAAACCAGCTATACTTCTATGTCAGGCAAGCATTAATAATAATATCAAACCAGCTATACTTCTATGTCAGGCAAGCATTAATAATAATATCAAACCAGCTATACTTCTATGTCAGGCAAGCATTAATAATAATATCAAACCAGCTATACTTCTATGTCAGGCAAGCATTAATAATAATATCAAACCAGCTATACTTCTATGTCAGGCAAGCATTAATAATAATATCAAACCAGCTATACTTCTATGTCAGGCAAGCATTAATAATAATATCAAACCAGCTATACTTCTATGTCAGGCAAGCATTAATAATAATATCATTCCAGCTATACTTCTATGTCAGGCAAGCATTAATAATAATATCAAACCAGCTATACTTCTATGTCAGGCAAGCATTAATAATAATATCAAACCAGCTATACTTCTATGTCAGGCAAGCATTAATAATAATATCAAACCAGCTATACTTCTATGTCAGGCAAGCATTAATAATAATATCAAACCAGCTATACTTCTATGTCAGGCAAGCATTAATAATAATATCATTCCAGCTATACTTCTATGTCAGGCAAGCATTAATAATAATATCAAACCAGCTACACTTCTATGTCAGGCAAGCATTAATAATAATATCAAACCAGCTATACTTCTATGTCAGGCAAGCATTAATAATAATATCATTCCAGCTATACTTCTATGTCAGGCAAGCATTAATAATAATAACAAACCAGCTATACTTCTATGTCAGGCAAGAATTAATAATAATATCATTCCAGCTATACTTCTATGTCAGGCAAGCATTAATAATAATATCAAACCAGCTATACTTCTATGTCAGGCAAGCATTAATAATAATATCATTCCAGCTATACTTCTATGTCAGGCAAGCATTAATAATAATATCATTCCAGCTATACTTCTATGTCAGGCAAGCATTAATAATAATATCAAACCAGCTATACTTCTATGTCAGGCAAGCATTAATAACAATATCATTCCAGCTATACTTCTATGTCAGGCAAGCATTAATAATAATATCAAACCAGCTATACTTCTATGTCAGGCAAGCATTAATAATAATATCATTCCAGCTATACTTCTATGTCAGGCAAGCATTAATAATAATATCAAACCAGCTATACTTCTATGTCAGGCAAGCATTAATAATAATATCAAACCAGCTATACTTCTATGTCAGGCAAGCATTAATAATAATATCATTCCAGCTATACTTCTATGTCAGGCAAGCATTAATAATAATATCAAACCAGCTATACTTCTATGTCAGGCAAGCATTAATAATAATATCAAACCAGCTATACTTCTATGTCAGGCAAGCATTAATAATAATATCAAACCAGCTATACTTCTATGTCAGGCAAGCATTAATAATAATATCATTCCAGCTATACTTCTATGTCAGGCAAGCATTAATAATAATATCAAACCAGCTATACTTCTATGTCAGGCAAGCATTAATAATAATATCAAACCAGCTATACTTCTATGTCAGGCAAGCATTAATAATAATATCAAACCAGCTATACTTCTATGTCAG
This sequence comes from Protopterus annectens, assembly GCF_019279795.1. Classification (NCBI taxonomy): domain Eukaryota; kingdom Metazoa; phylum Chordata; order Ceratodontiformes; family Protopteridae; genus Protopterus; species Protopterus annectens. The sequence continues at coordinate 1,868,760,513 of NC_056729.1, forward strand.
GCAAGCATTAATAATAATATCATCCCAGCTATACTTCTATGTCAGGCAAGCATTAATAATAATATCAAACCAGCTATACTTCTATGTCAGGCAAGCATTAATAATAATATCAAACCAGCTATACTTCTATGTCAGGCAAGCATTAATAATAATATCAAACCAGCTATACTTCTATGTCAGGCAAGCATTAATAATAATATCAAACCAGCTATACTTCTATGTCAGGCAAGCATTAATAATAATATCAAACCAGCTATACTTCTATGTCAGGCAAGCATTAATAATAATATCAAACCAGCTATACTTCTATGTCAGGCAAGCGTCACTATTAAAAAGAGTAAAAGGGAAAGGAAAAGTTAATAGATCACTGATAAAGTAAGAGACCATCCTGGCTCACACTTTGACCAGGAAGCTCCCATTGCAGTCAGGTAGGAGACTCTATCAGGAAAGCCCTGAGCAGTGCATCCGCTCCACAGGTGAGGCTTCAACCAAGTGACAGGGAGCCCAGGTTTTTATACCCTAGCTGTTTACCAGGTTTTCTGGGAACCAAACTTTTAGGGCTCAACAAAGACTTTCCAGAACAGATCAGAGATGTTGGCCACCCATCCCATAATGTTCATGCAAGCCTGCCACCCTCTATGATTACCCTTCATCAGATCTGTTAAACTAATCAGTGATGTCAAAATAAAAAAAAAACTTTCAGCCAGTCATTATTAATGCGTCAGCTTCTGCCCCTTAAGGGGGGTTTCAGTGGGAAGTACTTTCAGCCAGTCATTATTAATGCGTCAGCTTCTGCCCCTTAAGGGGGGGTTCAGTGTGAAGTATGAGTTTAACCCAGGATATGTGTGTGCTTGGAACCTTCCTAAACTTTTCATTTTTGCAAGTTTCAAGTGATTGTTAAGATCACCACTTCTTGTTGTTCAGATACCACTTGTAATACTCTAAAAAAGAACTTGTGTTCATTTGATTCATGCACATGTTTTGCCAGGGGATTTTTAAGATCTTTCAGACAGATATCGCTGATATGCTTAGATATCCTTTCTTTAAACTGTCTCCCAGTCTTACCTGCATAGAAACATGTACAGATGTACCATGCAGCCAAGTACACCAAACTTTTAGTAGTACAGTCAGCATACAGCTTCAGTATAAACATAAAATTAATAAATGGGTGTTTGAAATCTTGTTCTTTAGATATTTGCAATTAGAACAATGACGACATGGACAGGTTCTTTTCCTGCTGGACTGTATCTTTACAGGTGCTTTATGTTTAAAATATAACATTCGTTTAAGATTGTGTCTGTTCTTAAAGGCAAAATGTGGTCTATTTCCAACAATCTCTTTGATCGTCTTATCAGATGTAAGGATCTTCCAGTTAGCTTCAATGATGTCACATACATACTTACTATCACTTGTATAAATCATGACAAACACGACTGACTTGCTCTATCTGTGGCCTCTTTTTTCATCTGGTCAGAACTCTGTCTGGGGTGGGTGTCATTCAGATACAGATACGGTCTCCCTTGTTGCCCACATACAGCCCTAACCTTCTGTTGTGCCTTAACAATCTGTTTCTTATCATAGCCCATATGTTGAAAAAATGTCTCCATTTTTAATACTTCTTCATGAAAATCATCTTCTTTAGTACTTAATCTGGAAACTCTGAGCAGCTGTGCTTCAACTATACTAGAGTATATATGCTGGGGATGCATACTTGATTTTGTCAAATAATTATTCTTACAAGTTTCCTTACAATACAGTTGTGTATCAGTCTTAGCACAGTTGTTCTGAATGGTCATCACATCCAAGAAAGGTAACATCTCATAAGAAGAATGCATGCTGAATCTTAAGACTCAGTAGTCCCTTCTAAGAATCTATGAAAACGGGCAAATTTTTCTTCATTTCCTTCCCATAATACATATATATCATCGACAAAACACAGATAAAACTCCACATGCTGTGAGTATGGATTATTAAACATAAAATCATGTTCCCAATTTGCCATTACAAGATTAGCATTGCTATTGGCACATGGGGTGCCCATAGCTACACCTCATTGCTGCCAATACACATTGTCTTCAAAGATTAACACATTGTTTTCAAGCACTAGACTTAACAAAGCATGTTACATTGATTTCAGCTTCTCTCTGTGAAAGTTCTATAATAGCATTTAACCCAAAGTTATTCGGGATGGCCGTGAAAAGGCTAACAACATCCATAGTCAGTAAAAGAAGACTATTCATATTTTGTTGTTGAATCATAAAGGCATTAAGAGATGATAGAAAATGTCTAGTATCTGATAATCTCCTGTACTTTAAACAGAAAATCGTTCAACTGTTGCTCAATATAAACAGAAGCTGGCTCTGTAATCCATCCGGTGCCTGCCACAATAGGACGCATAGTTGGATTATTCTCATTTTTATGCAGCTTAGACAGATCATTAAGTATCGGGATGGTCAGTTGTTTTACTATTAAATAGTCAAAAAGGTCTTTTGGAATCAATCTATGCATGCGCAGCTCATGCAGAGTATCTTTCACTGACTTCTTTAGTTGTACCAGCTTCATAATTGTAGTGCACTTATAAGTCATCATCACTCAGTGACTCTCTCATTTTCATCACATAACATGCCCTGTTCATCAGAACAATGGCTCCATCTTTATCTGCAGGCCTTATAATTAAACCATCATTCATCATCCAGTCTTTCAAGGCATTGTCTCTCAGTGCTGGTTATGTTACGAAATTGGTGCCTTGGCCTCAATAAACATTGCACAATATCTTGTTCACATACTTTTAGAAAGGTATCTACCACATAACTATTCTGTGGAGCAAAATCACTAGGGTTTTTAAAGGGTCTATATTATATGTTTGAAGTTTCAAAACTTCGAACCTCATATAATCAAACTTATATGAGCGAAGTTGTAAAACTTTGAACATGTAATAAAAAAAAAAAAAAAGAAAAGAAACCTACCTGAATGCTGTGAGCAGGGGGGCAAGCCCTCCTGCACCCTCCACACCCCCGCTACTTAAATATACCAAATCCGAGGTCGCACTTCAGTGAAGTGAGATCACTGTAGGGAATATTTCCCTTTACTTCACTGTAGTGTGATCTCAGAGTTGGTATACTTGAGTAGCGGAGGTGTGTGGGGTGCAGCATTCAGGTAAGTTTGTTTTGTTTTTTATTTTATTCCATGTTTGAAGTTTTATCATGAGTATATCAGGTTCCAAGTTTTGAAACTTTGAACATAAAATATAGACCCTTTTAAATATATTAGCACAATGTTGTGAACTGTTACCAAAAATAGTCTTTAAGATGTCTCTTCCAAACATCTTCAGCTGTAAAATAACGTCACATAAAGACAAGACCACATCTGTCAGCCTAAAATCAGATAAATTCACAACTAAGTTATTCATGTTGTCTAGTTGGCATTCTTCCCTTGACGTTCTATCGACAGTTTTCTTCTTTTTCTTCCACTGCTCTGGGAGGGAGGACCTCATTTGTCCTTGTACTCTCTCATCATTTTTGTTTTAATTTTGACATTACTGATTAGTTTAACAGATCTGATGAAGGATAATCTTGTACCTGAAAGCACATACCTCTTCGATTTATACATTTCTTAGAAGTTTTTTAAGTCTTATTATTTTATTAAAGTTTCTATTTGATTAACAACAGTGTTTTATGGACTACCTTGTTGTAACAGCACTGATTTTGGTTTTCTCATATTACTTTGTGGTGCAGAGGTGTTTTTTGGTGGCTGTTCCTCTTTGTTTGCTTATATATATATATATATATATATATATATATATATATATATATATATATATGTGTGTGTGTGTGTGTGTGTGTGTATGATTTTCAAGTTTAGACTAACAAAATATAGAAAGGTTTTTGCGAGTGGTCAAAATATAAAGGGATGGATTCAAGAACCTTTTAACACATCATGACAAGTGAATTTTCAGGATGAGGGACCATGCACAGGGTATGTGGAATTTAGGAAAAACAAGCTCCATGAAATAGCCAGGCCAAGCAGCATGGTGGGGCATGGTAGATGTTAATGGACATAAAATGACATGCTAATGGGCAACATTATTATTTTGAGTATGTCCATGTATGTCAATTAGGCAAAACAAGATGGCAGAACAATTCAGAGAATTATAATGCAGTGCAGTGGAACTGCACCAGCTGTATACTTGAACCCAGCTGAATGCTTGTGTTCAGACGGACTGAATCATTCAGCAATGCTAGGGGATGTCATAGCATAACTAAGCATGCATGTGCAAGAGATTCTTATTGCTACTACCCTACGTGACGGTGAGTGCCATCAGCCCTGCAGGTGTAGGGTCATCTCACTGTACTTGTCATTTCATGAACACCTCCATAAAATTATTGTGGATTCATGCATATATGGACACCATTCAAAAAAACTGTGGATACATGTTGGCTTTGTCTGCAGATCTATGTGAGTTGTGGTGTACCTATCCCACTGGATATTATGGTATGTGTGGCTTTACCAATTTTACATATGCTAGCTAAAGGGACCTTTCAGAGACCTACTGATGGACATGGAGGTGTGGTGTCTTGGGCATCTGCCTCAAAAATATTCCATCAAATTTTTGATATTATGCTTCAGCATGTGGGGGAGCATGTGTGGTTCCCATGTACCCCAGAGAACAGAATCAATACCAAGTGGGATTAATGTGCTATAGGCCTCGTCTTTGAGGTACTGGGAACCATAGATTTTACCCACATTGAAATAAAGGTCCCAGCTGATGAACTGGGAAAGTAGTACATGAACTGCAAAGAGTATCACCCCAACAGCTGCCAGGAGACACATAATGCACAGGTCAGATTGTAGCTGGTCCATAATGCACAGGGTAAAATCAACAAGCAGTGATCATGACTCACTCGTATGGCACACCTGTGACTTGTACCAATGCTTTAAGAGGGTGGACTTCTCACAAGTGTATCTTTTTGATTATGTCAGATATGTCCTGGAAACCTGGTTCATGTCACCCAAAAGAAAGCCACAAAAAATCCATCAGACCATGGGAGCAACCATGCCCCATCACAAACAAAAATCATTACTGAGCATGTGTTTTGGATGTTGAAATTATACTTTAACTGTCTGGATTCATCCAGTGATGTCCTGCAGAATGACCCTAGTACATGTGCAAAAACAGTGTATGTATGTATGTCCAGGGTTACATAATATTATACTTAGAAAGCAGTTATAACATGGTGGGCATTTACAGGGGTAGCAGTTCTGTGTGTACAAAATATTGTATAATATAATACTTAAGAAGTTACAGCAGGATGGGCACTTACAGGGGTAGCAATTCTGTGTGCACAAATTATTATATAATATAATACTTAAGAAGTTACAGCAGGGTGGGCACTTACATGGGCAGCAGTTGTGTGTGTACAAAATATTTCATAATATAATACTTAAGAAGTTACAGCAGGCTGGGCATTTACATGGGCAGCAGTTGTCTGTGTGCAGTGTTAAACAATATTATAGTTAGGCAGTTACAGCAGGGTGGGCACATGCAGAGGCAACAGTTCCCAGCAAAATAGGCACTGGAGATTGAATCAGATGAACAGTTAGTGAAGAGGCCAGCAGCTGGGGATGACCACAGCTAACAGAGGTATGCAGTGGTACTAGCAAAGAGTCAGTAACTTGCAAACACCTTCAAAATTTAGTATGCAAGAGTAAATCAGACTCACTTCAGTAATAAAGATAAAAAAAAATCTGTGATATCCCTTGAAATCTCAGAAAACCCAGGATGTAACCTATACTGGGTCAAAAACAAACCAAGCAGAAACTTTGCAGTGTGGAGGGTTTGAAGTTCACTCCTTGAAATATGTTATGCACCTGTTCACTAACAAAATTCACTCAGGTTTTCTGGGAACCTAACTTTTAGGGCTCAACAAAGACTTTCCAGAACAGATCAGAGATGTTGGCCACCCATCCCATAATGTTCATGCAAGCCTGCCACCCTCTATGATTACCCTTCATCAGATGTGTTAAACTAATCAGTGATGTCAAAATAAAAAAAAACTTTCAGCCAGTCATTATTAATGCGTCAGCTTCTGCCCCTTAAGGGGGGTTTCAGTGGGAAGTACTTTCAGCCAGTCATTATTAATGCGTCAGCTTCTGCCCCTTAAGGGGTTTCAGTGTGAAGTATGAGTTTAACCCAGGATATGTGTGTGCTTGGAACCTTCCTAAACTTTTCATTTTTGCAAGTTCCAAATGATTGTTAAGATCACCACTTCTTGTTGTTCAGATACCACTTGTAATACTCTAAAAAAGAACTTGTGTTCATTTGATTCATGCACATGTTTTGCCAGGGGATTTTTAAGATCTTTCAGACAGATATCGCTGATATGCTTAGATATCCTTTCTTTAAACTGTCTCACAGTCTTACCTACATAGAAACATGTACAGATGTCGCATGCAGCCAAGTACACCAAACTTTTAGTAGTACAGTCAGCATACAGCTTCAGTATAAACATAAAATTAATAAATGGGTGTTTGAAATCTTGTTCTTTAGATATTTGCAATTAGAACAATGACGACATGGGCAGGTTCTTTTCCTGCTGGACTGTATCTTTACAGGTGCTTTATGTTTAAAATATAACATTCGCTTAAGATTGTGACTGTTCTTAAAGGCAAAATGTGGTCTATTTCCAACAATCTCTTTGATTGTCTTATCAGATGTAAGGACCTTCCAGTTAGCTTCAATGATGTCACAGACATACTTACTATCACTTGTATAAATCATGACAAACACGACTGACTTGCTCTATCTGTGGCCTCTTTTTTCATCTGGTCAGAACTCTGTTTGGGGTGGGTGTCATTCAGATATAGATATGGTCTCCCTTGTTGCCCACATACAGCCCTAACCTTCTGTTGTGCCTTAACAATCTGTTTCTTATCATAGCCCATATGTTGAAAAAATGTCTCCATTTTTAATACTTCTTCATGAAAATCATCTTCTTTAGTACTTAATCTGGAAACTCTGAGCAGCTGTGCTTCAACTATACTAGAGTATATATGCTGGGGATGCATACTTGATTTTGTCAAATAATTATTCTTCCAAGTTTCCTTACAATACAGTTGTGTATCAGTCTTAGCACAGTTGTTCTGAATGGTCATCACATCCAAGAAAGGTAACATCTCATAAGAAGAATGCATGCTGAATCTTAAGGCTCAGTAGTCCCTTCTAAGAATCTATGAAAATGGGCAAGTTGTTCTTCATTTCCTTCCCATAATACATATATATCATCGACAAAACACAGATAAAACTCCACATGCTGTGAGTACGGATTATTAAACATAAAATCATGTTCCCAATTTGCCATTACAAGATTAGCATAGCTATTGGCACATGGGGTGCCCATAGCTACACCTCATTGCTGCCAATACACATTGTCTTCAAAGATTAACACATTGTGTTCAAGCACTCGACTTAACAAAACACGTTACATTGATTTCACCTTCTCTCTGTGAAAGTTCTATAATAGCATTTAACCCAAAGTCATTCGGGATGGCCATGAAAAGGCTAACAACATCCATAGTCAGTAAAAGAAGACTATTCATATTTTGCTGTTGAATCATAAAGGCATTAAGAGATGATAGAAAATGTCTAGTATCTGATAATCCCCTGTACTTTAAACAGAAAATCTTTCAACTGTTGCTCAATATAAACAGAAGCTGGCTCTATAATCCATCCGGTGCCTGCCACAATAGGATGCATAGTTGGATTATTCTCATTTTTAAGCAGCTTAGACAGACCATTAAGTATCGGGATGGTCGGTTGTTCTACTATTAAATAGTCAAAAAGGTCTTTTGGAATCGATCTATGCATGCGCAGCTCATGCAGAGTATCTTTCACTGACTTCTTTAGTTGTACCAGCTTCATAATTGTAGTGCACTTATAAGTCATCATCACTCAGTGACTCTCTCATTTTCATCACATAACATGCCCTGTTCATCAGAACAATGGCTCCATCTGTATCTGCAGGTCTTATAATTAAACCATCATTCATCATCCAATCTTTCAAGGTATTGTTACAAAATTGGTGCCTTGGCCTCAATAAACATTGCACAATATCTTCTTCACATACTTTTAGAAAGGTATCTACCACATAATTATTCTGTGGAGCAAAATCACTACGCTTTTTAAAGGGTCTATATTATATGTTTGAAGTTTCAAAACTTCAAACCTCATATAATCAAACTTATATGAGCGACGTTGTAAAACTTTGAACATGTAATAAAAAAGAAAAGAAAAGAAACCTACCTGAATGCTGTGAGCAGGTGGGCAAGCCCCCCTGCACCCTCCACACCCCCGCTACTTAAATATACCAACTCCGAGGTCGCACTTCAGTGAACTGAGATCGCTGTAGGGAATATTTCCCTTTACTTCACTGTAGTGTGATCTCGGAGTTGGTATATTTAAGTAGCGGAGGTGTGTGGGGTGCACTCACAGCATTCAGGTAAGTTTGTTTTGTTTTTTATTTTTTTTTATTACATGTTTGAAGTTTTAAAACTTCGCTCATATACGTTCGATTATATGAGGTTCGAAGTTTTGAAACTTTGAACATATAATATAGACCCTTTTTAAATATATTAGCACAATGTTGTGAACTGTTACCAAAAATAGTCTTTAAGATGTCTCTTCCAAACATCTTCAGCTGTAAAAATAACATCACATAAAGACAAGACCACATCTGTCAGCCTAAAATCAGATAAATTCACAACTAAGTTATTCATGTTGTCTAGTTGGCATTCTTCCCTCGATGTTCTATCAACGGTTTTCTTCTTTTTCTCCTTCTGCTCTGGGAGCGAGGGCCTCATTTGTCCTTGTACTCTCTCATCATTTTTTTTTTTAATTTTGACATTACTGATACTTTAACAGATCTGATGAAGGATAATCTTGTACCTGAAAGCGCTTACCTACTGGATTTATAAATTTCTTAGAAGTTTTTTAAGTCTTATTATTTTATTAAAGTTTCTATTTGAGTAACAACAGTGTTTTATGGACTGCCTTGTTGTAAGAGCACTGATTTTGGTTTTCTCATATTATTTTGTGGTGCAGTGGTGTTTTTTGGTGGCTGTTCCTGTTTGTTTGCTTATATATATATATATATATATATATATATATATATATATATATATATATATATATATATATATGTGTGTGTGTGTGTATGATTTTCAAGTTTAGACTAACAAAATATAGAAAGGTTTTTAAGGGCTGGATTCAAGAACCTTTTAACACATCATGACAAGTGAATTTTCAGGATGAGGGACCATGCACAGGGTATGTGGAATTTAGGAAAAACAAGCTCCATGAAATAGCCAGGCCAAGCAGCATGGTGGGGCATGGTAGATGTTAATGGACATAAAATGACATGCTAATGAGCAACATTATTATTTTGAGTATGTCCATGTATGTCAATTAGGCAAAACAAGATGGCAGAACAATTCAGAGAATTATAATGCAGTGCAGTGGAAGTGCACCAGCTGTATACTTGAACCCAGCTGAATGCTTGTGTTCAGACTGACTGAATCATTCAGCAATGCTAGGGGATGTCATAGCATAACTAAGCATGCATGTGCAAGAGATTCTTATTGCTACTACCCTACTTGACGGTGAGTGCCATCAGCCCTGCAGGTGTAGGGTCATCTCACTGTACTTGACATTTCATGAACACCTCCATAAAATTATTGTGGATTCATGCATATATGGACACCATTCAAAAAAAACTGTGGATACATGTTGGCTTTGTCTGCAGATCTATGTGAGTTGTGGTGTACCTATCCCACTGGATATTATGGTATGTGTGGCTTTACCAATTTTACATATGCTAGCTAAAGGGACCTTTCAGAGACCTACTGATGGACATGGAGGTGTGGTGTCTTGGGCATCTGCCTCAAAAATATTCCATCAAATTTTCGATATTATGCTTCAGCATGTGGGGGAGCATGTGTGGTTCCCATGTACCCCAGAGAACAGAATCAATACCAAGTGGGATTAGTGTGCTATAGGCCTCGTCTTTGAGGTACTGGGAACCATAGATTTTACCCACATTGAAATAAAGGTCCCAGCTGATGAACTGGGAAAGTAGTACATGAACTGCAAAGAGTATCACCCCAACAGCTGCCAGGAGACACATAATGCACAGGTCAGATTGTAGCTGGTCCATAATGCACAGGGTAAAATCAACAAGCAGTGATCATGACTCACTCGTATGGCACACCTGTGACTTGTACCAATGCTTTAAGAGGGTGGACTTCTCACAAGTGTATCTTTTTGATTATGTCAGATATGTCCTGGAAACCTGGTTCATGTCACCCAAAAGAAAGCCACAAAAAATCCATCAGACCATGGGAGCAACCATGCCCCATCACAAACAAAAATCATTACTGAGCATGTGTTTTGGATGTTGAAATTATACTTTAACTGTCTGGATTCATCCAGTGATGTCCTGCAGAATGACCCTAGTACATGTGCAAAAACAGTGTATGTATGTATGTCCAGGGTTACATAATATTATACTTAGAAAGCAGTTATAACATGGTGGGCATTTACAGGGGTAGCAGTTCTGTGTGTACAAAATATTGTATAATATAATACTTAAGAAGTTACAGCAGGATGGGCACTTACATGGGCAGCAGTTGTGTGCACAAATTAATATATAATATAATACTTAGTTACAGCAGAATTGGGGCACCCATGGGCAGCAGTTGTGTGTGTACAAAATATTTCATAATATAATACTTAAGAAGTTACAGCAGGCTGGGCACTTACATGGGCAGCAGTTGTCTGTGTGCAGTGTTAAACAATATTATAGTTAGGCAGTTACAGCAGGGTGGGCACATGCAGAGGCAACAGTTCCCAGCAAAATAGGCACTGGAGATTGAATCAGATGAACAGTTAGTGAAGAGGCCAGCAGCTGGGGATGACCACAGCTAACAGAGGTATGCAGTGGTACTAGCAAAGAGTCAGTAACTTGCAAACACCTTCAAAATTTAGTATGCAAGAGTAAATCAGACTCACTTCAGTAATAAAGATAAAAAAAATCTGTGATATCCCTTGAAATCTCAGAAAACCCAGGATGTAACCTATACTGGGTCAAAAACAAACCAAGCAGAAACTTTGCAGTGTGGAGGGTTTGAAGTTCTCTCCTTGAAATATGTTATGCAGCTAGTTCACTAATAAAATTCAAACTTTAAAATACGTACTACAAAATAATAAAATAGTAGGTAGTGAACAGTTGAGTTAAAAATGGAATATCCTTTATTGAAACACACAAACAAGATGAGGGCCTTAATGCTTTATTTCTAACATTTTCACTATTTATTTCAAACATTTTTCACTGTATTTCCACCTTAGCAATTATAGCTATGGTTTTCAGCCCACTTAGGTATTCATGTATAGATTTGTACACATGTTCAAATATTATATGTTTTTTACACACAAACCTGGTGAAGTATTTATTTGGTACGAAAGTGATCTTTGTTAAAAATGTTTCAGTTTATAAGTTACTAATATTCATTCTGATAGATATTTAGTAGTAAATTTTTTTGTTAGTTAATTAGTTAGTCATTTCCTTATTGAGTTGGTTCCTTAAATAATAAAGTTTGGATTAATAAAGTTTGGATTAGTAGGTTAGCTTTAATACGCTGATCTTATGTTATACATTTTAAATTGTTTCTAACTTTTGAGTTTCAGTTCTATGGTAGGACAGTCTCAGTTTACACTATGGTGTTAAGGGGGAATGTGAACTTGGTTAAAGGAATGAGTTTAATGCTTTTATTGCTCTTAACAGAACCACCCTCTGTAACCACTTCCTTGCTCCAAATAACTTGATTATATATAAATTAATGAATGTCTTTAATGATTTTCATTATACTCAACTAGGATCACTTGTTTATGTGTTTCAATAAAGGATATTCCATTTTTAACTCAACTGTGGACTACCTGCTATTTTACTATTTTGCAGTACATATTTTAAAGTTTGAATTTTATTAGTGAACTAGGTGCATAACATATTTCAAGGAGTGAACTTCACACCCTCCACACTGCAAAGTTTCTGTTATGAGATGTGCAACAGTGATGATAACCATGAACATGAACCTATGAGTAGACACTTTTACAACAGATGTCACAGTGAAATTACTAACATTGCAAGACCAGGATTTTGGCTGACTACTGGCATGTTACCTACCATGTACGGATGTGGCAGTTGACTGGCTCCATGAATGGCCCCTCATTCCTAGCAGTTGAGCTAAAGAAGACATTGCAAGTTCCAGTATTTGATCAGGTCTATCCAAGCAAATACACATACAGGTCATACACTCTCACTGGTCATACCACACAGGCTGCATCACTGTCACTATCTCAGCCACAGCTGTAGTGGCAAAAGCCTGTGCCTCCGCAATGACCCTGCACATATTTTAATTTATTTATTTAACATTTGTTTACCGGGAAAAGTTCAACTTGGAACAAAGCCAATTTTCAGCGGAGGTCTGGGGAGAAATGGTCCAGATGCATGCATTTCACAAACTCGCACACCAACATCAGGGGGATGGTGCTAAGCATGTGTCCAGGGAGCACCATTACCCTCCATTCTATGTGGACCTCTCTGAACATGATTTTTAGGGACATCTCTTTAATGGTTTCTACTGCACTTCCCTAATTGATGAATCTACTTTAACCTGTCTTCCCATAGTTAGTGCATTGCCTGTATCCAGCATACACACTCCATGATACCTGACTGTGCCAACTCATCCCCACCATCATTATCAGAGGCTACAGATCCCTCCACGGACAATTCCACAGTGTTGGCACTGGATAAGGAATCACCTCACAATATACCAAAACATAAAATATTCAGGGTAAGTATGACCCAGCAATAGACCAATACATGCAACGGAGGGATTACAAACATAAATATGATAAAAATAATACTTTATGTGCATGCATTGTTAAAATGGCTATAGATGTTGAGCCCCTGATGTTCCTGGATACCATAAGTCAGACATATTTAATACATTTAATAGAGACTATGGGGTGCAGAGGACTTACTGGTATTGATACACAGAAACTGGCCTACATATCTGGGGTATCTCCACTGGATTGTCTGTGGGACCTATCTAGCTCTGCTCTGACATCCATCACTGTGGGACTCTGTAGATGTGCCACTCCCCTTTAGAACAGATATGAACTAACCCTCTTCTTTCAGAGGTGATACAATCGATGCCACCCCACCTGTTGCCATATTCTCCCATGCCTGATGTTGTGGTCTTTGTCAAGTACCACATATAATATGAGTCACCCTGCAGCACTTTTCATTACCATGGTTCTAGCCATCAGTACCACATATAATATGAGACACCCTGCAGCACTTTTCATTACCATGGTTCTAGCCATCAGTACCACATATAATATGAGACACCCTGCAGCACTTTTCATTACCATGGTTCTAGCCATCAGTACCACATATAATATGAGACACCCTGCAGCACTTTTCATTACCATGGTTCTAGCCATCAGTACCACATATAATATGAGACACCCTGCAGCACTTTTCATTACCATGGTTCTAGCCATCAGTACCACATATAATATGAGACACCCTGCAGCACTTTTCATTACCATGGTTCTAGCCATCAGTACCACATATAATATGAGACACCCTGCAGCACTTTTCATTACCATGGTTCTAGCCATCAGTACCACATATAATATGAGACACCCTGCAGCACTTTTCATTACCATGGTTCTAGCCATCAGTACCACATATAATATGAGACACCCTGCAGCACTTTTCATTACCATGGTTCTAGCCATCAGTACCACATATAATATGAGACACCCTGCAGCACTTTTCATTACCATGGTTCTAGCCATCAGTACCACATATAATATGAGACACCCTGCAGCACTTTTCATTACCATGGTTCTAGCCATCAGTACCACATATAATATGAGACACCCTGCAGCACTTTTCATTACCATGGTTCTAGCCATCAGTACCACATATAATATGAGACACCCTGCAGCACTTTTCATTACCATGGTTCTAGCCATCAGTACCACATATAATATGAGACACCCTGCAGCACTTTTCATTACCATGGTTCTAGCCATCAGTACCACATATAATATGAGACACCCTGCAGCACTTTTCATTACCATGGTTCTAGCCATCAGTACCACATATAATATGAGACACCCTGCAGCACTTTTCATTACCATGGTTCTAGCCATCAGTACCACATATAATATGAGACACCCTGCAGCACTTTTCATTACCATGGTTCTAGCCATCAGTACCACATATAATATGAGACACCCTGCAGCACTTTTCATTACCATGGTTCTAGCCATCAGTACCACATATAATATGAGACACCCTGCAGCACTTTTCATTACCATGGTTCTAGCCATCAGTACCACATATAATATGAGACACCCTGCAGCACTTTTCATTACCATGGTTCTAGCCATCAGTACCACATATAATATGAGACACCCTGCAGCACTTTTCATTACCATGGTTCTAGCCATCAGTACCACATATAATATGAGACACCCTGCAGCACTTTTCATTACCATGGTTCTAGCCATCAGTACCACATATAATATGAGACACCCTGCAGCACTTTTCATTACCATGGTTCTAGCCATCAGTACCACATATAATATGAGACACCCTGCAGCACTTTTCATTACCATGGTTCTAGCCATCAGTACCACATATAATATGAGACACCCTGCAGCACTTTTCATTACCATGGTTCTAGCCATCAGTACCACATATAATATGAGACACCCTGCAGCACTTTTCATTACCATGGTTCTAGCCATCAGTACCACATATAATATGAGACACCCTGCAGCACTTTTCATTACCATGGTTCTAGCCATCAGTACCACATATAATATGAGACACCCTGCAGCACTTTCCATTACCATGGTTCTAGCCATCAGTACCACATATAATATGAGACACCCTGCAGCACTTTCCATTACCATGGTTCTAGCCATCAGTACCACATATAATATGAGACACCCTGCAGCACTTTCCATTACCATGGTTCTAGCCATCAGTACCACATATAATATGAGACACCCTGCAGCACTTTTCATTACCATGGTTCTAGCCATCAGTACCACATATAATATGAGACACCCTGCAGCACTTTTCATTACCATGGTTCTAGCCATCAGTACCACATATAATATGAGACACCCTGCAGCACTTTTCATTACCATGGTTCTAGCCATCAGTACCACATATAATATGAGACACCCTGCAGCACTTTTCATTACCATGGTTCTAGCCATCAGTACCACATATAATATGAGACACCCTGCAGCACTTTTCATTACCATGGTTCTAGCCATCAGTACCACATATAATATGAGACACCCTGCAGCACTTTTCATTACCATGGTTCTAGCCATCAGTACCACATATAATATGAGACACCCTGCAGCACTTTTCATTACCATGGTTCTAGCCATCAGTACCACATATAATATGAGACACCCTGCAGCACTTTTCATTACCATGGTTCTAGCCATCAGTACCACATATAATATGAGACACCCTGCAGCACTTTTCATTACCATGGTTCTAGCCATCAGTACCACATATAATATGAGACACCCTGCAGCACTTTTCATTACCATGGTTCTAGCCATCAGTACCACATATAATATGAGACACCCTGCAGCACTTTTCATTACCATGGTTCTAGCCATCAGTACCACATATAATATGAGACACCCTGCAGCACTTTTCATTACCATGGTTCTAGCCATCAGTACCACATATAATATGAGACACCCTGCAGCACTTTTCATTACCATGGTTCTAGCCATCAGTACCACATATAATATGAGACACCCTGCAGCACTTTTCATTACCATGGTTCTAGCCATCAGTACCACATATAATATGAGACACCCTGCAGCACTTTTCATTACCATGGTTCTAGCCATCAGTACCACATATAATATGAGACACCCTGCAGCACTTTTCATTACCATGGTTCTAGCCATCAGTACCACATATAATATGAGACACCCTGCAGCACTTTTCATTACCATGGTTCTAGCCATCAGTACCACATATAATATGAGACACCCTGCAGCACTTTTCATTACCATGGTTCTAGCCATCAGTACCACATATAATATGAGACACCCTGCAGCACTTTTCATTACCATGGTTCTAGCCATCAGTACCACATATAATATGAGACACCCTGCAGCACTTTTCATTACCATGGTTCTAGCCATCAGTACCACATATAATATGAGACACCCTGCAGCACTTTTCATTACCATGGTTCTAGCCATCAGTACCACATATAATATGAGACACCCTGCAGCACTTTTCATTACCATGGTTCTAGCCATCAGTACCACATATAATATGAGACACCCTGCAGCACTTTTCATTACCATGGTTCTAGCCATCAGTACCACATATAATATGAGACACCCTGCAGCACTTTTCATTACCATGGTTCTAGCCATCAGTACCACATATAATATGAGACACCCTGCAGCACTTTTCATTACCATGGTTCTAGCCATCAGTACCACATATAATATGAGACACCCTGCAGCACTTTTCATTACCATGGTTCTAGCCATCAGTACCACATATAATATGAGACACCCTGCAGCACTTTTCATTACCATGGTTCTAGCCATCAGTACCACATATAATATGAGACACCCTGCAGCACTTTTCATTACCATGGTTCTAGCCATCAGTACCACATATAATATGAGACACCCTGCAGCACTTTTCATTACCATGGTTCTAGCCATCAGTACCACATATAATATGAGACACCCTGCAGCACTTTTCATTACCATGGTTCTAGCCATCAGTACCACATATAATATGAGACACCCTGCAGCACTTTTCATTACCATGGTTCTAGCCATCAGTACCACATATAATATGAGACACCCTGCAGCACTTTTCATTACCATGGTTCTAGCCATCAGTACCACATATAATATGAGACACCCTGCAGCACTTTTCATTACCATGGTTCTAGCCATCAGTACCACATATAATATGAGACACCCTGCAGCACTTTTCATTACCATGGTTCTAGCCATCAGTACCACATATAATATGAGACACCCTGCAGCACTTTTCATTACCATGGTTCTAGCCATCAGTACCACATATAATATGAGACACCCTGCAGCACTTTTCATTACCATGGTTCTAGCCATCAGTACCACATATAATATGAGACACCCTGCAGCACTTTTCATTACCATGGTTCTAGCCATCAGTACCACATATAATATGAGACACCCTGCAGCACTTTTCATTACCATGGTTCTAGCCATCAGTACCACATATAATATGAGACACCCTGCAGCACTTTTCATTACCATGGTTCTAGCCATCAGTACCACATATAATATGAGACACCCTGCAGCACTTTTCATTACCATGGTTCTAGCCATCAGTACCACATATAATATGAGACACCCTGCAGCACTTTTCATTACCATGGTTCTAGCCATCAGTACCACATATAATATGAGACACCCTGCAGCACTTTTCATTACCATGGTTCTAGCCATCAGTACCACATATAATATGAGACACCCTGCAGCACTTTTCATTACCATGGTTCTAGCCATCAGTACCACATATAATATGAGACACCCTGCAGCACTTTTCATTACCATGGTTCTAGCCATCAGTACCACATATAATATGAGACACCCTGCAGCACTTTTCATTACCATGGTTCTAGCCATCAGTACCACATATAATATGAGACACCCTGCAGCACTTTTCATTACCATGGTTCTAGCCATCAGTACCACATATAATATGAGACACCCTGCAGCACTTTTCATTACCATGGTTCTAGCCATCAGTACCACATATAATATGAGACACCCTGCAGCACTTTTCATTACCATGGTTCTAGCCATCAGTACCACATATAATATGAGACACCCTGCAGCACTTTTCATTACCATGGTTCTAGCCATCATCCACATTAATGTTGGTCACAATATCTACCCAGGTATGATCCTAGTCAGGCTGGACAGGTGGACATGTTCAAAAGGTTTTCATTCATAGAGATGGGGGTCCTAGAGTAGGACCTCATTCTCTGCATCTGAGGACTTGTGCTTACATGTGGATAATGTGGATGATGTCCTAGCAGGTGCAGTAGTGTGTTTATGCTTATCTACTTTTTTAGGTATTGCTCTGTTTGCATGGAAAAGAGTGGAATTAGCAGCTCTTTTCCTGCATGGACCTTGCAAATATTGACATTGCAAATATCCCTCTTTGCTATATAGCATGCTGTTTGTGTGCCTGAAAGTTGTATATTTGTATTTGCACTCTTTAAGTAATATCATGCGCTTACATTTACTAAGCATGTTCACCACAAAACAATTACACAGCATTGCAACTGGCAAAGGCTATATATTGCTACACTCCTGTCACTCTTACAAATAGTTTCAGTACTGAGGCATGTGCAGTGTGTGTACAACAGTGATACGATGTTCTGAGCATGGGCCTCAACACAGCTTTACAAACACACATAGAAGTACTGAGTGACATACAATTGTCAAAAAGCTGAACAGCAGTTAAAGGCAGCTGTACTACAAATTAATGGACTTTTAAAATTAGCACTTTCCTTGTGCAAGCAGGAGTATTTTCCTGAAGAAGTCTTCTAAAATTCACCTTTGGCAGGTTTTGAACTCTGTGCGCCACAGGTTTCTTATATAGTGTGATAAAGTACTTAGCCTCCTGCTGAACTTACACTGTGCAGATTCACCTGGCTGGTGTGGGATGATTATGCTTATTAAGGTTTAACTCGTTATTGTTTTTGACTCACTCAGTTTATGTATTGAAGACCTCTGCTAACCATCATGCCGATGTCTCATCAATGCCATACACATATCTGGGTTGCTGCAGTTATCACTACACATGTGGTCCATGCCATGTCTTAAGTGGGTTCTGTAATTCCACATTTAACCATCTGCACATGGAGTCACTATATTGCCCGAGTTCTTAACAACATACACATAGCTAGAGTATTGCCATGTTTCACACCTTAACGTGCCATTGTGAACCATTATAATGCAGTATGTATAGTTTCGGAGATTGCCGGGTTTTGCACAAAATGATGTGCCTATTCATGCCTGTTATTTTATGGCAAATATAACCTACATGACCTGATCTGAGTGCCAATTCTCAGGTCTTTTTCATTGAGGTTCTGCATGTTGGTCATCATGGCTGGCTCAGCAGACGAGAAGATAGAGTTTTTTTTTTTTTATTGCAGAGACAATGTGAGGAAGAGGAGTCAAAAATATTTCTCTACCCCCTGCATGAGGACTTCAGACAGAGCCTCATACAGGAGAACTATAAGGTGTCTTCGTATACGACTGAATCCTGGAATAGGTTATCTCAGGCTGTCACCCATGCAACTGGCATCCAATGCAGGGGGGGCAGTGCCATCACCATTTCAGGGACATGAGGCACTGCAGTGGTCACCTGCTTGGCTGATTGGTGAGTGAAGTTAGGAAGCAGGCAAAAACTATGTACTGTAAGTGACCTCTTATGTTAGCTACACATTTAAACTGGCACTGTATGCCATCCATTAATATTACACAGAACTTTTATCTCCGTAGCCGCTGAAGAAATTGAAGTGAATAGGCAGCTGCACAGGGGAAGACTGGAGTGCCTAAGAGAGTGCTGGGGTGAGTACATTTGCTTCAGACAGTCTTGTTTTAAATATTAACTGTAGTAAGGATTTGTCTCCAAAATGTATACCTTTTAAATATCACTGCCAGTTCTGTGATAAGTGCCATAGGTCAAAGGTAGTATGTGATAAGTGCCATAGGTCAAAGGTAGCAGTATGACTGTTGAATATCATTAGTGTGTTTACATATGAATCTTGTCATATACTTGGACAAGTGGGGCAGGATATTAAGGCTGTGCTTCAAAATTTTGAGAAGTCTTATAGATTTAGCCCTCCCCCCAGTTGTATTTCATGAAATATTTTCTGTTTTATTATACTAGCTACCATATTAAAATCAAAACTTGAACAATACTATAATAAAATGGCTAAATCTACAGCAAATACCCCATTCAGAACTCACCAACGTATAGCACTAAAACTCTTAATTGGTTAGAACTACCCCATCAACTAAAATATACACAGCTTCTTGCCACCTATAAAATTATCCAACATCCATCTGCTTGTCCAGCACTAAATACTGCACAACTATGTTTCCACTTGATCGTTATTATCCAGTGACTAAAAACTCCTCTCTGACCACAAACCTATGAAATCTGTTAGGGATAGTCTGCCCTCATATCATGATGCTAAGGCCTGGAACTCTATCCAGTGACTAAAAACTCCTCTCTGACCACAAACCTATGAAATCTGTTAGGGATAGTCTGCCCTCATATCATGATGCTAAGGCCTGGAACTCCTTACTTGTATCAGTCAATGCCCTCCCTACAGTTCTTTAAAACCATTCCGAAACACTTCCTAGCCACAATCTGTGTCTGTTCTTGCTGAACCTCAGGATAAACCATACCCTAAGTATGAACAAATACCTGTTCATGCTTTACATCTCCTAACTCTTCCTTCTTCACCACAACTTTCAACGACCCAGATTTTTTTGCCTCATATTTTTGATTTGTTTCTCATAAAATTCTGTTTTTTTCCTGACAAATCACTGGCAAATTATTGAGAACTGAAGTCAGAAAATAATGGCAGACATCTGAGTTTTAGACTTCATATCCTTCAGAAAATTCAAGCTAATGCAAAACCTGTTATTCTATCAACTTTCCAAGCTTGTAAGAAAAATATTTAGAAAGTGTGCCTATTTTTGGGCTTTTGTCTCACCATTATTTGTGGATTTGTCTCAATTTCTTGTTTCTAAGAGGTTGAAAGATATTTTTTTCACTCACATCCTTAATTCATTCAATTTCTCTGCCCTGACTCTCTGTGGAGATGCCATAACCTTGTTTTTTTTCTCTCACTTCATATTGGAATTCCTGTTGGGATTATACTAACATACTTTTAATTTGTCTATAAAGTGGCTAACATTTTTCTAAATATTAAATAATTGTAATTTAAGTTATCTATTTTAACCAATGTTTTCACATTATGTATAATTTGGTATAATTATTTATACTGTAGATGATCTGTGTTATTGTTGAAGGTTGTAAAATTATTGTTCTTAAAATATTTTTGCATTAACTTGAAGCTTTTCTCCCTGGGCCTCCTGTGAAAATAAGCATTAACCCAGACAGGGTTCCAAATCACTTAACATATGTATTTGTACTCTGGGCAATGGGTCTAGAAGAGCAGTGTCGACGCCCGTGTGTAACATGTGAGGAACAGCACTGCTCATTGTATAGCAACTATTAAGAACAACCATCATCATGCACAATGCATATTCCCCTCAGCTGGTATCAAGTACTTAAATGAGCCAAGGGGTGCTGTGCAGCAGTGCTCACACAACACAGGGTAAAGCTAACAGCTGTCAGGAGGCTGCCTTGGTAGATCAGCCTCACCAAGTACTTAAATGAGCCAAGGGGTGCTGTGCAGCAGTGCTCACACAACACAAGGTAAAGCTAACACTGTCAGGTGGCTGCCTTAGTAGATCAGCCTCGCCAAGTACTTAAATGAGCCAAGGGGTGCTGTGCAGCAGTGCTCACACAACACAGGGTAAAGCTAACAGCTGTCAGGTGGCTGCTTTGGTAGATCAGCCTCGCCAAATACTTAAATGAACCAAGGGGTGTTGTGCAGCAGTGTTCACTTACAACACAGCTAACAGCTGTCAGGTGGCTGCTTTGGTAGCTCAGCCTTTATAGTGCAGAGTGCAAGTGGGGAGGTTTGTGGGTTCAAGATCCCTCCTTTGTTCAATTTTTGTCTCTTATTCTTTCATTCTGCAAGTGTGTAACAATCATCTGCTATATGCTTTACCAATGCCTTTCATATGAACACTTCTATAGCTCAGCTGGCAAAGTAAGTGTGTTGTATAATATAGGTGGGGAGCGTACTGTTTGTTTAATAATTCAGTATGGAAGTAAGTGATCACCAACTGCTGTTCCATGACAGCACTGATCACAGAGTTTCTGGAGCTCAGCCTGTAAATGAGGTGATTTCTACAATAAAAGTGGGGAGAGATGTGGGTTTGTGTCCCATAGGGGTTGCATGTAAGTACCTCATTGTTATAGCAACTTGCTTGTTTCCTGAAATATGCATTATGGTATAGGTACAGTGGGCGACTGCTAGTATCATAACTGCTTCACTCAATATGTTGTTCCTTTTGTTTGCACTACACATTCTGTGTTGTGTTGTGCTATACATTTTATGTTCAGTTCCTTGACATTTATATCTGTATGTTTCATACTCTCTTATCCATTCTCTTCACATCCCTGATTGTGTCACCATCTCCCTTTGTGGTCTTGTCTGTGTCATGTGTTTGTGTGACCCCACTACCTTCTATACACATCATCTGCATTCCACAACTTTGTTGATCTGTCCCCACTGAGCTGTTTGATAATGTAGTCCATCATCATTATGAGCAGTAGTGGGCTCAGAGCTGAACCATGATGCACACCCATTCCCACTGGGAACCCCTCTTTGTGACCAAACACTGTCTGTACTTGAATCATTGGGTCCTTCTACATAGCCTGAGTGAATTCTACCAGTGTTTCTGGGACTTTGAACTACAGCAGTAATGCCCAAAACAGCTTTTTTGGGACTTTGTCATATATTTTCTTCAAGTCTGGTACTATCCATTTGGAGTCTTTCCTCATCTCTAGGTTCTTCTCAACTATCTGTCTTACTGCAGATATTGAGTTTGTTGTGCTGCATCTGGGTCTGAATTGGAACTGCTCGTCTCCTATGTTACTTTCTACTTCTGTGCATATTCATTTATCAATCGCTTTCTCCAGAACATTCATACATTGTCGTGGGAGTTTGATATCTCTATATTGGCCACAGTTGTGAATGGCCCCTTTATTCCTGAATTCTGGAACTAATATGTTTATTCTCCAGTCATCTGAGCTACACCTTTATCTTCATACTGTTATGAGTACCCTCAGGAGCCATTTCTTCCCTGTTTCACCCAATTTCTTTGCTTGCTGAGACCTCATCACATTATTTTCCTTAGTGCTATTCTTACTTCTTCTAGGATGGGGGTCCTCCTCTTCCTTCATCCTAGGCTGTGTCTGGAGCAATACAGCTTTTATAGGGTTTTCTTCATTCAGAAGCTGTTGGAAGTGCTCCTTCCATCTGCCTTTGATGTCCAGTTATTGCTGGCATTCCTTTTGAAGGATGTCTAATGACTTATCTTTTTGTCTTTGCCTTACAACCTGATATAGTTTCTTTGTGCCACTTAAAGAGTCACTTTCCAGAAGCTGGTAGAGTGCCTCTGATGCCATGTTCTCTGTTATTGCAACTCCTTTCTTAGCCTCTTTGTTAGCCAATCCGTATTCCTGTTAGCCTGGTCTGTCTTTTCTATATCCCACTTTTTTCTGCACTCCTTCCTTTTGATGACTTCCCGAACTTCTGCTTTCCACCACCAGCTTTCGTTACGTTCTTTATTTCTACACCTGACTCGGCCAAGTATCTATTCTGTAATATTCAACACATGCTTTTTTGAGGCACTGCAATTCTTCTTCATCTCTGCTTATTTCCTCTTCTTCTTGGAGTGCTAGAGCACTGTGTAATGCCTTGAACTATTGTAGTTTCTCTCCAGTCAACTTTCAGGTCTTCAGCCTGCTGTCTGTTGACCTTAGAGCCTTCTCTGACCACTGCTTGCAGCTGATTTTGGCAACCAGTGGTTTATATTGTGGGCCTACTGTTTCACTAAGGATGACTTTGCAATTACTGATTCTACCCCAGAGCCCTTTCCTTATTAGGAGGAAGTCTACCACTCTTGTATATGATCTTGTGACATCTCTTTTGCTGAACATCAACCCATTTGCCAGACAAAAGTCTAGTATAGACTCTCCTTCTTTATTCTTGTTGCTCCACCCATTTGGACCCAGGCAGTCCTCATATTCTGTTCTAGCTGTCCCAATATGTGCATTTGGGTAACCCATTATCAATACCAATTCATGTTGCCCTGTTTTATCTAGTAGGTCCTGTAACTGCTGTCTGAATGCACTCTTTTCCTCACTATCACAATCCTGCTGTGGGGCATAGGCTGAGATTATGAATACTGCCCTATCATTATACTGTGGTCTGATCACATCCCTCACTGTTTTCTGAAGCCTCTCCCTCACCACAGTTCCAGCACCATTTCTAGTCTGTCCTACTCCTGAATAGAGGACTGTGGATCCCAAGCCAAGTGGCTTTGCTGCACTGCCCTTCCATCTTGCCCCCTGGATATATATGATGTCCACCCTCCTCCTTGTCATCATGTCATCCACTTCCAAGCTGTGTCCTGTCAGTAAATATACACGGAGTGCAGCAATTCTTAGTTCATGTCTGGCAGGTTAACTGGGTTTACTTTCATCTTTCGCTCGACAGAGCTATTCCAGGTAACTCAAGCTATGCAATGGGACACCAGATGACCCAGGGTTGCTTGTTTTTTATGGCAAGCATACACACTGGCTGTTAGGGGCACATATATCCATCTCACCATTAGCATGGGTCCCTGGTGTAGTTCAGCACAGGCAGACCTCAACCCATTTATCACTGACAGATACGCATGCCCATTTGGTGACATTAGTCAACACAAATGAATCATCTCAAGACATATTTTACACCAATGAGTGGCTAGCTCTGACATGCAATTACTGTATTTGCATATATGTATCATTACATCAATAAACAGATCAGCACACAAGCCTCATTACCATGTAGGGTTGGCACATACCTCTTTCTTTTGCCGTAGCTGTGCATGAGGGATCACAATGAGTATCCTAGTACCCTCATGCTCAACAGGGGGGTGCTACTACTGCTGATGCTTGTACTTCCCTGTGGCTACACCATAGCACCAGACAAGCTTTCCACAGGTCCGTGTCATAGCCACAGTGAGGATGTTTCATGAGCTGGTCATTGCACACACTTGCTTTGCTGCATTCATTGTTAAAGAACATTGGGGCTCATCTCACATGCACAGTAGCAAGAGGAGGGCAGACCTCTATCTCAGCTTTAGTGTTTCTGAATACCTGGGACAGAATGCAGGAGAGCTTGCTGTGATCTCAGCTTCAGCGTTTCTAAATACCTGGGAGTGAATGTGCAAATGATTGCATTCATATTTGAAGGAATCTAGTAATGCTGATTTGAAGTTATATATAGTGTAGTTAAGTAGGAATGTGCTGCAAAATGAATGTTCAAGTGTTTGCTGATTGCTGTTAAAATGAGGATTAGATATGGGACACATTTAGTGTTGTCCAGGTTTGTTGTTGTATGTGTTTTGGGTCCTTTTGTCTTATGTAGCAGTGCTGTCAGGGAAAGGGTTTTCAGTAAAGCAATATATAGGGTTAAGGTTCGGGACAGCCTTGCACCCGTATCCTCTGAATGTCTCCTACATATCACTCTTTAAAGCATGACAATAGTATTAGCATTGAATGTATCAACTAATGTGGTGGTATACAGAAACGGTTTAATCTGCAGTGATACTGGTCAGGATTTGTCTGAATGTTTAGGCCGCATATAGAGTGATGAGGAAGCATGCCTAAGTGGCATATGTTTGCTGGCCTAAATTTCGGGGGGGGGGGGGGCACTGTAATATACAGTTCTTATCTGAAAAAAAGGAAAAGTAACTGCAGGAATAGAAGAGGGCTTCTCTTTTCATACACACAGATAGGTTATATGATTCACATATACTCAAGACAGGAAACTTGATTTTGGTTTTTGCTGTCAGTATTTTGTAGAAATGCGTTTTAGCTTATGGTTGTGTACTGCTCTTTCTCTGAAATTACAGTGTCTTGGAAAAACTGACAGTATTGGATTTACTTACATATTTATATATAGTTAATTGTTTCTGTTTCTGCAAATTGTAGTGATATATTCATATATTTATTTATTTATATTTGTTTACCTGAGTAGTGTAGTGGTCACAGCTG
Organism: Protopterus annectens; assembly: GCF_019279795.1. NCBI lineage: Eukaryota > Metazoa > Chordata > Ceratodontiformes > Protopteridae > Protopterus > Protopterus annectens. The sequence continues at coordinate 1,868,786,636 of NC_056729.1, forward strand.
ACCATTTGCAGTCACAACCACAACAACAAATTACAAAGCAGAGGTTAAATGCAAAGGAGAGGCAGCAGATTCACAAAAATATTCACAAACATCAGTTTACATGCAGTGGATCACAATACAATATGGGCAACATAAAAAACAAACAGGAAATGTAGATGAAATATCAATGTACTGGGTTTTAATCCTAAAGGAGTAATACAAAAGCAAAATTAAAACATAAGAAGGGCTGGTAGAATGTGGCAAAAGAGAAAACTATATGTGCAAAAATGATCATGCTTAAACAATTAGAGAGCAAGGAGGGTTAAGGTTGGGTTAGGTAATGTGGGCTTTAAGGATCACAAGAGCACTTGGCCTGAAATTTGAAGCATCTTTTAGTATAATTTCTGAAAGTGGCTAAGTTGGTGTTTTTTCTGATGAGTGGATGGAGGGATTAAGGAGGGGTCAGCAATACAGAATGCATGCCAAGTGGTGTCCTGGGAGGCCTTGGAGTGGAAAGAGAGACTGAGAATTGTGCGCAATGAAGGAGGTTGCATGAGGGGGTTTCCACATGAAAACTGACTGAAAGAAGGACAAGGTTTAGTAACTGTAGCAGCTTAAAGAGTTGAGTACCATGAAACAGACTGGTTCTTTGTTAACTGTTGGCTAATTTCCTTTATTGAATGCTGGGTAGTGGTGTTCTTGGGGAGGAGATTTGCTGATGAATTGACAAATGGTACCGGAGATTGTAGTTTGGATGAGTTTTGTTTGGAAGCAGAGGCTGTAATGAGGAGGTGATACTCAAGCTGGGCTAGAGGTACACCGTTGCCATCAGCAGATTTTGTGGAGTGTGAAAGGAAAGTAGAGGTCTTGATGGCCCAAAAGAAGACAAGAGTTGATCTTTGTGATTTTTCAGTGGGCATCAGTACTTTGAGTGACTGACCAAGACAGAGCTCTAAATATTTAAAGGAGTAAGTTACTTCAATGCTGGATTTGTATAAGTCTAAAATGGCGTGTGTGGTTGAGTAGTGACTGAATCTTTGATGAGTTCTGAAAAGGATTGATCTGAAGTAGGAGAATTCATTTGTCAGCAACCTGTGGGTATGGATCCGATATCGGATCCGAACCGGCATGGTTTATCCAGCTATGGATCCGAGCTCCTAGCTCCTCCCCTCACCCATAATGCCCCGCTCTCCCTACATGACCTCAGATCTAGTTTGCCGCGTTCATGGTGACAGCTGGATTTTGAGCTCCTGTCAGCTAAGTGCTATTTTTGGTGTTTTATAGGGAATTTCTGTCAAAAAATATATTTTTTGTGTGAATGTTTTAGGTTTTCCCTCTTTTAAGATTTTTTTTGTTAAATTGGTTAACTTTATAGTACCCTCCCCTCGCTGGTACGTAGCTTGTGTGCATGTGGATTCTTTGGGGCCTTCTGTGTGAGTGGTTAACTTAACTTAACTTTCTTTTTTTGTTAAAAAAATAAATAAATAAAATGTCTGAGGCCCCAAAGGCAATCTTTTCAAAATGCTCCGAGTGTGGCCATAAGCTATCCCCTGCTGATGGCCACACTCGGTGCGTTCGATGCCTTGGGGTTGAACACCTCACCTCAGGATGTTCAATCTGTGCAGGGTTCAACCCCAGGGCATTGAAGGAGTTGGTCTTGGCGGGACTCTTGCCCCCGGACTCGGCTTCGGCCTCCTCCCCGTTGGTAGTTACCGCTCCGGCGGTTCCTGCCTTACCTGCTCCCCCTCCTCCTCCCAGGATTCAAACTCCCTCTATGGGTTTGGAGGAGAGGGAAGCCAGGAAGAAGGACCGGAGAGAGAAGCACCACAAGCGGCGGGCCGAGACCTCCATCTCCGCCCCGCCAGCTAAGCGGGCTTCTCCTCCGGCCTCTCTTGCTGCTGGCTCTCCTCCTCCTCGGCTCCGGTCCCCTTCCTTTTCACCGGGGCCTGAGGAGGAGGAGACCCGATCTCCTTCGAGGCTATCGAGGCGGTACTCAAGACCTACCTCGGTAGCCTCATCAAGGTCTACCTATAGCCTATCCGACGCTGATCTGGACCGGATGATGCGAAGGTTCATCCAGGCCCAGATGCAGATGGGAGTGATCCTGCCTCCCCCCCTGGGGGGGAGCTCGACCCCATTTTTCAAGACCATAGCTCCTTCTCCGACCCGCTACCCGGGCTCGGAGCGCTCGGAGCCGGGCAGCTTTGGAGCCAGGGGTGGGTTGGCGCCGACAGTACTGGGTACTTCGGATCTGACCCTGCCCTCGAGTGTGTCGGATCTGACCTCTCAGAGCCTTGGTCCGAGCTTCGGATCCGGGGGACTCAGTGTGCCTTCGGCGCCGTCCGTGTCGGAGCGCACTGGTCCCTCGGATCCGAGGGGCTCGGCGCCGGCTCCGATCCACTCCTCAGATCTGAGGGGGAGCCGACTGTCGGATCCTTTGGTCAAGGCCGGCTCCCCTTCGGCTTTTGATGTAGTGGAGAGGGCTCTGTTGAGGGCATCCGGATCCCCGGCACTTGCTTCGGCTCCGTCCCACACTCCATCTGCTCTGGGTCAGGCTTCCGTCACATGGCCACTGGGACAGCCCGTTTCACTGCCCCAAGCAGTTCCTTTGGAACTGGACACCGCTTGCGAGGGCTCCTCGGACAGCCCCCCTGAGGAAGCACCTCACAAGCACACGTGTAAAAGGAGGCACATAGACTCCCCCGAGTCTTTAACTGAAGACACGGACTTGGAGGAAGGGGAAGGCTCCCCAAGATCACCCCCCGAGGATGTCTCCTTTGGAGACATCATGGAAATGCTTCGTATAAGAGGTGGGTGGTCTGCCCCAAAGTCTTCCTCGGACGAGTCCGTGTTCTTGGAGGCATTTGAAGCGGGCCCGTCTACCTCTTGGGTGTCCCCTCCTGCCGACCCCCTGGTGGACCTCATTACCACCAGGGTGTGGAAGGAACCGGACACCGTAGAGCCAATCCCCAAGAGGCTGGACAGGATTCTTAGCCCCCCTGCTGACTGTGCCCACTGGAGCAAGGGACCCCCGGTAGATGCCATGTTGACGGCAGCAGCCACTAAGAGGGAACTAGCCCAAGAGAGTCCCTCAGTTCATCCTCCGAGCAAGGAGTCTCGGATGATGGACCGCTTGGGGAAGCGAATGTTTAGTTCAGCGACCTTCTCAGTGAGGGCGCTCAACTATCTGGCACATGTCATAAGGATGCAGCGCGATCTTATCAAAGAATACGCTGCATCCCCCCCAGAGTCCATGTCGGAGGAGGACAAACTTTTGCACTCCACCCGTATGGCCACTCTTCGTTCCGTGACCAATACCTCTATGCGGTTACTTTCCCATGCTACCGAGGGAGCCGCTAGAGCTGCAGGAGTAGGCCTAGTCACGAGACGCCAGGCCTGGCTCCACCATTGCGATTTCACGGAGCCCTTCAAGGCATCATTCGCGAACGCCCCCTTTGACGGTTCTGCCCTTTTTGGCAAGACGGTTCGCGACACCTTGGTCCAGAGCGAGAAGGACGGGAAGATGCTGTCTGCCATTGGAGTCTGCTTCTCTGTGCCCCAGAGGTCCTACTCTAGGAACCAAAAGGGCCAGAAGAAGATGTCGTTCCGGAAGTCGCAGCAATCCCAACCCGCTCCGGACAACCAGTCCTTCCATGGCAGAGGAGGACCGGGAAGACACCGCCCCAGGGGCAGAGGGGCTCCCAGGAATTTTGGGTCCAGAGAACCTTTCTCTGAACGGCCCACGCAGCAACCCTGAGGGGTTGCCCGATTGCTCCACTCTGGAGGCAATCAGGGGACATTTTTCAGAGCACCTAGCGGCATGGGAGTCCATAGCATCAGACAGCTGTGTACTCCGGATTATATCCAGAGGATACAAAATCCCATTTCTTCACGTCCCAAAACTAAAATCCCTCCCCGACGTTCCACCCGATCAGAGGGAGGCCACTTCAGCAGAAATTGGCTATCTGCTGAGGAAAAGAGCCATCCAGCCTGTCCCCCCAGACCAGATCGGATCAGGGTTCTACTCCAGGTTCTTTTTAGTGCCAAAAAAGACGGGGGATCTAAGACCCATTCTGGACCTGTCCCTATTGAACCTGGCAGTTCCCAAGGAAAAGTTCCGGATGGTCACTTTACAATCCATCCTTCCCCTTCTGGGAGAGAATCACTGGATGTGCTCTATAGACCTCAAGGATGCATACTACCACATACTAATGGACAGACGGTCCAGGAGGTTTCTTCACTTCCGGCTGGGAGCCAGTCACTACCAGTTCAGGGTCCTTCCCTTTGGTCTCACCACAGCCCCCAGGGTGTTCACCAAAGTGTTAGCAGTGGTTGCGGCCCACCTGAGGCTTCAAGAGGTGCAGGTCTTTCCGTACCTGGACGACTGGCTTCTCACCGCCCCAACAAGGCATCTACTATCCTTGGCAAGAGACTCCTTTCTTCACCTATCTCCCTGGCTAGGCATCACGGTAAACGTAGGAAAGTCCAACCTGGCCCCTACTCAGGTGATAGAATTTATAGGAGCCAGGTTAGACACGAGGAAGTTAAGGGCCTTTCTCACAACCGACAGAGTTCGGAATCTGCGACTCCAGGTGCGGGCCATCCTCCACTCCAGCTCGGTTCCGGCGGAATTGGTCCTGAGGGCACTAGGGTCTATGGCTGCAGCAATTTCTCTTCTCCCACTCGCCCGCTTGAACATGCAGGTACTTCAGTGGACGCTTCAAGTACAATGGTCATATCTTTCTCACCCCCTGCATCACCCCATTGCAATCAGCAAGGCTTGCAAGCGGTCTCTCTTGTGGTGGCTCCATTCCACGGATCTCCACGGAGGCCGCCCCTTTGGTGCATCTCCCCCTCTTGCCACAGTGACCATGGACGCCTCCCGCCTCGGGTGGGGTGGGGGGCATTTTGCGGGCCGGATGGTCCAAGGCACGTGGAACGACTCAGAGACCTCCCTGCATATCAATGTTCTGGAGATGAGGGCGGTGCTCTTGGCGTTGCAAGCACTTCAAGCCTTTCTTCCCCTGGGAACAATTGCGATTCAGTCAGACAACATGTCGGTGGTCTGGTACATCAACAAACAGGGGGGAACCAGGTCTTACCCTTTATGTCGAGAAGCCATGAGAGTGTGGGAATGGGCGATCTCCACCAACCGCTTTCTCGCATAGCATATTCCGGGTCGGTCCAACATCCTTGCGGACAAGCTCAGTCGCACCATTCTCTCCCCGTACGAGTGGTCTCTCAATGCTCAAGTAGCGAAACGTATCTTCGCACAGTGGGGGACTCCCTGTTGCGATCTCTTTGCTTCTCCCTTAAACACCAAGTGCGACAGTTTTTTCGCTCTAATCCCTCCTCCAGGGGATTCCCCGAGAGACGCTCTGGTGCATGCTTGGCCTCCCGGTCTTCTTTACGCATACCCCCCTCTGCCTCTGATGCTCCAGGTGCTTCAGAAAGCCTCTCGGTTGGGGTGCAGAATGATCCTCATAGCCCCATTCTGGCCTCGACAGATCTGGTTCCCTTACCTAAGGTCTCATTCAGTGAATCCACCTTGGATTCTAGATCCCATTCCGGATCTGATATCACACCCATCGAACCTACCAACTCCGAACCTGGACAACTTGAAGCTGACTGCTTGGCTGCTCCAGTTCCACTCCTAATCAGGACTCCCGGTATCTCGTCCCCAGTTAAGGCCATTCTGGTAGCGGCTCACAAACCCTCTACCAGAAAAATTTACCGCAGTAAATGGAAGCGCTTCTCCATTTGGGCGGAGCGGCAGGGTCTAGATCCCTTCACGGTTCCCCTTCCCCTTCTTTTGGTTCTAGACTTCCTTACTACTCTCTTTAATGATGGCGCCAGTAGTTCAACAGTCAAAGTTCAGCTAGCGGCCATTTCTCATTACCATGTTGGTCATGACTCTGGGCCTCTTATGTCTGCCAAGTTATGTAAAATCTTCCTAAAAGGCACCTTTCTGCTTAGACCCCCTGTCAAGGAGGCGGTTCCACCGTGGGATCTTTCTTTGGTTCTTCAGGCCTTGACCGCTCCCCCCTTCGAGCCTGCGGCCACAGTAGATCTAAAATTCTTGTCTCTTAAGACTGCATTTTTAGTAGCCATTACTTCAGCCAAGAGAGTTTCTGAACTTCAAGCCCTGTCCATGAAACCGCCTTACTTGGTCTTCCATCCGGACCGCGTGTGCCTCAGGATCAATCCCTCCTTTCTTCCTAAGGTAGCTTCGGAAGCGAACATTAATCAGTCCATCAACCTCCCTGTTTTCTTTCCTAAATATCAGAACAAAGGTGAATACAAGCTGCATTCCTTGGATGTTCACAGGCAGCTTCGTTTTTATCTTAACAGGACAGCTGGTCATAGGCAATCCGACCAATTGTTCATTTCCTTTGCCAAATTCAATCTGGGTAAACCAATTTCTAAAGTCTCCTTGTCACGTTGGATTTCCCAGTGTATTCTATTAGCCTACCAAGCTTCTGGGAGGTCCGCACCGGAGGGAGTCCATGCTCATTCGACCCGGTCTGTTTCTACCTCAGCGGCCTTTAAGGCTAGGGTTCCTCTGGATGACATTTGTTCAGCAGCCACTTGGGCTTCATCTCATACCTTTATTTCTCATTACAAGCTGGATATCACGTCTAGAGGTAGAGCATCCTTTGGCTCCGCGGTGCTCCGGAATATCCTTCCATGATGGCTGCCCAAGACTCAGGTAGCTGGGAACTCTGTCCCACAGGTTGCTGACAAATGAATTCTCCTACTTCAGATTTAGAAGTTATGTACTTACCATAACGTTCCATCTGAGTAGGTGGATTCATTTGTCTGCAACCATCCCGCCCTCCTATCCCCCTGGCCTTGTCAGTTTCCTGCATAGGATGTGTTACCCTTTGGTTAGGGTATTTGGTACAGGGCAAACTCGATCTGAGGTAATGTACGAAAGCGGGGCATTATGGGTGAGGGGAGGAGCTAGGAGCTCGGATCCATAGCTGGATAAACCATGCTGGTTCGGATCCGATATCGGATCCATACCCACAGGTTGCAGACAAATGAATCCACCTACTCAGATGGAACGTTATGGTAAGTACATAACTTCTAATTTTGGATTAAGAAGGGATCAAGAGAAGATTGTGTTGAATTATCCATTATAGTAGAAGGAGTCAGTCAGACTAGATTTGGGCCCGCATGATGGAGTGTGGGGGGGGTGTAGATGACCATGTCTGACATGTGTGAAGTTAAACAAGAGTTTGTTAACAAAGGTACAAAAGGAGAGAAAGGATGAAGTCATGTGAGACTCCTTTGTGAAGTTCCGGAGTATCAGAGAGGGCTGATTCCATTTTCTATGAGACATTATAGAAGACAGGGTGATAGTCAGGTCACCTTTGATGCTACCTTTGTGTTTTGTAATATTTCATCCAAGAAGTTCCAGAGGACTGTTACAGTGCTTCAGGTGAGTCAAAAAGCATGTTGTATTTAAGGTAGAAGGTGATATTGTTAGATGTATTGGGAAAGGTCAGTGTAGACATTTTTTAAATAGCTTACTAAATGTCAGAAGGATAGAGATGTGGCAGATGTGGGAACAGAAGGTGTGGTTGGAATGCTTGAGGAGAAGTTTGATTATGGCTGTCTTCCAGAAGGATGATGTTTCTTTGGTGAGACAAAGGTTGTAGATGTGGGTAAAAGGGTGGGTGAGGCAGTCTCAGCAGTAGTAGAGAAATCAGGGCAACAGGTTGTCAAAGTCATTTGGGGATTCTGTTTGAAAATTATCAAGACGTTCCTCTTGTTCTTTGTGTTTTATGAATGTGAAGTGGAAGAGGGGCATAGGATGAGGAAGGGGAGTTCAAGGCGATGAAAGGTGGGTGGCATAAGGGGAGTGAGATCCTGCATCCCTGAAGGAAGTCATTGAGCATACGTTTGGATTTTCCATATGAAATAAAGTATGTTGAGTTGGATAAATGTGGGGACATACAGCCAGAATTGTTTTGGAATATATAAGAGAGGGGTCTGTATGTTTTAATGTAGGGAAATTTGTGCCTCCTAATAAATTGTTTGGCTAGGTTCTTGAAGGTGTTACATTGAGTTTAGTTGTTGGTGGAAGGGTCACGTTTCTGCTTATCAGGCATCATCACTGAGTTTTACGAGCTAATTTGAATTCATTTACTTGTCAGTTGGAATCATTTCACTTAAGTAGCATTTCTATTTCTGGGACAAAGTTGCTGTGTATGTGGAAGACAGTAAGGATGTGAGCAGTTGTGTATAAAATAATAATTTTGCATGCAGTCCTGCCAGCCACCATTTCAAATGATTAAATCATAACAAACAAAATATTAACCCATGTTATTTCCATGCAGAAACAACTATGACAATACTTCAGTGGCCATTGAATCCCATATCTTGTTGCTTGGCTGGGGGTGGGGAGGTTATAATGCTTCTGTTTCCATGTAATCTGGAGCTTTGCAGATTTTTGTGTTTCCCTGTGCATGCACCATGGAGTGATCCATTATCTACTTTAAGAAAGAGTTTCATATTCTTAAGTACAAGGTCATGTGTTTTAAAGAATGAAGTACTAATGTGACATAGGAGACCCTTAGAAAATAATTAAGGGGCTTGTGTAACACATGTGGGACAGTGGTATAAGAACACTGATGCCTTTAAATTGTTATTGCACTAACTTGATGGATGGTGCTAATAATGTTACTGTTGCCCCTCTGAGCCTTTCTAACTTGTGTGGCTCAGGCCGAGCACCTATAGAAAACCCAGTCCAGTTATGAGTTATGCTTGTTTACTGACATCACAATATTTGATAGTGGGTTCAGAAGAAGGGAAGGTCAACTATAAGTAGATACATTAATAAAATATGCTTGTGTCTGTTCTTAGCTATAAAAAGTCAAGTAGAAAATGAAAAGAAACAGCTTTGACACAAACAAATAACATAAGCAAATAGGACTGTACTACTAGTGAGGAAATGCATCCATATTTGTACGCACTTTGATAATTTCGCAATAAGGGAAGGACGTACCAGTGTATTGGATGCCTCACACAATTGCACTGCCTTATTCTTGAGTAAAAAGGGAAGCAGCACACCAAGAAATAGGGGCTGCTATTAATGCAGCAAATCATGCTGTAAGTGTAAGTGTTAGGTAATAATGTAGTCATGCTGTAAGTGTTAGGTAATGATGTAATCGTATTGTAAGTGTTAGGTAATGATGCAATCATGCTGTAAGTGTTAGGTAATGATGTAGTCATGCTGCAAGTGTTAGGTAATGATGTAATCGTATTGTAAGTGTTAGGTAATGATGCAATCATGCTGTAAGTGTTAGGTAATGATGTAGTCATGCTGTAAGTGTTAGGTAATGATGTAGTCATGCTGTAAGTGTTAGGTAATGATGTAATCGTATTGTAAGTGTTAGGTAATGATGCAATCATGCTGTAAGTGTTAGGTAATGATGTAATCATGCTGTAAGTGTTAGGTAATGATGTAATCATGTTGTAAGCGTTAGGTAATAATGTCATGTATATCCTGAGCTGAATGGTCAGAAAAAAGTGAAGCAAACTTCCATTTGATTGAACCACGATGCGTATGCCTTGACAAAAGTCAGTGATCATGATGCAGATTATGTACTCTTCAGAAATTGTTTGCTTAATAACTAATGCACATTGATTTCCCTTTCAGAAATACAATGTCCATGTGTTTATATGATATAGTCATTTTTGGGTATAACATTTCATTTGTTAATAAAAGTTCACAGACACAGTTTTTATTCTGTCCTTTAGTCTTTTGTTTTGGACATAAAACAAGGAAACAGGTTAGTCTGGTTCAATGATAAAGCAGAAAACATTTTGTCTGAAAGATATTTTTTCCAAATAAACCCAGAGTTTGTGAAATTTTATGTAGGGCTATCTGCTCAATGTCAAAAGTAATTCAGAAAATACTGTGCGAAAGTTACATCTACTAAAACCATTGCTTCCAAGAGTATTTTTCAAATGCAAAGAAGCTTCAGGTTCAAAGGGAAGTGAACTAGCTTATCAGCTATAAAATTCAAATCCCAGGTAAAACACCTGTGCTAGGCAGACCACGAAGGCAAAACTACCTGTGAGACTGTTTTATTTAAAATGAGGAACTGTCAAAAGGAAAATATGCAAACGAGAACCAATGACAAACAAATGGACTGAGGAATAAGAAGGCAATGAGGAAAAAAGTCTAAACAGCTACAATGTGAGGAATGCAAGAAGAAAAATGATACACTTCTGCATGACTCAACATACAACATTTCCATTGTAGCTTTACTTGTTTTATTTGCATTCACTTACTCTTCATAGAAACAATGTGAGGCATGGAAGTAGGAAGGAGATCCAACACCACTGCATTGCTTACATGGGAAACGTTTGTGTTTTAACTTGATTTTATTCATTTATTTTTGTTGATTAAATTATTCCTGTGACAAATGTGAAACCTGCATTCCAACATCTGCAATAATTTTGAAAGGAAAAATAATGCATGACATTTGTACATTTACATCAAGAATAATTTCAAGAATGCAATAAATCAAATCTTCCTTGATCTTCCATTATACCTACTTTCTTTTCTGTCCTTCACATTCACTAATCCAGAGTGATTCTCCTACTTAATACCATATTAGAGTCTTCTCACACCTAGTATTTATCCTGGACTTTGATCAGTACCTTCTCTAACTCCCAATTAACACAACTAACCACACCCTGTCACAGTAAACTACTAATTGTCCCCTTTCTCATATTCATTTTCTAAGTTAATTAACTTCAGTCATCTTGATAAGATAAAGTAATGCTATGGCAAAACAATAGTATGATTGTTCCATTATATCTGCCATCAAATCTCTTGAGCAATGCTCACCAAGGTAAGTGCTCAATCTTGTTTTAAAAATGTTGACATCTGACACATACTTAAAAATCATCAGGCAAGCTGTTCTACTTTTTAATTACCTTTTGTGACAGTCAGTTACTTATTAGATTATTTTTCCAAGGCTCTTAATTAATCTGTTATCCCTGATCAAAGACTGCAACACCAAAACACATTCCAATAAGAGTGTGTCCCACTGGCGTTGATGTACCATTACCATATTACCTGATAATCTTCCGTATGGCAGGAGAAATTGTTCTAATCACTTCAACCTGTGTGAATAGTTCACTTAACCTAAATTTGTGATCATCAATACCACATAATTGCCCCATATACTGTAATTCTGGCTTCAACAAAGTTATACATAATTTTCTCAGTAATTTCTCATTCCAACTTCTGAATATTTGTGTTATATAACTGATTATTTATTATCATCCAAACTGACTACTACAAAAATACTTCTTAAAAATATCACTCAGATCACAAAATGTATAAATATGTTCAATAATTACTCTACTCATGGCAAATTATGTTTTATACTTATAAACTGAGAAAGACATACATTTGTTCTCTTTCACATTAACAGCCATCCTGTTCAGTGTTGCCTAACTGCTTAAGTAATTGTAGGCTCTTGTCAAATTGTCCTCTCAAGATTAGAAGTGAAAATATTCCTAGTCTTTATGTCATCAAAATAAATGATTTAGCCATACCATTGTCTAAAGTAATGCCTTGAGGAACACCCTGATTTATATAATTTTCTGAGCTGTTCTAATTCCAGGCTACACAGTACTGTCTGTTAACATGTTATGAATCATCCAAATTGATTTAATCTTTCAATTTACTTATTGATAGCTTATAATCTGTCTTATCCAAAATGCTTGAAAAGTTTATATAAATAGCATGTACCTAGGCCATTTTCAATTCCCTCCATGATGCTACAACAGAAATTTATTTTAAAGGTTATTGGGGATCTTTGCTTCTAAGTACCCAACCATTAACTGGGAAAACTACTCGTGTACCAACTCTTTTGCTCAATGTTTTCTGGAATTCATAAATTCCAATGCCTTGGATCAAGCTTATCCATACCCCCACCAGGGCAGCAATATCCTAGACCTGGTCATTACCAACATGGGTGACCGGTGTTCCAAACCACAGGTCAATTCCTCGTTGGTCAGATCTAACCACAAGCTAATCACCCTAGACATCCACATCCCAGCCCCATTGCCAATTAGGGAAACCAATTAGGGAAACCACTGTAAAAAATTTCTCCAAAGCCAACTTCACGCTTCTTAAGGCAGAAGTGGCAAACTTCACAACACCCATGCAGACAGACAATAGAGGTACGACTGCTGAATCCTACACAAATGCACTTTATAAGCACTTACATGAGTGCATGGATCGTGCTATCCCTAACAGAACCAAGATCCTATCCTCCAAAAAAATAAAGCCAATCTGGTGGTCCCTTGCCATAAACAAACTCTACAACAGAAGAAAGAAACTGTTGCAAAAAAGAGTAAAATCCCATGACTGGAGGAACTCCCTGGTCAACCTCAGTAAGAAGCTGGGATCCATCATAAAATCCTCCAAAGCTAGTTACGAAAACAAAATCACCACTGATTCTAAAGACACCTACAAAGCATTCTATAGCTATGTCAAGAATCTCAATGGCAACACTCAGATTGCTCTGAGTTACAGCACAATGGCACTAAATATACAGAACCAACTGATATTGCCAGCATCCTGGCAGATAGGTTCAGTGCTAACTTTACCCTCTCTCTCCCCCTAAAGGGCCCATCTCTATACTGGAAGAATGCAAAGTTTCTGTAATCACGGCTGCACAGGTAAAAAACACAATCTCCAAAGCCAAGAACACAGCATCCATGGGACCTGACAACATCCCAGGCTGCATTCTATATGAACTACAGAACTAACTGGCACCCCACCTAAGTACCATGTTCAATCATAGCCTCACCTCAGGCTTTGTGCCCACTGAATGGTGCACAGCGATGGTTATCCCACTCCACAGAGGGTGAGCCACCACAGACCCTGAGAACTGCCGCCCCATTAGCCTGATGAGCCTGGTCTACAAGGCAGTGGAACATATCATCATGGAACTTATAAACAAAGACATTGGTAATCTCCAAACTCTGGACCCCACCCAGCTCAGGTTTGTAAAAGGCAGATCATGTCTCCTAAACCTGACAGACTTCTTTGAAGCAGTCACCAAAGTCGTAGAAGAGGGTAGGGTGTTTTGCACAGCCTATCTAGATCTTGCTAAGGCTTTTGACACCATCCCCCACTCTGGAATTATAGATAAACTCACTAAACTAGGTATAAATCCCTATGTCACAAGATGGGTTACCAACTAGCTCACTGACAGAACCCACACTGTGAAAGTAGCAGACTCTAAATCAGACTTCAGACCAGAGACAAGTGGAGTACCACAGGGTTCAGTACTGGGTTTTCTCCTGTTTAGTATCTACTTCTCTGAAGTACAGGCTAACACAGAAGGTCTTTGGCTAACGAAGTTCACAGATGACTGCAAACTAGGAGCCACAATCAAAACTCCTAACGATGTGGACATCCTACAGAAGGGCTTCACTGAGACAGATGCCTGGTGTCAAAGCCATGGCCTCAAGCTCAATGCCAAAAAGTGCATTGTCATCCCCTTTGGTAAAAACTCTGTACCCATGAACTACCACATAGGTGGTAGTCTACTTGGGTCTATATTATAACATCGAAGTCTTACAACTTCAAATGTTATAATATCGAACCCATTCAATCGAAACACCAGAAAACCGAACAGTTAGAATAGCAAATTTTTTTCCCAGGAAAAACATTTGCTGTTCCGACAAACATACACACAACACAAGCACACCAAAATAAATAATCCACACACATACACTTCACAAAACCCTACACTAAACCAGGCATACACCACTAGCTATCCACTTACCTTAACCCAACTCTAACCCTAAGGTCCCTAGCTATCGCACACTCACCTTACCCACTCACTAACCCTAAAGTCCCTATCGCCACTCACCTTACCCACTCCCTAACCCTAAAGTCCCTATTGCACACTCACCTTACCCACTCCCTAACCCTAAGGTCCCTATAACACACTCACCTTCGTTTGCACACTTACCTTAACCCGATCTGTAACCTTCGCTCCACAGTCGAGGAAATAGCGAAGCTGCAGAAACAGCCCACTGAATACTTTCTCTAGGAAAGTATTGGGTGTTCTGCAGCTTTGCTATTTCAAGTGTTCGCTGACTAGGGTTCGATATTATAACATTCGAACTTGTAAGACTGAGTACTCTTCTCTTAGCTCATTTTCTTCTAAACTGAGGGCATATTTTTGTTTTCCATTTCTTGCAGGCATTCTATAGAAAGTTCTATCACATCTTCCTGTGGCACCTTCTCCTGAATTTCATCCTGTGCCATTCATTGCTCTGTTATATGGGAACTCACTGGCCTATCAGAGTTTCCATAGTCTCCTGTTCCTTCCCTTGCTGTCCAGCTTCAAATGAACATTTATACCAGTTTCCTGTGAAAGGCTGCAAAATATCTTCATGTGGCACCTTATCAATTGCTTCCTGTTTCACTGGTTTCTCCTGAATTTGTATGTCCATTGCTCTATCCTGTTGTGGTGCTTTCTGAATTAGATTTACTACACTAAATCCTTCACTTTGCAGGTACTCCATAACCTCAGTTTCTATTTCTTTAATTTCTCCATTACTAATCTCCTTTTCTACTTTTCCTCTTTGTCTTCTTATTTATTGTATTGTAAAGTTTTCCATATCTGGATTCCTTTGCCTGCATTTCTCTTCAAATATCTTTGGTTCATAGGTTCATAGGTTCATAGGTAGGTACTAGGCTATCTGCCCAAGGGCATTTATAAGCCTAGTCAGAATGTGTTGGCTTTCGCCTCCCTTTTAAATTAGTTTCCTGGGCCTCTGTCTAGCAGGGCCATTGAAGTGATCCCAGGGGTAAATTTACAATTTCCCATCCACTCGTCAAGATTACTCTTGAAAAGAGTCAGTGAGGGGCTTTGCCTAACATAAATTGGGATTCTATTCCAGAGCGAGGGAAGTCTCTGGGACAGGAATCTATCCCTCCAGCATGTCCTGTTTATTGTTGTGCTGAAGTTTAACTCACTGGAGTGTGTGGCTCTAAGAGATTTTGTTTTCCTGAGGTGGAGCATGTCCATTAATTCCGGGTTGGACATGGCCTTGTACGTCAGGTAGAGATCACCTCTGAGCAGGCAGTAAGCAACCGAGTAGAGCTGGAGTTTCTTTAGTCGAGTTGCATAGGGCATCTGTTTGAGGCCCATGATCCTCTTAGTGAGGTACTTCTGTGGTCTTTCCAGCTGTTGCAGGTGTCGAGTAAGGTACATTCCAAATGGGGCATTGTACTCTATTATGGGCCTAATGAGTGATGAGTAGAGGGGCACAATGACCTCTCTAGATCTAGATGTGAACCCATTTGTGATTAGGTGGGCTACATAGAAGGATTTTCTAACCACTTTGGCAATGTGATTATCAAAGGAGAGGTTTCTATCTACCTGGGTCCCCAGATCCCTAATTACATTTTCCGTACTTAGTGGATTACCACCTATGTGATAATTCGTGGGCACTTTGTTTTTCCCAAAGGGTATGACTATGCACTTTTTGGCATTTAGCTTGAGGCTATGGTTCTGACACCAGGTATCTGTCTCCATGAGACCCTTCTGGAGGATGTCTCTGTCAGCTGGAGAGTCAATTATGGCCCCCAGTTTGCAGTCATCTGCGAACGTGGTCAGCCATAGTCCTCCCATGCTTGCCTGTACCTCAGAGAAGTATATACCGAACAGGAGGGGTCCCAGGACTGAGCCCTGTGGGACACCACTTGTGTCTGGTTTAGAGTCAGAGATGGCACCCGCAACTCTGACCATGTGAGTTCTATCCATGAGCCAGTTGGCAACCCATCTCATGACATAGGGGTTAATGTTCAAGCTGGTGAGCTTATCTATGATGCCAGAGTGGGGAATGGTGTTGAAGGCCTTAGCGAGGTCCAGGTAGGCTGTGTGGACTACCTTTCCCTCATCTATGGCCTTGGTAACTGTTTCAAAGAAGTCAACAAGGTTTAGGAGGTGGGATCTGCCTTTAACAAAGCCGAATTGGGTAGGGTCCAGTGTCTGGAGGTTCCCAATGTCTCTGTTTATGAGTTCCATGATGATGCGCTCCATAGCTTTGCAGACCAGGCTAGTCAGGCTTATAGGATGATAGTTCCCAGGATCTGTTGTGGCACCACCTTTGTGGAGTGGGATGATTGTTGCTGTACGCCATTCTTTGGGTACATAGCCTGTGGTAAGGCTGAGTTTGAACAGTGAATTTAGGTGAGGGTTTAGTTCATTTTGGAGCTCGTGTAAGACGCAGCCTGGGATACCATCCAGTCCCATTGATGCTGTGTTTTTAGCTCTGGAGAGGGCTGTTTTCACCTGCATGTCTGTGATGTCTGGGGCTCTACATTCTTCTGAGATTGGCAAGGGCCCTTTTGGGGGTGGGGGGCTACAGTTTGCACTGAACCTGTCAGCCAGCATGTTGGCAATGTCAGTTGGTTCAGTGTATTTTTTGCCATTTTACACTACCTCAGAGCATATCTGAGAGTTGCCACCTAGATTCTTGACATAGCTAAAGAAGGCTTTGTGATTATCTTTAGAGTCTTTGGCAATTTTTCTTTCGAAATTGGCCTTGGATGATTTTATGAGGGATTGTAGTTTCTTGCTAATATTGATCAGGGATGCCTTTCCTTTTTGGGATTTTGCTCTACCATGTAATAGTTTCCTCTTTCTGTTGTATAGCTTATTTATGGTCGGGGACCACCAGACTGGTTTCCTCTTTTTGGTGGAGTGAGTCTTGGTTTTACTTGGGATGACTCGATCCATGCATTCCTGTAGGTGCTCATAGAATGCATTTGTAAAGGATTCTGCGGTTTGGGCAGCATTATCCTTCAGCAAGGGGGTTTTGAAACTTTCCACCTCGGTCTTGAGAAGTGTGAAGTTGGCTTTTGAAAAGTTTTTCACAGTGGTTTCCTTGACTGGGGGTGGGGTCGGGATGTGGATGTCCATTGTGATTAGTTTATGGTCTGATCTTACCAGTGAGGGGTTTACCTTTGGTGTAGAGCACTGATCCCCCATGTTGGTGATGATCAGGTCCAATATGTTGTCACCTCTTGTGGACATGGTAACCAGCTGTTCCAGGGCATTTGAGTTTATAAACTCTAGGAAGTGTCGGGCAAAGGAGTTTGTACTTGAGTAGTTTTCCCAGTCAATGTTTGGGTAGTTGAAATCACCCAATATCATGGTGTTAGGTAGGACCTTCATATTTTCCAGTGTTCTCAGGAATGCTGAGTGGGGGTCCTGAGACAAGGTTGGTGATTTGTAGCAAGCTACGATCTGAAAAGCAGCTTTGCCCACTGTTAGTTGCACATGGATGGTCTCCAAGGCCTCATGCTGTGTACTAACCTGGAGGTGTGGGTATCCTTTATGAAAATGTATACACCCCCTCCTTTTGTATTTTGGTCCGGTTTCTGTGGCCGAAAGGTATGGTATGAGTTGTAGCCTGGTAGTGTTGGGGTGCTCTCTGGAGCCTTAAACCAGGTTTTTGTTGCTGCACAGATATCGATGTTCTCCATACTGAGGAGTGCCTCGAGTGCATGCATTTTGAGCTTTAGACTTCTGGCATTGAATAGCATTACCCTCAGTTTTTGGTTACTTGTGTTGTTTATGGAGGTGGGTTTGTCTTTTGAGCCTTCCCTAAAAAAGGCACTATGGGGGTGGCAAGAGCCTTGGCCAGTATTCAAAAGCCTAAGGGTGACAGGTGCAAGCCATCTCTAGTGAAGCAGTGTGGCTTGTCGAGCATGTCATCCCAGGCTGACAGACACTGGATCCCCTTTGAATGGCACCAATAGCTTAGCCAATTGTTAAAACTATTAATTTTTTCTTTGTACTGTGGCATCATTCTTGGTGAGGGCAAGATGCTATTCAGGGTCAGGGTCACACCAGCCTGGGCTACATGGTCAGTGAGCTCCTCTATGTCTCTTTTCATGTAGTCCAGGGAGGTAGGTCTCAGGTCATTCACACCAACATGGACAATGACTGAGTCATATTTGTACTTCTTTTGGAGTGACCTGAATGCTTGTGTTATGTGGCAGATCCTGGCACCCGACAAGCAGCTTACAGTAACCTTCTCCTTGTTCAGTCTAGTGAGTGGAATGTTAGTGTGTCTGACAATAGAGTCACCTATTACTAGTGTATTGGGTGTGTTGTTAGGCCTTAAGGGATGTGGTTGCGTGGCACACTGACTTTGTGAACTATGTGATACGTGGTTGCTGTTTGCAGGTGGAGGGTGCTTGGATGTTTGCTTTGGAGGTCTCTTCTGCTTAGGCAGATTTTTATTTAGAGCCTCCGAGTATGTTTTAGTGTATTGATATGTGTTGTTTGCTGGTGCAGATATGACTGGTGTATGTGAGACTGGTAGTGTGGTGCAAGTGTTTCCTTTCTCCTCCTGACTGACTGTTCCAGCCTTGGGTTGAGAGAGCTTGGCCTCCAGTTTGGCTATATAGTTGCATCTCTCACATACATTTGTTTGTTGGAAGGAGGAGAGGGTTGTCTGTGTACATCAGGCAATTGTAACATTGCCTCAAGATTCCCAGATTCACCAAATGGACTGGAGAGTACACCTGAAACTGCCCTTTGGACATGCCTGTATGGATAAATGAACTGATTTACTGAATGTCCGGTAGGGATGAATAGGGAGCCTTGTACTACTGTATAGTAAAGGGGAGGTGTAGTGTTAGCATTTATTAGTGCTTACTGAGAACTTAGAGCAAGTGCTGGGCTGTAAAAGGAAAGTTAGGGTGCTTTATTTGAGAGTTTGTCTAGTTCCAAGGGAAAAATTGAAGAGCAGACTTCGTGGAGCCTGGAATAGTTTAACCCTAGCTAACTGGCACTTCGCAGTGCGCAAAACCGAGCAAAAGTGGGTTTTAAGGCAGGGAGAGGAAAGAGATAGGAATTAGCCCAAAACGGCCAATAAACTACTAGTTGCTAGCTGAGACCACTCCTCCAGGGACAGATAGGCTGCTCAAAGCTCCCCACTCTCACTGGTGAACAGAGAAACTTCCTGCTATCCAAGTAAGGATATGGGCAACACAGGAACTTGTACCACAGCCCTGAATTCAGCAGAACCTGAAAACTGGACTAGACTAGCTTAGAAAAGGCGGGAAACAATATTTATTTTGTTTTTTCTTTTATTTAGCAGAAGATACAGTAAAGTTTTGCAAAAAACACTTTAAATGCTTAGAACAGGCTAGCACACTTTAGTGTGTAGCCTACAACAGTTAAACAACACAAAAAATGACTTAAATGATTTTAAAAGTGCAAATAGCAAAAAACAGTATAGTATGCAGCAAAAATAATTTTTTTAAGGCACAGAAATGATAGAAATTGCTTTTTCGGTGAAAATAGCAGTCACAGAAAAAATGCAGAGAAAAAATACTTAATCAGTTGAAAGTCACTCTTTTGTCACTCTGCTGCTTGTAGGACTCTGCAGGACACCACGAGGAGCTTTGCTGAGTTGTATACAAGTGAAAAACCGTGCAAAAATGGGTTTTAAGGCAGGGAGATGAAAGAGATAGGAATTAGCCCAAAACGGCCAATAAACTACTAGTTGCTGGCTGAGACCACTCCTCCAGGGACAGATAGGCTGCTCAAAGCTCCCCACTCTCACTGGTGAACAGAGAAACTTCCTGCTATCCAAGTAAGGATATGGGCAACACAGGAACTTGTACCACAGCCCTGAATTCAGCAGAACCTGAAAACTGGACTAGACTAGCTTAGAAAAGGCAGGAAGCAAGAATATATATATTTTTTTTTTTAGCAAACGATACAGTAAAGTTTTGCAAAAAACACTTTAAATGCTTAGAATGGGCTAGCACACTTTAGTGTGTAGCCTACAACAGGTAAACAACACAAAAAATTACTTAAATGATTTTAAAAGTGCAAACAGCAAAATACAGTATAGTATGCAGCAAAAATAGTTTTTTTAAGGCACAGAAACGCTGCTGCTCTTTTTGTATTGATTAGTTTTGCTTTCTCCTTTGCATATATATTATACCATATTAAATCTCTTTTTCTTTCCCATGTCCATTTTTTTTCTTCATATGTCTCCTGAACTTCCTGTTTCTCCTTACTTTGAGGATTCATTCCATCATGCTGTGATGTAACCTGTGTTAGACCTTCCACACCAAATCCTTCACTTCGCAGGCACTCTATAACTATGACTTCTATTTTTTAACTTCTACTTTAATCTTCTTTTCTACATTCCCTCTTTGTGATATTATTTTTTATTGTGAAACTTTCCATATCTAGATGCGTTTGCCTGTATTTCTCTTTGAATATTTTTGGGGCTGCCTTCTTTCGATTGATTCATTTGGCTTTCGTCTTTGCATAAATATTGCACCATATCAAATCCCCTCTTTCTTTCTCATGTCCATATTTCTTTTTTTATACTTTTCAAAAATCTCTTGGTTTTGTTGTTTATATTTTCGCACTTCCTCAGATGCTTCTTTTTCTAAACAGATCAAAGTTTCTTGGTCTATATACTGTTTTTCACAAATCTGTTGTATTAATGAACACAATTTTTTATTTGAGGCTTCTGACAGTTTTTCATGTGGAAGTATTTTTCTTTCCTCTAATTTCTCTTTTTGTATATCCCGTGTCTGGAAATTCTGGGCTTTTTGCATAATAGTAACAATGCATAATTTCTTTCTTATCCTGAATAGCCCACGCTATCG
The DNA here is from genome assembly GCF_019279795.1 of Protopterus annectens. NCBI lineage: Eukaryota > Metazoa > Chordata > Ceratodontiformes > Protopteridae > Protopterus > Protopterus annectens. The sequence continues at coordinate 1,868,807,322 of NC_056729.1, forward strand.
TCTTTATGGCTTCTCTTTGGCCTATCAGTTTTTGTGATTTTTGTGGACTGCTACTTCCTTCTACAACAGGGGGGGGGGGCATTCTCCCCCTGGGCCTGGCCTAGCCCCAGCCCCATTGTAAGAATGTTTTTCTATTTTGAGGATTCCCCACTGTCATTTTTTCCAGTCCTGGCACCAGTGTGCCTACCAGGATTGGCCATTTTTATCCTGGGTCTTGTGCACCCAGCTATCTGTTTTAATTTTTGACCTACTTCTGTCCATAATATATGCTATATAAATACAGTCTATATATCAGTGTCATCTTGGTAAGATTTTGTAAAAAAAACAGGGTCCACCTCATGAAGGTACTCACCAAGACTTGAGGATGAATTCAGTTTCAGCAATACTACTCTCCTTTGCTTGCTGACTTATCTTTCCATTCAGACTCCCTATCTCTCCATTTAGACCCCTCATCTCTCCATTTGAACAATGTTTGTTGCTGGCTGAGATGCGTTAATTCATGTGCAATAAGTTGTCCATTTAAACATGATCTAAGCGGATGGACCTTTCCATTCTAAGATTAGATTACCCATTATGATGAGTTTGAGATGGCTTATATTGTCCAGAATCTTGTGTAATACAGCATCTATCAAAAGAACAGATTGAGGGAGTTGATATCTTTCTTTGACCATCCAGATAAATTTGTACAAGTAGCCAGTTGGGCTCATTGTCTGAGGCTGATGTGCTACTGCTCAGCAGTAGTGGGGACACCTTTTCCTCCTCCTATAACAGCAAACATGCACTTCATCCATCTGTAGTGTTTGGTTTATTGTCAGCACACACACACACACACACACACGCACACACACACACACACGCACACACGCACACACGCACACGCGCACACACACACACACACAAACACACACACACACACACACACACACACACACACACACACACACACACACACACACACACACACACACACACACACACACACACACACACACACACACACACACACACACACACACACACATATATACATATGTACACACACACACACACACACACACACACACACACACACACACACACACACACACACACACACACACACACACACACACACACACACATGTACACACACACACACATATATACATATGTATACACACACACACACACACACACACACACACACACACACACACACACGCACATATACATACACACACACACACACACACACACACACACACACACACACACACACACACACACACACACACACACACACACTTGTTATGGAAATGTATAGAACCTATAGAAATGTCATTCATCCAGGGTTCAGTGATAGCAGTAATGTTAGGATTGTACTGATCAGACCATACTTCTAATTGAGGTCACTTTTTATCTATATTACAAATGTTCATGTAAGCCAGCATCAGGTCAAGAGAAGTAGTAAATACAATGAGGACGATTTCTGGAAGTTTACTGGTGACTTTCACTTTGCACAAGTGCAGTGGTTTACTGGATAGGACATACTTGTTGTTACTGAATGTGGTGCCTGGATGAATATATTTATTCTACCAGATGTGAAAATCTACTCACAAATGTGTGCAGAGGAACAGGAGGAAGGGATTGTGTGAATATTTCTTTCTACTCCATTCTAACTAGGGTAGTCAAGGAAAAGAAGAAAGGGTTTTGTGAGAGTTAGCAATGTTGCTATAAGTTCATAGGTTAGTAGTAGGTTAACTGCTCTTGTGGGCCATTTTAAGTCTAGCCAAATATTCCATGTGATAATCAAACTCTATACTTTGTGTCTGTAAGGTAAAGACCTTAAAGATTATGCCAAGCTCCCAAGGAACAGTTAAAGTAATAATGTGAAAAATATGACGCAGTAAGCATATCCTAATTTTAATTTATAGTGTGATAGTTTTAACCATGTATTAATCTGAACTGAAAGACATGAGAAACAATGATGTTTGAAAAGAGTAACAGGTACTAATGAGCAGAATCTAATAAAAGTGGATATAAGAATAATACAACTGGAACAAACATGTAACAAAATTGCCAGATTTATTCTAAACCAATCACTTTTGTCGCATCACTGCCTCTCACTAAACAAACTTCAGTGGCTGGAATTTCTGCACCTTCTCCTACAATCGCAACTCCACACTACCTTTTCCATACTTAACAACCCCTCTGCCTGCCCTGCTCTTGCCTCCCATGTTACTCTCTATTTCTCCCCTGTCCTCTCTAGAGTGCTGATCAGCACCTTCTCTCAGTTTATAAACCCAAAAGGAATATTGACAAACTACTTTACAAACACTCTGCCTCACCAAATTGGAACAAACTCCCTCTCCATATTAGATCCAACCTTTCCTTTCCCTGTTTTAAAAAGGAGCTTAAATCCCACCTACTAAACTTGAAATGATGCCGTTGCATTGACCACACGTAGTCTTAGTCTCTCCCACTGTATAACCTGTTGTATCTCCTAACTTTCTTTCTCTGTTGTAACTTCTGCTTAAACTAACCTCCTAAACCCTCAGCTCTACTACTATAGCCATACTATAGCCCCCTTCCTCCCCCCATTCTCTACAGTACTCATCTTTTTCCCCCACTTTCTATCAATGTCTGTACATTTTCCTTCTTTTCAACAACGATTATCTTTTTGTTTTTACTCTTTTATGTAGTAAATTTAGACCACTGCTATCAGTGCAACCCTTAATGTTCATAATTTTTTCTTTTGTTTTTCTCTTTATAATTGATTTTGTATTTGCATTGTTATTTTTAATAGTTTTTGTCCTGTATGTTTTATATTTGCTTATGTTTGCTGGGGCTGTTTCCCCTTGGGTCTCCACTGAAAATGGGTTGCTTACTATCAATGCAATGCAAATAGTTAATAACCTTTTCCTTTTTATAATTATTTTGTGTTGTGATTGTTATTTAATATTTGTATATTGTCACTTTATTTTTACTTATGTTTGCTGGGGCTTTTCCCCCTGGGGTCTCTGCTGAAAATGGGTTTGTTTGCAAACTCAGTTGGACTAACTGGTTAACAAATGTGAAATAAATAAATAATAAATAAAAAGGAAGTGGAATGGTAATAGCGCTTAATTATCTATAATGGCACTTAACTGTGTATAATAGCAAGTAGAATAGGTGTTACGTTTCTGAAGATGGGGGTGACAGCTAGAAGGTGAGTAATATCGAGATGGGTGTTAAGTTGCTAAAATTAGAGTGAAGGGTACTATGTGACAGGATAAAATTTGGGGTGGGAAGGGTAAGGTAAGTATAACAGAAATTATGTCACAGACGCTTGGGTGGGATTGGAGGTACGAGCAGTGAAGGGAAGCAGAGATGAGTATAGCAAGGTACAGTGGAGTGGACCCAAACCATTTTCTCTGTATTAATAAATCACTATGGAGCAGGACATGCTCAGCAAAATGCTTCATTGGATGAAGAAACAGCTATAGTACTGTTTATATTTTTATTTATTGTTGTTTACTGGGGTAGTGCACCAGTCTCAATGGACCATTTGCAGGCACAGCCTGGGTGAATAAAACATATTTACAGATAAAAAGATATGCTAAAAAGCATGCATATTTACAGAGCCAAAACTATGCTACAACATTTAGTTCAAGATGCAGTCTACATTATGACAAAGCATGGATGGAAAATGTAATTATGCTCAGTAGAGTTTTATAGATAAGATGTAGCCATAATGACTGAGATGGTTTATGCTACAAGCATAGCAGTATAGAGGTATGAAGACATTAGAAGAGGCAAGTGAGTAAGAAAGGATACCATGGGGAGAAGACAGATAAATGGTGAGAGAGATGTGGAGAGGGCTAGAAAGGAGACAAGTGTGAGAGATGCAAACAGAAGATGGAAGTAGGATGAACAAGAGGCAGTAAGTAAGGGGATGGCGAGCTGAGATAAGAAAAAATGATTTTGTTATAACTGCATGTCGGCTGTATCTGTTTCATATCACATGACCAAACATTATTTATTCATTTTTATAACTTCAGCTTGGATTAAGTTGTTCAGAAATGAGCATTGGATAAACACAGAAAAAACATTTCCTAAGTCATGGTTCTGCATTAGACAAGCTCTCTCTTCATGGTAATAATCACTTTTCCAGACATAATGGGCAGTGCTAATGAAAACAGTTGTATGAAATGTTAACTTTATATAAGGTGCTTCTGCTGTAGTAAATGACATTAACACATATAATGTCATTGGCAACTACCTCCTAATGGTGGACTAATGGTGTCCATACCTCATTGCATCTAATATTATACCATTTCATAACAGTAGATATTAAAAGAAGATGTTAAATTATCGACTAATAATAATTGCTGTTTTTTAATTGTTGGAAAGGTGCCTTTTTCTAATTATTTAAAGAAAGTTGTCAGTATGACTCATTATTAAATTCAGAGAACAGCATGGTTTGATAAAAGGCAGGTTAACACTATCCTCTTTGCTTGACTATTATGAAACAGTAAACAAAGGCATTGAGTTAGACATCAGTGCAGATGTCATTTATTTAGTTCTGACAAAGGTATTTGAGAGTGTTCCTTATAGCGCTGTCATTAATAAACTAAATTGTATTCTGTGGTTTAAGACATCACTGTTAGAAAGAGAGAAAACAATCTGCATTTTAACTCAGTGTTCAGATTAATCATCTGTGATTTCAAAGGTTCCAAAGATTTCCTTCTCCAGTCCTTTGATTTATAACACAGTTTTGTTCACATTTTCCAACAGTCAGGAAAAAGTGGCTGCCAAAATCTACAGATGATATTAAGACTGAAACTTTTCATCATTAACCAAATTATATTTACCTTTAATAGTCATCTTAAGAAAGTCAGTGTCTAGCTTAAAGGTTATAAGACTTTACTTGAAGAGATAAAGCAACATTATGGTTTTGGGGGCAGTATGACTTATGGCTACTAAGTCTGTACCACTGGCAACAGGAAATGGTTTCAAGGTGTTACTATTCATAAGAACTTCAATTGTTAATGGAAAGCAGAATCTCTAGAACTAGGCATCAAAAGTGGTTGACACACACACACACACACACACACACACACACACACACACACACACACACACACACACACACACACACACACACACACACACACACACACACCATCAGATATTTAACAGGCAGACTTTGTCCTGCCTTAAGTCACTTCCACTTGAAGCACTAAGGGTGATATTGAATTTGGAGCTCAGTGTTAATACCTTCCTTCTAATTAACAATTATTTATTTGTAACTGATATGTTCAGAATTACTAAAAGAAATTGCTTTATTTCTTTGTCTTTCCTACTTAGAAAACTTTCAGTTGGTATTAGGCACCCCAAGACCATCTCTGCCTTTTAAAGTTCCTTGGAAAGCTGAGTAGTTCTTTAGCTTATATGCCTGAAGTTTTGGAAACATAGCATTGAAGGTCTTTAGGCCCAATAAAGGATGCAGCAAGCTATGAAACTAGGAATGCAAAATATTAGAGAAATCAATAAATGAATTGTAAAATATTGGAAATGTCAGTAAGTTAAATCATAGGACATGTGGCTAGTAGCATATTATAATTTCACATTGGATGCATAATATAGAGAATTATGACTAGATCTCTGATTATTGTGTTTGAGACTCGGATGACAAGAAATTCATCTCAGGAGTGAAGCTTGAGGTGAATCTTGATATCTGTGTGGAAATTACATAATAAAGGTTAATTGTTTGTTGTTCATGGAGCTTTATTTGCTCCATGCACTGCCAATTAACAAAAAAAGCACAACGTGTTTTATTACTTTTGGTAGGTAGTAAAGCACTTAGCAAGTGTTGTGATTCAGACAGCTGCATACCTCTCACTTTATTTGCTCTAGAATTCTGGGGGAACAGAGGATGGAAATTAAGACATTTTTAAGTATCCCTCTAAATGACTTAAAAAGTTAATAGAACAAAAGGTTGTGTATCAATATGCCATTTTCTGAGCAGTAATATGTATGAAACTCTAATTCTGGCAGTTTGGATTGACTGTAATCTTCAGTGATTTCCAGCAATAAAATAAAAAAAATACGAGGGACAGAATAAAAATATGAGATAAACTTAGGGTTAGTTGAGAGATAAGTAAAGCAGGCAGAAGTGAAAATTGTTACAGACCCCCTAAGCAGTATTATGGTTGTGTCTCACACTAGAGAAGTGCAGAACAAATTTATCTTTTTTCCAGTATTGGAGCATAATTAAAACACTCCATGCATTCCAAAATAGTTATACAGCAGAGGAATGCAGTTTATAAGATCAGAGTACATGTCAGGGAAAAGAAATGAAGGTTGGCATAATGGCTACGGTGTTTACCTTACAGGCACAAGGTGTAGGTTGATTTTCACATGGGGTAACTGGCTAGGCTTAGAATGGCCCAAAGCAGTAGTTAGCCTAGTAGTAATCTATTAGAGTTTAAAACGCACCTGGTGTTGCATATTGTTTCTTGGATATAGTCATAGGTTTATAGGTGTACACTAGGGTCTTTATAAGCCTAGCTGTACAACCCAAATTTATCTCAAAATGTTTTAGATGTACATATGTGGATGATTGTTGGTTAAAACATGATTTACTGTCTGCCTCTGTCCATCAGAGAAGTGCACAACACCCAGGTGTGAATTTTCGGTTTCCAATCCAATGGTCCAAGTTATGCTCAGATAGGGGAAGGGATATTCTTTATTTCACATGGATGGAGAGCCTATTCTAGAGAAGGGTTCTCTGAGATATATTATCTGTCTTTCCACTGTGTCCTGTTTATATTGCAAGCAAAATTTAGGTCTTTAAATCTAGTAGATCCGAGGTTGGTTGCTTTGAGGATGTGCAAAGCAGAGTGGGGTCCAGGGATCCCTTCTCAATAGTCTCTAGGAGAGGGGTCATTATACTCAGTGATGGGTCTGTGAGGGATGAGTATGGTGATACAAACTGTGTCATTATACTGAATGCTGGGTCAGATGAGGGCCGAGTATAGTAGTACAAACTGTGTCACTATACTCAGTGATGTGTCTGAAGAGGTCCGAGTATAGTGGTGCAAACTGTGTCATTATACTGAATAATGCATCTGGTGAGTGTCGAGTATAGTGGTGCAAACTGGACCTAGATGCCATGTGCATACTTATAAGATGAGCAACATAAAAGGATTTCCTTACTATCTTCAATACATGTTGGCCGAAGGCCAGATTACTGTCTGCATTGGTTCCCAGATCCCAGACTAGTGGATCAACTCTTAGGGGTGTTTTATCGGTATACCTTCATTTATGTGAAAGGAGGTTGTACAATGCACCAAAGTGCAAAAGCACAACCTCCAAATTTCTGAAATGTCGAGTAACAATGGTTTGACTTCCAATGAATGCACATTGACATTCGCTCATTGGAAGTCGGCATTTCAGGTGCAGATCGCACTATAGCGGGGATCAGGAAATAGGTTCATAGGTTGGTACTAGGCTATCAGCCCTAGGGCCTATACAAGCCTAGCCATAATAATTCCCTAGCTATTTCTTCCCACACTATTTACTTCCCTGGACCCCTGTCTAGCAGGGTGACTGATGTGATCCCCGGGGTGAATTTCCTTTCTCCCATCCAGTCGTCAAGGTTCCTTTTGAAGAGCGCCAAAGAGGCACTCTGCTTGACATGTATGGGCAATGTATTCCAGAGTCTGGGGAGTCTCTGGGTCAGGAACCTATCCCTCCAGCATGTTTTGTTTATTGTGATGACAAGGTTTAGATCCCTGGAGCATGTGGCTCTGAGGGATTGGGATTTCTTTAAGTGTAGCATGTCCAACAGCTCTGGGTTTGACATGGCCTTGTATGTTAAGCAGAGATTGCCTCTGAGTAGATGATATGAGAGAGAGTATTGCTGGAGTTTTTTAATGCGGTCAGCATAGGGCATCTGCTTTAGGCCTGTGATTCTTTTAGTGAGGTATTTCTGCAGCCTTTCCAGTTGTTGCAGATGTCTTGAGAGGTACATACCAAATGGCGCATTGTATTCTATAATGGGTCTAATAAGGGATGAGTACAGTGGGACAATGGCCTCCTTTTTTGTGGATGAAAAGTCCTTAGTGATGAGTTGTGCCACATAGAAGGATTTCCAGACTGTTGTGGCAATGTGGTTATTGAAGGTGAGGTCACTGTCCACCTGTGTCCCTAAGTCTTTTATCACAATTTCGGTGTTTAGTGTACTGCCACCTATATGGTAATTCAACCCTTTCCTCACTGTAGTGCAATGTCAGAGTTTGCATATCAAAGTAAGGAGGGGGGGTGCAGCCCCCCCACATGGGGGGTGCAGGGGGCTTGCTCCCCTGCATAATGATGTTTGGAGATGGAGTTTGAAAATGGTTGAATCTGGTTTTCCAGATTACCATTTTCGATATTTTGTTTTGCAGGACATGTTGCTGTTCGACATGTAAAGTCGCACAATAGTGCAATCGTACAACTGCCATTCAGGTAAATAAAGGTATACCATTTTATCAATGACATAGTTACCTGAAGTGGCTGAGTTCCCAAAAGGTACCATAATGTATTTCTTGCCATTGAGTTTTAAGCCATGGCTTTGGCACTAGTCATTTGTCTGTGTTATACATTCTCGTAAGATGTTAGTGTCTTGGGAGAATTCTATGACTGCTCTCAGTTTGCAATCATCTGCAAACTTCATCAGTCAAATGCCTTTGACATTAGTCTTGTGTTCTGAGAAGTAAAGGGAAAACTTCATAGTTTAATTGTAATTATGGGGATGCTGTATTTTTGGGAGTTGTACACCCTAAGGCTGGTAGTTAGAAAATGAATCATTCACATACAGTAGAGAGTTTTTGAATGGATGACAGTGTTCAGCTGATGAGTGAGGAGAAAATGACAGATTCAGTGAGAGAATCTGTAGGTCTTGGAAGTGTAAGAAAATAAAGGAAATCCATATTCAAGCTGGGCGTTATGGTAATTTTATTTCTCATACTGCAGCACTGGTTTCAGTTATTATTTTGTGACACCTGTACAAGATTTGAATATATTTTGCTTTTAGATTTTTTGTGTGTTTGGCCATTGATGGTGAAGGATCAAAGGTGAGACTGTGACATGTGAATGAGGATGTAAAGTCAATATTATGGCTGTTGGAGGATAGCAGGTTAATATATAAAAAGGATCCCTTTATAATATGCAGAATTTGCCAAAGAAATTGCATGTTGTTTTTCAGATGTTGTTTAGATTGTAGCCAGACATGCAAGAAATCTGGACAAATCCTAAAATAATTGGTGGAGAAAGGCCCCAAAATAGGGGCAGATTTTAAATATTGCTGTTATAAACTTATAAAGTTGTTAGAATAACAGGATTTGTGTTAGCATACAGTTTTCAAAAGGATATGAAGTCAGAAACTCAAATGCGTATCATTATTTAGTGACTTCGGTCCTCGATAATTTGCCAGAAAACTACAAATTTTAGTGGAACTGACCAAAAATATGAAGCAAAAATCTGAACATTCTGTAAAAATCTGAACAGTTGAGAATCAGGTTGTGAACTGACTTATTAAAGAAAAAACGAATGGTAGAAGATAAGGTCATCAGCATAGAGCAACGTTGCAAAGGGACAGATCAGAGGAAAGGTTGTTAATGAAGATGCAGAATAGAAGTGAACCAAGTAGGGAATCCAGATGGATTGCTACAAGATAATTTGTGGTTAGGCTAAACTGTTGCACACATGATCTATAAGTGACTTTTAGGGTATGTACTTATTGAACCAGCCTATTGTGCAGGTACCAATGCTGGCAGTGACTAGTGAATTAAGTGATTTTTGCTGTCAAAGGTTTTATTTCAGTCAGTGAAGAATATGGCTGTCAAATGACCTAATGTGAGTAGAGTAGGGATAACATATGCTTGGGTAAGTAGTGGAGTTGGTGTGCCTGGGCTCGCACACACACACACACACACACACACACACACACACACACACACACACACACACACACACACACACACACACACACGCACACACATGCACACATACACACGTGCACACACACACACACACACACACACACACACACACACACACACACACACACACACACACACACACACATGCACACACACACACACACACACACACACACACACACACACACACACACACACACACACACACACACACACACACACATGAAGTGAGAGGTTTTTGTACTTGGAATTCTAATCAGTGCTTTAATTGTAAATGGTTTCTTCAAGTAGTTTTTCAAGGTGAAACAAAAGAGAGATAGGCCATTAATCAGAAATGTTAATATTGGTAGAGGTGTTATTCACTTGTATGTCAGTGTTCAGCATAAAATCATAAACATGAAGTAAATAATTGTATTCTCATTGCTTCCATAGTCATGACTTTTTAACATATGAAGAAGAAAGAAAACACCGAGTATGCCTTCCACACAGTCATTCGATGTTACATTTGTGATGGTCCTTCTTGTATCAGGTAAAACAGTACAGAGTAACCCTGAGAAGTATGCTTTGTCTTGCATTATTGACTGCATTTAAATACACTGTACAATGACATTTCACTGTTAAGAAAATATGGTAATGTAGTTGACGTAGCTATTCTCATTTTGTTTAAACAAAAACAAAGTCTCACTATATGAAGATTATGGGTCAGCAAAGACAAGTAATGGGCAATAATCATGTTATACAGACTGACAATGTGGAGTATGATGGGCCAGGTGACATTTCTGACCCTTTAGAATATCCCCCTCTGAGGAGGTCTGTAAGACTGAGGAATCAGAGAGGGGAAGGGTATTACAATCAGTACAAGGGGAGGTGGAATGGGAGATTGTACAACGATGGCAGGAACTAAATGAAAGGAATGTTCCATATACTATTGTTAAGAGCAAAAGTGATGACTTTAGAATATACAGTTATAGTAATAACTGCTTCCATGTTTCTATGGCTGATTTGTTTGAAAAAGGTTTATCATTTGTACCAGCAAGAAATGCATTAGCAGATGAAGTTTTGATTAATTTAAAACTTTTTACTAGAAAATTAAACTATGATTTTATTTTAAGGAGAATAATACACACGTAAGAGGGCACAACGTGTGTCAAAAAACAAGTACATTCAACCTTATATTACATTCTATAGTACACATTTTTGAAAAAATGTGTGAGTATGATATCAGAAGAGCACTAGAATATATTAAATACAAAAAGGAAAACTTATATAACATTACTAAGGAAGAAATGTGTTTGTTGTGGGGTTTATGTAACAATGAGGAAATTAAAATCATGAAACCTGACAAAGGCGGAGTGTACACTTTTATACACAGACACATATTGTGAAATCAGCCTCAATGAGAAAAATATTATATATGGAAAAGTGGATGTTGTATTAGAAGAACTTGTGTATAATGAACAAATAAGCATTGCTGAACATAATTTTCTAGTGGTTAAGAATCCAAAAATACCTACGATCTTTGGAGCTCCAAAAATACACGATGATCTGAATGATCCACCATTAAGACCAATAGTTGACGCCAGAGCCTCCAAGACTTACCCCATAGCTAGGCACACTGATTCACAGTTAAAGAATGTTCTACATAAGCACCCATGGATACTTAAGGATTCCTGGGATTTTTTAAGTAAGATTACTGGAAATATGTACCAGGATGACTTAATTTTTGTAACAATCGCTATTAGGGATTTATTTTCTGTCATACCCCATGAGGTAAGTATTGAGTGGTTTTATTTGTATCTATGCCAGCATACCAGCATGAGACACGATCAGATTCTTACTATTCATACCTTAATGGAGTTAGTATTGGACAGTAACAGCATTACCTTTGAGCAGCAGCTTTTCAAACAATGCGAAGGTGCTGCTATGGGGGCAGTGTGTGCCCCCATTTTTGCAAATATCATCTTGGCATATTGGGACTTGGAATATATTGTACATAGTCCATATTCTTGTTTTTGGTCATATTACGGACGATTTTTGGATGACATTATTATTTTATGGAAAGGGGATAAAGAGGAGCTAGATCACATGTTTTTCTTACATGAGGGATAGTACAGATTTTTTGGAATTTACTATTACCACAGGTGATGAAGTTGTTAATTATATGGACATCACCATTGTGAAAGATAAGATTAAGAAGGGGTTTAGCTCCACTATATATAGAAAACCCACTTATTCAAACACCCTATTGCACTTTGATAGCTGGCACCCGGTACACCAAAAGAGGTCACTTGTAAAAGGGCAGGGGGTACGAATAACTAGAATGGTATCCAAATTTAATGAGTTTCTAAAACAGATGGATATATTAGGGGGCATGTTTATTAAGAGAGGATATCTGGAGAAGTTTGTTATGGCTATAATGAAAGAAGTGACAAATAAAAGGATAAATGGGCATTGTTTTCCACTCCTAGGTACAGAGAGTATGACTCAGACAGATACTAATGTCACAGAGAAAATTAATTGTAACAAAGCTGCAGTTTTAACATACAATAAGCAGTTCCAAGTTATTAAGGACATTATTTACCGTAATTGTAGTATTTTCAAGATAGAACCAGAATACTATAACATTGTAGGAAATATCCCCAAAATTGTCTATAAAAAGAATATCTGTTTTAAAAGTATGTTGGAAAAGGTAAAACAGGGGAGACAAAATGGGGGGAATGAAAAAATGTGGATACTGCCTGCAGTGTAGGTACATGATAGAGACCAGTGAGGTAAATATCCCCAATTATGGGCGATATAATATAAATAGAACATACAACTGTGGTAGTACAGCAGTGGTATATTTAGAAATGTCAAAGTTATTACATAGGAAAACCATTAATACTTTAGGAGCCGGGTATATCAGCATTGTTATGACACCAAAAATAAGGAAAGTAAAAATGCTTTGGCAGCACATATCATTGAAAATGATGGGCATGATTTTAGATTTGTAATAATTGATCAGGTTATTTTAGAGGATAGAGGTGGTCCTTTAAATGATTATTTAGAACAAAAGGAGCTTAAATGGCAACTGCAGGCTAATGCCAGCAACTATCCAGGTTTAAATAGTGCAGTTTCCATCAGCTATATTTTAAGGCTAAAAGCTGATTTTTATTTGTAATATTTTTATGTTGTAATGTACACATGTAGAACTTTGTTAAGCTTTTCTACACATTCATGAATTTTTTTACACATTTATGGCATCTTTCAATATGATATTGATGTATTTATATATGTGTATAAGCATATTATGGCAAAAGTTTTAAAGTAATTGTAAATATACCTTTAAGGGGGTAGAACTTATTTCAACTAATGAGTTATGTTAATCATCAGGGGTTTAGTATAAATTGAGTTGGCTAGGTTTGTAATGCATTCTGATGAAGTTTCTACTTGGGAAACGAAAAGCGCTTTAATAAAACTACTTTGGAGTGGATTCTGGACTTGGTTTCATTGTGTTTATTTTTACAAGATTTTATATACATATATATATATATATATATATATATGTAGATATAGGTTTACTATCATTATTTCGAATGGCAAAACATTTGCCGTTCAAAATAACGAAAAGTTAAACCGAAACGAAACATTTCGAGCATACAAAATGTCACCCCAAATGATTGACACATTTGAGTCGACATTGTCACCAAAAATGTGACATGATAGCTGTATAGGAGCTGATGTAAATCAAACCCCACATCCCCTGCTACTAATTTATTCTAACTCTGAGATCGCACTACAATGGGGATATGGATGAATTTCCTATCCCCACTGTACCACAATCTCGTACATATAGTCGAACACACTTATGCAAATGCACTACTGCATTTGCATAAGTGTGTTCAACTATCCAACTCACTTTGCATTTTGCGAACGACATTTTGATTTTCGGCAGCATAAATGCCGACAGCATGTTGTTTCCAAAAATGATAGTAAACATATATATATATATATATATATATATATATATATATATATATATATATATATATATGTATATAAAATATAAACAAAAAAGGGAAAATCAGCTGTACAGGAATAATAACAGCACATGACGTGCTCAAATAAACTGTTGTCATAAATACTAATATAAGATCCATGTTAAAGATCACCTTGCATTCTTATTAATAACAAGAAAACAGGATTCAAGCTAGTTTTGCTTGTTTAACCCATGGTTTATTAAGTAAAAATAAAAGACAAGTGCTTTCACTCTTGTCAGAGATTCATCATACCTACATCACACATCCAGGTGACAAGTAATATATATATGTCAATTTACTATAAAAAACATGCAAATTGCAATAAAGGCAATAATCCAAGAGCACATAAACAGATCACGTTCAGTGACAGTGACTGGAACACTGGTACATACTTAAGCTTGCATTGTTTTGTGATTGGTGCTGTGTACTTTTAAATAAGTACCAAACTGCTGTATATCTGATAGTCAGTGTGATGGGTATAGTGAGAAATAACAATGTAAACATCTAGTCCTGTATTTGTTATATTACTATAGTAAATAATAATCAAACCGATGGCTGTGGGGTTCACTTCTGTGTGAAATATGTTGAGATGAAAACGTCGTAAGTGCAGAAGCATGAACTCCCAGAACATCTTATTTCCTTCCTAGGTAAGTAACCACTTGGCTGTCATGGTGAATTTTGCCCTTCCTCTGCTGTAGTGTGATCTCCGAGTTGGTATATTTAAGTAGGGGGGATGTGGGGATTGAAGCCCTTCACTTCAATGGGTGTAATTTGCTACTGTTTGTGTTTTCTTTCATTGTTGACCAAGTAGTTACTTTCCCGGAGAGGAAATACGATGTTCTGGTTGTTTGTGGTTCTGCACTTACTAGATTTTAGTTACGATGTTTTCAGACTCGGCGAACTGGGACACAACATTTTGAAGGTAAACTATATATATGTGTGTGTGTGTGTGTATAGATACATATGAGTGTCATACTTAAAATGGAACACTCACAATATCAAATGTAAAAATGTTGATCTAAAAAGATTGTAACTCAAAATATCTAAAAAAGATCCATACAAAATAAAACCTATTTTTAGCAAGGGAAAAGCCTCCCTGCACATACGTCACCTTCTTATTTAAATATACTAACTCCACAGGAATCACTGCCAATGCATAAATACAGCTAGACCAGCAGTGATTATGTACAGATCACCACATCAACAGCGATTATGCGCAGATCACCTCATCAGCAGTGATTATGCACAGATCACCTCATTAGCAGCGATTATGTACAGATGACCTTATCAGCAGTGATTATGCACAGATCATCTCATCAGCAACGATTATGTACAGATCACCTCATCATCAGTGATTATGTACAAATCACCTCATCAGTAGTGTTTACGCACAGAACACCTCATCAGTAGTGATTATGTACAAATCACCTCATCAGCATTCATTAAGCACAGATCACCTCAACAGTGATTATGCACAGATCACCTCAGAAGCAGTGATTATGTACAGATCACCTCATCATAGGTTCATAGGTTCATAGGTTCATACTAGGCTATCTGCCCAAGGGCATTTATAAGCCTAGCCCATAGTTATGTGGCTTTCGCCACCCCTTTAGTTTGAATAAAAACTATGCCTATCATTTTGCTGTGCCTCTGTCAAGCAGTGACGCTGAAGTAATCCCTGGGGTATATCTGCAATCTCCCATCCATTGGTCAAGATTCCTCTTGAACAAGACCAGAGAGGTGCTCTGCCTCACATGTACCGGGATTTTGTTCCACAGCATAGGGAGTCTCTGGGTGATGAATCTGTCCCTCCAGCACGTTCTATTTATAACCGTGTCAAGGTTTAAGTCTCCCCCTTGTGGTTCTGAGGGATCTAGATTTTTGAGGTGAAGCATATTCATCAAATCTGGGTTTGACATGGCCTTATATGTCAGGCACAGGTCACCTCTGAGCAAGCGGTATGAGACTGAATAGAGCTGGAGTTCTTTCAGTCGGGCAGCATAAGACATATTTTGAGACCCTTTATCCTTTTGGTGAGGAACTTTTGGGGCCTTTCAAGCTGCAGCAGGTGTCTGGTCAGATACATTCGAGCGGGCATTGTACTCAATCATAGGTCTAATAAGTGATGAGTACAGGGGGACGATGACCTCCCTTGATCTAGATGTGAATCCCTTCATGATCAGGTGGGTGATATAGAAGGTTTTCCTAACTACTTTAGCAACATGAGTGTCAAACGAAAGGCTACTGTCAACCTGGGTCCCCAGATCTCTGATGACTTTTTCTGTGCTCAGTGGATTGCCACCTATATGGTAGCTAGGGGTAGCCTTGTTTTTCCCAAAGGGTATGACTATGCATTTTTTGGTGTTTAACTTCAGGCCATGGCTCTGGCACCAGTTATCCATTTCTGTGAGGCCCTTCTGGAGGATATCTGTGTCAGATGTGTTTTCGACTATGGCCAGTTTGCAGTCATCTGCAAACTTTGTCAGCCATAACCCTCCTGTGTTTGCTTGTACTTCAGAAAAGTAGATGCCGAACAAGAGTGGACCCAGGACTGAGCCCTGTGGGACACCACTTGTGACAGGCTTTGAGTCTGACATGGCTCCAGCAACTCTGACCCTGTGGGTTCTGTCACTTAGCCAGTTTGCAACCCATCTTGTGATGTATGGGTTTACATTCAAGCTGATGAGTTTTTCGATGATACCTTAGTGGGGTATTGTGTCGAAGGCCTTTGCCAGGTCGAGGTAGGCTGTATGGACTGCCTTTCCCTCATCAATGGCCTTGGTGACTGTCTCGAAAAAGTCAACCAAGTTTAAGAGGCAGGATCTGCCTTTGACAAAGCCAAACTGAGTTGGATCCAAAGTCTGCAAGTTCCCTATGTCTTTATTTATGAGTTCCATTATGATCCTCTCCATGGCTTTGCAGATAAGGCTTGTCAAGCTAATGGGGCGGCGATTATGTGCAGACCACTTCATCAGCAGTGATTATGTACAGATCACCTCATCAGCAGTGATTATTTACAGATCACCTCATCAGCGATTATGTGCAGATCACCTCATCAGCAGTCATTATGTATAGATCATCTGATCAGCAGCAATTATGTATAGATCACCTCATCAGAAGTGATTATGTACAGATCACCTCGAGCATTAGCTAAAGCTTCTTGACACACATTTAAGTATTTACATGTTTGATTCACAGTATTTCATCTACTATACCACAATCAACAAAATGGACTTTCAGACAAATTGTCCTTCAAAGAAATTCCCCAGGATTCACGAACATCCATGCAAGAATAAGAGTATTCTTGCACAGAGTGATTCATGTCCATGTAGCACAGCAGCGCGCCTCAAATATTCATGAAGGCATACTGCTGTACTTGCTATATGGACACAATCCATGAATGAGTGCAGGAGGTGGTGTATTCATATAGTTCACAGACTATGAACATGTCCCCTGCACTCAGAAAGTGCTGTATGGCACTTTCTGAATGCATTTCAGTGTACACAGACACTGAAAGGAAATAAAAATGTCCTTTCAGTGTCTGTGGATACTGAAAGCATATTTGGCTAGTCATACCTCACAAATGCACACATCTTCCTTGGCTGTCCAGAGTGCTGATTGACATATTCAGTGATCATACCTCACAAATACACACATCTCCTGTGGCTGTACAGAGTGCTAGCTGACATATCTGTCGGTCATACCTTGCAAATGCACACATCTCCACTGGCTGTTCACGGGGCTCGCTGGCATATTTGGCAGGCCTACCTTGCACTTGCACAGATCCTTGCTGACTGTCCAGAGGGCTGGCTGACATATTTGGTGGTCATACCTCGCAAATGCACACATCTCCCATGGCTGTCCAGAGTGATAGCTGACATAGTCGGTGGTCATACCTCACATATGCACACATCTCCGCTGGCTGTTCACAGGCCTTACTGGCATTTTTTGCAGGCCTACCTTGCACTTGCACAGATCCTTGCCGACTGTCCAGAGGGCTGGCTGACATATTTGCTGGTCATACCACGCAAATGCACACATCTCCGCTGGCTGTTCACAGGGCATGCTGGCATATTTGGCAGGCCTACCTTGCAATTGCACAGATCCTTGCTGACTATGCAGAGGACTGGCTGATATATTTGCTTGTCATACCTTGCAAATGCACACATCTCTGCTGACTGTTCAGAGGTCTAGCTGACATACTTAATATAAGTATTTTTTTTTACATATAAGTTGTGTTTAAGCACAGCTGAGCGTGTTTTCTCTCTAGGTTGTAAGAGCTGAATACAAAATTGTAGGCAGAGTTCTCTACAATGGGATAGTGTAAAAGTTAGAATCCCAGTTTTTTGTACAGGTGTTTATGGTTTGTGTCCCAAGGCAGGCCATTCATTTTTAAATGGCAAAGCAGTGTTAAAATTATTTTTCTAAACTTAAATAAAGTAGTAATTGTTATTTGTTAGCCAGGGTAATGTAGCTGGTGTAAAATGTAAGTGTGAGTGCATATAACATCTGAAAACTTCCATGTATATGCAAGTGTCCCATACAGTATGGTCACATCCATTGTAAATTTAAGGAAAGCACATAGAAGGATGTCATGTAAAATAAATCATATACACTTAATAAATGAAGTCAGTATTGTGATGTTTTTAAAAAAAAAAGTGAACAATGGTTAGCACTGCTCAGCAATGCTTAGCAGGTGTAAGCATTGCTAAGACATGAATGCTAAGTAGCAGGTAGCTTAGATAAGTGGATTTGCACACTGTTCAATAGAGCTCAACAAAATGTCCTGTAAGCAGTGTTAAACCTGGCTCAGTGGGATTGCACACTGCTTAGCAGAGCTTAACCTTTTTCAAAATGGTCCAATGGCAGCAAAGGGCAGGAATATAGCACTATTTAAATGGTGCAGGTAGGAATACAGCCATAACCAGTTGTAGCTGATCTCTGCAGGCACTATGGCTGGCGTTGGTGAGAGTATGCGTTTTTGGGGGCAGCACTGAGGCATCCAGCAGTGCAAGGTCATGGTTGGACTCCTAGTGAAAGACCATGAAGAGAGACTGCTACAGGGCCAGTACCAGGGTTCCCAATACAAAGCAGAGGCCTGGGACTGTCTTGCACATGATCTCACCAGTGCTACTGGCATCCCTTGAACTGGTGAGCAGGTCTGGTACCATTTTGCTGACCTTAAGCATAGGAAGAGGGAGCTCTTGGACCAGTGGACCCAAGATGCAAGGGCACAGAATGTCCCAGAAGTGTGTAACTATCAGCAGCAATTACTGTTTACTAAAGTCCAGTCTGTTTATGTGATTGATAGGTATGCATAAATGTTTCTTCGCCTCCTGTACAGCTGCAGATAAGAGGGCTGTGAACATGCCAGCAGGTTGCTAAGGCTGTGTCAGGAGGCTGGTGAGTACAAATTTAGCTTGCAGTATTCAGGGCAAATAAATAGAAAGGACTAGAATGTCAGCTGCCAGTAGGTTAACGTGTACTGTGTGTAATGAATAAATTACTTTAGCAGAGTAATACTGATGTACAGGATATCTATCAATAAAAGTGTCAGTACCCTGCAATACAACTAAAAACCCCAGACTGTTGTGTTTACTTTGGTATGTGGGGCATGAGTCTAAAGGTGTACAGTTCTTCACAGCAACTATGGCTCTGACAGCATGAACTAATTGGGCCTCATCTGACAGAGTGTGGAGCTGTAAAACAGGAGATCAACTATATGAAGTGTTCCATGCACCAAGATCTGATGTCTGAATAGTAATGTGTGAAGTATTATATTGTATCCCCTACAGCAGTGCTTTGTGTTAACCATTGCTTTCCAAATTGTAATATGTCAAACTATTAATACAGTACAAGTATCTGCCATACATGAATGTCACAATTACAAGGTCAAATTGTCCAACCAAGAGAGTATTAGGTAGAAAACAGTCAAACAAGAGGGAGCAGTTCCTCAATAGCTCATTGTGATGAAACACAGTCTTGTTTTACCTTTTGCACAAACAGGCATGGTTCACATCCCAGGACTGGTAGTAAGCTGTATTCATAATTTCACCCAATAATATGGGTATATGTGTAGTGGTCACTGCTGCCAATACCCAGGGTGACAGAAATCCAAGCAGAGTATGGTAATAGCACACACACACACACACACACACACACACACACACACACACACACACACACACACACACACACACACACACACACACACACACACACACACACACACACACAGCATGAGTGCAGGGCACCCCTGTCAGTGTCACATATGTAACCTTGAATATGTGAATATGTGTAGAAACATTTCCTCCACAGGTCTGCCAGGTAAGGAAATGTTTCTATTAGCTGTAGGAAGGCTGTAGTAATACACTGTGTACAAATGTTCCACTGCCCAACCCCAAGGCTGCAAATGACAGCAAGGTAAGTACATACACCAAGCATTTTCTTCTGATAAATGTCTCTCAAATGCCACGCTGTCATGGCTAGTAGTCACCACTGCCAATACCCAGGGTGACACAGAAATCCAGGCAGAGTATGGCAGTAGTGCACACACACAGCATGAGTGCAGGGCACCCCTGTCAGTGTCACATATGTAACCTTGAATATGTGAATATGTGTAAAAGCAGTCAGGTTGTGTTAACAGATATTCCCTCCCCAGGTCTGCCAAGTAAGGAAGTGTTTCTATTAGCTGTAGGAAGGCTGTAGTAATACACTGTGTACAGACATACCACTGCCCAACCCCATGCCCTATGTAGATGTAAAGTGAGGTCATACCTGGAGAGTAATGAGTAGAGTAATGATCAGTACAAGTGAGGTCATACCTGGAGAGTAATGAGTAGAGTAATGATCAGTACAAGTGAGGTCATACCTGGAGAGTAATGAGTAGAGTAATGATCAGTACAAGTGAGGTCATACCTGGAGAGTAATGAGTAGAGTAATGATCAGTACAAGTGAGGTCATACCTGGAGAGTAATGAGTAGAGTAATGATCAGTACAAGTGAGGTCATACCTGGAGAGTAATGAGTAGAGTAATGATCAGTACAAGTGAGGTCATACCTGGAGAGCAATGAGTAGAGTAATGATCAGTACAAGTGAGGTCATACCTGGAGAGTAATGAGTAGAGTAATGATCAGTACAAGTGAGGTCATACTTGGAGAGTAATGAGTACAGTAATGATCAGTACAAGTGAGGTCAGACGTGGGGAGTAATGAGTAGAGTAATGATCAGTACAAGTGACGTTATACCTGGAGAGCAATGAGTAGAGTAATGATCAGTACATCATACCTGGAGAGTAATGAGTACAGTAATGATCAGTACAAGTGAGGTCATACCTGGAGAGCAATGAGTAGAGTAATGATCAGTACAAGTGAGGTCATACCTGGAGAGTAATGAGTAGAGTAATGATCAGTACAAGTGAGGTCATACCTGGAGAGTAATGAGTAGAGTAATGATCAGTACAAGTGAGGTCATACCTGGAGAGTAATGAGTAGAGTAATGATCAGCACAGTTGTGAACAATCAAAGCCTATACAGTTGTTAATTGACATTTCTCTCTCTCCCCCACCCTATCTGCACCAACAATTCTTACACATAATCAACAGGTATGTTTTTCTCCAAACCTACTGTTGGGACATGTGTTCATAGGTTCATAGGTCAATAGGTGTGTACTAGGCTAATGGCTCTGGAGCCTTTACAAGCCTAGCCCATAGGATTACCCTGGCATCATGCCACCCGACCTTGGTTCCCAGTGCCTCTGTCAAGTAGATACCCGGAGTGAATTTTCTATTTCCTATACACTCATCAAGATTTCCCCTTGAAGAGGGCCAGTGAGGTGCTCTGTTTGACATGTATGGGAAGTATATTCCATAGCATGGGTAGTCTCTGGGTTATGAACCTGTTCCTCCAGCGTATTCTGTTGATTGTGGTAATAAGATTGAGGTCTCTGGAAGGTGTAGTGTGGAGGGATTAGGATTTCTTTAGATTCAGCATTTCTGACAGAGCTGGGTCAGACATGGCTTTGCAAGTCAAGCACAGAGCGCCTCTAAGTAGTTGATATGAGACAGAGAATAGTTGGAGTTTTTTGAGTCTGTCCATACAGGACAAGTGTTTAAGGCCTAGGATCCTCTTTGTGAGGTACTTTTGCGCCCTCTCCAGTTGTTGCAGGTGTCTAGTGAGGTACATGCTAAATGGGGCACTGTACTTGATGATTGGCGTAATGAGGGAAGAGTAGAGAGAGACAATGACCTCTTTCTTCCTGGGTGCAAAACCCTTAGTAATGAGATGTGCCACATAGAAGGACTTTCTGACCACAGTGACAGTGTGGTGGTCAAAAGAGAGGTTGCTGTCAACCTGTGTTCCCAAATCTCTTATAATGCCTTTTGTGTTCAGTGGACTACCATCAATGTGGTAGTTCATGGGAACTGGGTTTTTCCCAAAGGGGATGATGACACATTTTTTGGCATTGAGCTTAAGGCCAGGGTTCTGACACCAGTTGTTGGTCTCAGTGAGGCCTTTCTGTAGGATGTCAACATCACTTGGGGAGTTAATAATGGCTCCCAACTTGCAATCATCTGTGAACTTTGTCAGCCAGAGTCCCTTCATGTTGGCCTGGACTTCTGAGAGGTAGATACCAAACAGGAGAGGACCCAGGACCAATCCCTGTGGGACTCCACTCATGCCTGGTCGGCAGCCTGACATGGAGTCAGCTACTTTCACACTGTGGGTTCTATCTGTGAGCCAGTTTGCATCCCACCTAGTGATATAGGGGTTGATGACTAGCTTAGTGAGTTTTTCTATGATTCCTGAGTGGGGAATGGTATCAAAGGCCTTGAGCTGATCAAGATAGGCTATATGAACTGCCTTGTCTTCATCCACAACTCTGGTAACTGACTCAAGAAGACAACCAAGTTGAGTAGGCATGACCTACCCTTCACAAAACCAAACTGTGTGGGATCCAGAGTTTGGAGATTCCCTATACCGTTGTTTATTAGGTCCATGATGATGCGTTCCATAGCTTTGCATATCAGACTTGTCAGGCTAATGGGGCGATAGTTCCCAGGGTCTGTAGTCACTCCTCCTTTGTGGAGAGGGATGACTATAGCAGTGTGCCATTCGGTAGGGACAAAGCCTGAGGTGAGGCTGTGATTGAACACGGCACACAGGTGAGGTGCCAGTTCATTCTGTAGCTCATGTAGAACACAGCCAGGGATATTGTCAGGTCCCATAGAAGCTGTATTCTTGTCTTTGGACAATGCTGTTTTAACCTGTGCAGCAGTAATACTGGGTGCCTGGCAAGCTACTGGTATTGTGATTGATCCTTTGGGGGGGGGTAAAGTTGGCACTAAATCTGTCTGCCAGTATATTGGCAATATCTGTTGGCTCAGTATAGGAGGTACCATTGTGCAGCAGCTCTGAGCAAATCTGGGGTTGCCATGGAGGTTCTTTACATAACTATAATAGGCCTTGTGGTTGTCTTTACTATCTGCTGCAATTCTGTTTAATAACCATAAATTATGTATTATGAGACCTGATAAAGGGGATAGACTGTTTATTATGGACTGAATACACTACTCTGGTAAGATACTTAATATACTACATCAGGGTGACATTTACTCACATTTCTTATCAAAAGAAAGATATAGTATTGTATAACCTATTAATGCAAAACGTTATAGACCCTGCTACTTCTGAATTTCTAACTAATAAGCATCAGTGTATACCATCTGTGTTTGGTATTCCTAAAGCCCATAAAAAATGTTGACAATCCCCCCCTCCAGTTGATCAACTTACCCACTGGCAGTATATATTCATCGTATGATAAAATCTTTTCACAGTCTTAAATCCCATATGCTCTGTGATTCTTGCAATTTTTTAGAAAGAATCAATCAAGTCCCTTACAATGATAAAATATTATTTGCTGCCACAGACGTAGTAGATATTTCCATTGTTATACCACATGATAAAGGTTTGAGGAGGCCCTTAATGGATGTGATTTTTAACATAGTCTGCATGTCATAATATTTGTGATTTTTTTATAGAATTACTTTTAAAATATAGTATATTTTTTGAATGAGAAATTTTTAATTAGAAAAGCAGGGTAGCTATGGGTGCAGTATGTGTCCCCTATCTTTGTTAATTTAGTCCTATATGTTTGGGAACAAAGATTTGTTGTTAATTCCCCATATTTTGGATTTTGCCACTTGTATGCTAGATTTTTGGATGACATTTGTGTAATTTGGTCAGAGCCACCCAACCACCTTATTGATTTAATTAGTTACTCACAAAATACAACATCTTTTCTCATATTTACATACCAAATATTTGAGAGCCGGTTCCACTATTTAGATATTCAGATTTTTAAGAATAGTGAAATAGTGAGATTCACTTCTACATTTTTTACATTTTAGTAGTGAATACCCTATTTCACAATAAAAGATGTATTGTCAAGGGACAACTGGTTAGAGGTGACCAAATGACTTCTATGTACATGGACTTTATTGCGAAATGTAATATTGTCAAGAATATGTTTTTGCAGAGAGAATATATAGTTCACTTCCTTGAAAATATTTAAATATAGGATCGGGCAGTATTAGAATACTGTTATTATGAAGTCCTTTATGTAGTAGGGCAAAAGCGATCAACTTGATTTGGAATAAAAATATTAACAATATTTTCATTTTTATGCTATCTGAGCCTTAAGTTGCTCAATATAGTGTTAATGGAGGTTTGTGCACTGTGGTTTGAACTCTGAGGACAGTTACATCATTTGGCTTTAAAGTGAATCAGCTCTGTCTTCATCTTTGAAATAGTAGTTTTCATTCATCACAAGCATCCCAGTTCTGTCACCATGTCAGGCTTTTTTTTTTGCTTCCTCTGAAATATTTGTTGGTAAAGTCAGAAATGTCGAGTACACCAAAGGCTGAAACAGTTAGCTTTTATTAGTAACAGCATGACAGCTCAGCATAAAAGATGTTAAAAGTTCACCATCTCACACCCAACTGACAATAGCTTAGGAGTCACAATGCATTATGGAGATGGTACTTTCATAAAAAGACTATATCATACATTAGTCTTAAAAGGCAACTGTTTTGCCTATTCACAATATATACAACATACTTTATCAGTTCTATTCCATGTACCGTCCAACTTATGTACTATCCCACCGCAAAACAGTAGGCATAAATTATCGGTATATTTTATGCAGGGCAAACAGTCTGCAATGTCGGGCAGCCTACTGCTCTTAGGCATGCTTTTTGCCCTGCAGACATGCATGACATTCTGAGCATGCTCAGTAGAAGATAAAGCTCCCCAAAGAGAGAAGTCACATTGTTTCATGTATGAGATTCTGTTCTGTTCATGAATCTCACTTACAACAGACATTCCATCAGACACGATCATCCTAGAATCCCACAGCACAGACGACCATATCCGTGAATCTTATGCTAGTCCCCTTTTTGACTGAACTGACTGTCCTTTCCTCAGACTTTGCCTTTACTTTTAAGATTTCCTTTTCTGCTTTTATTATATTTTCTTGGTGCTTATAAACATTTTCCCGAACCTTTGATGCCTCCTGGTTTGGGATAGAGTTGTTTTTTTCTTTTCTTTAATTTGCTTAGTTGCATGGATAATTGTGATATTAGGGGTGGCAGGTTTGAATAATCTTCATTCTTGTTTTAAATCACGTTCATGCATATTTGCTAGATCATTTTAAGACATTGTCTCATCTGGGCAATGTCTGTTTTCTTGAATTTCAGGCCCCACAGATATGATAGATTCAACTCTGTCAGCAGGCTTCTGGTGATCACACTCTATAGTGGTAATCTGCTCTTAAACGGTAATCATTGCTCAGATCCGAGATAATCTGTTTATCCATGTTTTACAATATCAACTCCCAGTCTGCTTTTTATTGAACTGGATGTGTGGTATCAGTTTTCAGGGACCTGTTCCCTCACAGATTGTTGTGCATTTTTCGGTTCTTATATGTATCTTTCTTTAATGAGCTTTAATTAAAATGATGGTGATTCCCTGCATCTGAACAGTTTAACTGTTGTTAATACAGAAAGGACTTCTTTGCTTGTTTTCTTATCTTATTATCTTCCCATGAGGAGGGGGTCACATATGTAACGCACTGCAGACTGAGCTGCCATTTCTAGTGTCCCATGTGACCTGCAGCAGCCCCCTTTTGTTTACTCACTGTTGCTTTTATTACGTCCCTTATTTATAGGGGGCTATGCTTCCACCTTTTGTCCCACCTATCCCCTTTTCTATAACATTTTTACAATGCATTCATGGCTCTCTGTACAGCGAGCCTATGTCACTGCCCCAGAATCAACATGGCATTCTTCCGCCAAAGCTTATAGCTCTGGCAGTTTTTAAAGGCTGGCTGGCTAGGAGCCCATTTTCAGTGGAGATCTAAGGAGAGAAACTCCAAAGTATTACAAAAACATTTAAAGAACAATAACTTTACAGTCTTCGAAAACAATACAAAAACCTTTACAGTGTGAATTACTACACCAAATGGAAACATTAATGAAGAATAGATACGTCTTTGACAATGAAATAATTTTTAGAAAACTGTAGCCAGTTTATAGAGAAACTAAAGGTAAGTTTGCATAATACAAACAGGAGTTGCAGTATGTATGAGAGAAAAACAGGGTTATGGCATATTTAGAAAGAGAGTCAGGGGCTGAGAAATTAATTAAAGTAAGGATGTGAGTGAAGAAGGGAGGGTAAGGAAGTGTAAAGTATGAACGGTGCTTGTTCATATTTAAGAATGTAGTTTATATTGGGGTCAAGTAAAAACAGTACCAGCTCTTGGCTACAAAGCCTTTCAGACTGGTTTTAAAGAGCAGATGCATGCTATTTACCTGATGGATACACATAAGGAGTTCCAGGCCTTACTGACATGTTATGAGTACAGATCATGCCCAACAGGTTAGATAGGTTTGTGGACACAGAAAGATTTTGGTAATTCAATTGTAATGACCGACTGAGAACTAGTTGTGTATAATGATATTTAGTGCTGAACAAGCAGGTAGATTCTGGATAATTTTATAGGTGATAAGAAGCTGTGTGTATGTTACTTGATGGGGTAGTTGTAACCAATTTAGGTTTTGTAGTGCTATACAGTAGTGGGTCCTGAAAGGGGTATTTGTGAAAATGTAGCTGCTTTTTTAAATAACATTGGTTCAAGTTTTAATTGCTTGATGCCTGGAGGTTAATACAGATGGGTGTGGTATAAAGTAGTGAGGGGAGGACATAAATACTGGCAAGTGTAGTTTTAGTTGTGTTGGTGGCAAATTTTGGCCCCGAAAACATCCCTAGCTTTTTGTGATTTTTTTATGCAATTTTATATATGCAGTATGCATTTAAGATTGTCATCCATTACCACCCCAAATAATTTTCTGCGAGAAGTGACTTCAGTGGTTATGTAGGATTTTATTATTTATTTTTTCATGAGAGGGGGATTTGGGAAAAAAAGGTGTAGTGTGTTTTTTTTTTGGGGGGGGGGGGCTGATCATGAGTTTTGAGTTACAAAGCAATATTTCAGTGGCTGTTAAAACTTCCTGGGTGATTTTTTGGAGATGTGCCATGTTGTCAGATGTGTATATGAGTGAGGAGTAATCTGTGTATTGTACGAGGGAGGCCTGTTGTATGGATGTATGGCAGGTGTTAATGAGAATGCTGAAGAGGAGTGGACCAAGGATAGAGTCTTGAGGTACAATGGCGGTGGGAAGTATAGAGAGAACATGGAGTGCCATTTTACTGACTGATACCTAACTGGACAGGTAGCTTTTCAGTTACAGAAGGGCAGGCTGAGATAGACCTAGTGAGGACACTTAAAGTAGAAGCTTGCTCTGAAAAACTGTGCTGAAGGCTCTAGACAAGTCTAAAAATAAGGAACAGACTAGTTTGCCATTAAATGTACCTCTACAAGTGTTAGATGTGCAGTGTTAGTACCATGGGAGGGACAGAAGCCATATTGTGTGAGGGATAGGAGTTCTTCCTGCAGGAGATAGTTTAACAATTGTTTTTGAAATCATTTTTCAATAATTTTGGAAAGAGGAGATAAGATTGCTATAGATTTAAAGTTAGAAATGTCAGCTAAATTTCCTCTTTATGTGTAGAGGGATAATGTGTGATTTTATTCCAGAGAGGAGGAGAGTGGGATTCCTGGATTGATCTATTTATAAGGATTATGACAGGATAGGTAATGCTATTGGCCACTATTTTAAGGTGCTCACTTGGAAGGTCATCAGCTGAAGTAGAGCTTGGTCTGAGTTGTTTAAAAGTAGTTTTATATAGCATGTGGGCACAGGTTTGAAGGTCAAACTGGATGTGGTGATATGTGGCTGTTAGGCAGTCTTGGGATTAGATGTCAAGGATTCCTTGGTTAGTTACTATGAAATAAGAGTTGAACTGTATTACAGTCTTGAATGGTGAATTATTGACAGAAGGGTTAGAGTTGAATTTTTAGCCAGGTATAATATTTCTTTAATGGTGGACCAGGATTTATTTAGGGTTTTATTTAGTATTGTTCTGAAAATTATTATAGTATACTTTATTGTCTTCATTTATTTGATTTTTTGTAAGGTTGTGGAGCATTCTGAAGTTTTTGGGATTTTGTTGTGTTTTATATTTTTGACATTCTTTCCATATTTTTTTCTGCATCCTGCATTAGCATTCTATTCTTTTTGGATAGCCAAATTGTATTATTTGTTTTTTTGTATCTTCCTTCTAGGAGGTGCAAGGCTATTTAGGATATTTAGGAAAATTGTACTGGATTCATGCACATCGTCATCTCAGGGAAGGATTTTTAGGATGTTCCCATTAATAGATGATAGGGTAGTAATGAATATTTCTGGTATAACCTAGGAAAGTTGGCATGTTGTTTTTTAAACATGCTATTTGATGTGTGAGATGTCTGGGTTTTAATTTCTCCATATCTTTTGGATTTCTAATACCATGAAGGAAATAGACTCCATTCCTAAGTCAGGGTACAATTAAAGTTCATGAAATCAGTATTGCTTCAATGTTAGATGTTAGTCAAATGTGCTCTTTGCAACTCCCACAATGCACCCAGAAATTACTCCTGCATTTCACACGGAGTTAACATGTATTGGTAGTGTACGTAAACACAGCTGTAGATTCTTTTTTTATTAGATCCACTGCTCCTACTACTATTGGAACTGTCTTGTTATTTTCTTCCGCTTTGCCCTCATTTCTGCCTGCAAATCCTAATATTTTATGACTATCTCTCCCTGTACATGAGACACTGTAATCCACATATTTCTCCTTATTTTGGGAACTCATTGTTCCATTATGTTATGGCATTACTTGTGTTGGACTTTCTACACTAAATCCTTCATTTCACAGGCATTCCTCTTCCATATGTGTGAGATGCCTGGTTGTATAGACTGGGAGATGGTCTCTCAGAGACTCTGACATTGTACGTGTGCTGGGAAATTTGCTAGGTCTGATAATAGGATATAATATGGAACTTGATGTGTTGCTATAATGTATGGGGCTATTAATTAGTTTTGTGAAACCATATAAGTTCATGCTAGATGTAAGGGAGTTGGAGGTAATGTCTAGCCAACAGATACTGACATCACCTAGTAGTATTTTTTCTTGTGGAATTGTTATGGGCATCCAGTGCAGGACGTCTACAAGTGGAGCTGTACTGTGGCCAGAAGGGATGTAAAAGACAGTAATACATACTTGTTTATATTTGTTTATTTTCAGGAAAGTAATGAAAAGCTGTTCTGAACAGAGTTTGGGTATTGATTTGTTGTAGGGGGGACTGAAGTAGTTGTTGGGAAATATTAAAGTAATACTACCACCCTTATGTGGTCATTACAGATGATATTATGGCCAGGGCTGGGGTAATTTTAGAGTTGTTTATACTTTTTTTAAGTCAAGTTTCAGTTACAGCGAGGATATCAGGCTTGTGTTGGGTAATCCAAGCATGCAGCTCAGTAATTTTATTTTTTATGCTTCTAATATTTACGGTGGCAAAAGTTAGATTACCAGGGGTGGGGATTAACTGTTATGGGGTTGAAGTAGCATGTGAAAGAGAATTATCTAGATGTTGGTTGTGATAGGCTGGGACAGGATTGGGGTGAATGTCTACAAGAATTTTGGTATATTGGGGTAGTACTGATTCTTGTTTCTTGGAGATTATTTTTCCACTCAATTTTAATTTGATTTGAGTTGAAATGAATTACTTTTTATTGTCTTCCAATGTATTATATGGTTTCTATTTAAGGAGTTATCCTATAAACATCATATCTAGTTAGCTATCACATAGGAAGTATTTTTTCACAGTAATTTATATATATATATATATATATATATATATATATATATATATATATATGCAAGTTTTCTTCCAAGGATTGCTTTCCATTTGTTTTACGTATCAACAGATCGACAAAGGCAGTCTTTATCCGCCAGCGCATTCACTAGCCATGAACTCTGCTTCAATGTTACTGTTTTTATTATTAGCTAAGTTGATAATTCATGGAAACAAGTTAGGATTTCCATGACATTTTTCTGTGGGTCCATTGTTGGCTAATTTACGTAACTGCAGGTGCAAACCTGCATAGCAGGAACTACTGCCTTTGGCACTCTTTTGAAATGTAAATTAAATGGAAAACAGACTTAAGAGGAAGAATCACATATTTTTCAGAAATTAAAAAAAAAAAAGAACCTCATATGTGACAGTTAACCAGGCCTGATGTTTAAAAGAGAGCTCTTTATGTAGAAAAACAAATAAAGTATTTACTCATATGTTTGGCCTATTTCTAAATAACCTGCATAGCCTTAACGACTTATAAAATCAATGTCTGAACCCATTGGAGAAAGAAAATTGAAAAGCTTAAACTAGAAAAGTTCACTGTACATCTGTACTTTGTTACTGTAGGGTAGTGAGTGAGTAAGAGTGCTATGACTGAGCAAGCTAACATGCAGGACAAGGTAAAACTATTAAAAACACTAATTATAAAGGATGAAGTGCAAATATAATTACTGATAAATGCATCTGTTCATAGATTCATAGATTCATAGATTAGTACTAAGCTAACTGCTGCCCAAGCCTAGCCCCTATCCCTTGTGAGACTCAAACCCTGCACCTTGTGTTTGTAAGGCAAACACCTTACCCATTAGGCCACCCTACCACATACTGTAGAGATGCCTGGACTTAATCACAATGAGGATCCTTGAAACATAAGAGTCTCACAGCCTTACCTAGCTAGCCCCCACAAAACATATTTATTTATTTATCTATTTATTTATGTATTTATTCTTTGTAGATGAATTAATCCCACTTGGCTAGTAGCATCTTTTCAGTGGAGACCTAAGGTGGTATTCATATTAACTAGGGGAAATCTTGCCAGGGCACTGTGGAATTTTTCTGATAGCTGCTAATGTTGAATTGTATATTCTGGTGCTATAAAATTCTGTCAACTCTGATAGTTACTGGATTTTCTTTGTGTTTGAAGATTTTATTGTATTATTGAAATATTATTTGTTATTGTAACTGCACATAGTTGTGGGGCTTTTTCAGATGCCACCACTGAAAAGGGTTCTTATATACATTCAAAATATATTATAAAACAAATGCATATCAATAAATAATATAAATAAATAAATAAATAAATAAATGCATAAATAACTAAACAAAATATTTGTTTTAAACATCCTTCATTTACTAGTGATATATAGCAAGCTGTGTATATTTGCTGACTACTATCCTTCCACATTTAATCTAATTGTACATAAAAATAAAACTGAACAGTTAATGGTTTAAATGTACTTTTCAGACTTGCTGGGTGTTATCTGGAAAAGTTCTAGGGCTAACTAAGAATGCTCATCTCACTTCTTAAGAAATGCTCAGAGCAACATGTTCTCAATATACAACAAATTACCAAAAATGTTTCAGGTCATAAGAATATAAAAGATAATAACTGACCTACAAAATGGATTGCAATGGTCACATATCTGAATTTCTAAGAATGTCTGAAGATATTGATGCTGTCCTCTCTCTGCCATCCTTTTGATGAAATGCTATACCGAGGTCTCATCTGCCTGAGTCAGTGGTAAAGTATCCCCCTGAACTTATATAAAAAAGAGAAGGGAAATTACCCTAGTGCCACTGGCAAATTTCCCACAGTAAAGCAATGTCTTTTGGCTTTTCCCGGTTTGGGGGTCACCAAAGCAGAACTCTGGTCCACTTTGGCAGTAGATTTCTACGGTGCCGAGTTGCCAGCCCGGCATCCAACCTTCAAAGAAGGCACGCCCATTCACACATCCACCTATCTGTATGTCTTTAAATGTCACTCGACCACTGGGAGGACATGCAGACCCCACACAGAAGGCGGTCCAGCCGAGAATCGAACAGGAGAACCTTTTGCTGTGAGGCGACAACGCTGACCGCTGCACCACAGTCATTATGCAAACCACCTCAGGTCTCCCTTGAAAAGAGGTCTCTGGCCTAGTGGAATTAACCATGTCAACAATAAATAGATAAATAAATGAGAAAATAAATATTCCGTGTATTGATATTTTATATGTAGTTTGTTTTCTTTACTTTGTGTTTTGCTTGCATTCTGTTTTAACAGCATATTAAAACTTCAAAAGAGACCACAGCTCTCTCTGTTCTGAGTCAGGCAGAAATAAGAACTGATTAATTAAGGACTCATTCATAAGACAGAAGAGGTCACTTAAGGTTAATCACTTGTTAACAGAGGGGGTGGAGCTAGGAACTAAAATTTCTATTTAAGGAGTAAACTAAAACATTTCAGAGCTTTACCAGAAAGGCTCATCCAGACGCTGCTACACTTTGCTGTGAAGGAAAGGTTAGTTTGCTGTTATTTTTGTATTACTGTATTGCCTTTCTATATTTTGAATACTGTATTTTGTTTTCTTTACTTTGTGTTTTGCTTGCATTCTGTTTTAACAGCATATTAACACTTCAAAAGAGACCACAGCTCTCTCTGTTCTGAGTCAGGCAGAATTTTTCCCGCCCTCCCACCCATTTGTCTTGTTAAATACCACTGTCTTTCTAGTTGCCCGCCTCTTATGTTAATCTGACCATATATCTCATTTCTCTCTACTTTCACTGGCTTATGAGAGAAATCACAAAATCATCATTTTTGGAATCCCACCCCTTCAATTATTTAAATTTATTGGCCATCCTACAGTATTTCATAGTACCAAAATACAAAAGTGACCACCCCTTTCAATCCATCTTGGTGTTTTAAAAATAGTAACTCTCCACTAAACCTTAACTTTTTAAACAGGTAAAACTCAAGTTACCTACTTTCACATCTAACTTCTCTAGTGCACACTGCAGAGTGCATTCTTTTCAATCTTACCTTTAAGCATCCCTGTGACTAGCACTTTCTCTAATACCTGCTGGAAAGCACTAGGAAGCCTTAAACTCATACAAACACTGAACTCTCCTTGTTAACAAGGAGAAATTAATAGTAGGCACTAAACAGCCTATAATTGCAAAGTACCTTGCTAAGGAAACAGCTCCTATACTTTACAAAGAAAAAAAAAAAAAGCCCCAAACCAAGCATGTCCAAGGGTCAGCTTCTGGTGATTTCTCCTGTCCACCTGGTGAATCTGGGCATACTGGGGCAATGCAGCAATTGCCTCATGTACACAGACAACCATCTCCTCCTACCACCCAACACTACAACCTGTGAGAGATGCACTTACATAGCCAAAATGGAAGCAAAGCTCTCTCCACCCAAGATTGTGCTAAACAGTCAAGAGGAGAAGGTTAACACCCACACTACATCTCAAGCAACACATAGCCCTTCTAAACCCGCACCACCAACACCCACATATAGCAACACTAAATCCACATATGCAGAGGCCCTTAACTGTAACCTGCCCAAGCAACAAAGACCTCTGAAGCTGAAGCAAACAAACACCAGTCACAACCAATGTGTCACATAGTTCACAACACCAGTGTGCCACCCAGCAACAGCCCCTAAGGCAAGACAATGTACCTAACACTTTAGTCATAGGTGACTCTATAGTCCGGCACACTGATGTCCCTCTCACCAGGTTGAATAAGGAGAAAATTACAGTCAGCTGCCTGTCGGGTGCCAGGATCCGCCACATAACGCATGCACTCAAGTCACTCCACAACAAGTACAAATATGACTCTGTCATTGTCCATGTTGGAGTGAATGACTTGAGACGTACCTCCCTGGACTACATGAAAAGAGACATGGAAGAGCTCTCGGATCATGTGGCCCAGGCAGGTATGACCCTAGCCCTGAGTAGCATCCTGCCTTCGCCCAGAATGATACCACAATATAAGGATAAAATGATTGACTTCAACAATTGGCTAAGCTTATGGTGTCATTCAAAGGGGATCCAGTATCTGTCTGCCTGGGATGACATGATTGACAGACCACAATGCTTTGCCAGAGATGGTCTGCACCTGTCGCCCTGGGATTCAGGTTACTGGCTAAGGCTCTTGCCACCCCTATAGTGCCTTTTTAGGCAAACTTCAAAGGACAAAACCACCACCGTAACAGGTACAAGCATGCAAAATCTGAAGGTAATGCTACTCAATGCTAGAAGTCTAAACCTCAAAATGCACTCTCGCGGCACTCCTAAAAATGGAGAACATCGATATCTGTTCAGTAACTGAGACCTGGTTCAAGGCTCCAGAGAGCACCCCTGCAATACCAGGCTACAACTCTTACCACACTTTTCGCCACCAAACCAGGACCGAAACACTAAAGGTGGAGGAGTGTCAATATTCACCAAGGATATTCACACCACCAGGCTAGTTGGCCAACACAATGTGTCTGAAATTCTCCAAGTGCAACTAACACTAGGTAAGACTGCAATCCAAATTGTAGCTTGCTACAGATCCCCACCATACCCCAAGATTCTCACTACACCTTTCTAAACATACTGGAAAATATTAAGATAGAACCAAACACCCTAATACTGGGTGATTTTAACTACCCTGCCATTAACTGGGAAAACTACTCATGTCCCAACAACTTTGCAACGGTTCTTGGAATTCATAAATTCCAATGCCCTGGATCAACTAATCCATAGTCCCACCAGGGGCTCCAATATCCTAGACCTGGTCATTACCAACATGGGAAATCAATGCTCCATACCTATGGTCACCCCTCGTTAGTCAGGTCTGACCATAAGCTAATCACCCTTAACATCCACATCCCCACCCCACCCCCCCTAAAGAAACCACCATAAAAACTTCTCCAAAGCCAATTTCATGCTACTCAAGTCAGAAGTGACAAACTTCATAACACCCATGCAGACGGAACTGAAAGTTCAACTGCTAAATCCTACACTAAGGCACTGTACGAGCACATCCACTCATGCATGAATCGTGCCATCCCAAATAGAACCAAAATGCTCTCATCCAAAAAAAGGAAGCCAATCTGGTGGTCCCCTGCCATAAACAAACTTTACAACAAAAGGAAGAAACTTTTGCAGAAAAGAGGAAAATCCCAGAATGCAAAAAACTCCCTTACTAGCCTCAGTAAGAAACTGAGATGCCTCATAAAATCCTCCAAAGCTAGTTACGAAAATAAAATTGCCAAAGATTCCAAAGACAACCACAAAGCATTCTATAACTATGTCAAGAATCTAAATGGCAATGCTCAGTCAGATCTGCTCTGAGCTAAAACAGAATGGCATTAAATATACTGATCCAAAGGATATTGCCAATATCCTGGCAGATCGATTCAGTGCCAACTTCACCCCCCTAAATGGCCCATCTCAATACCGGAAGATTGCCAAATTCCAGTAATAACGGCCACACAGGTACAAAACGCACTCTCTAAAGCCAAGAATACAGCATCCATGGGACCAGATGACATCCCGGGCTGTGTACTACATGAACTACAATATGAACTGGCACCTCACCTAAGTGTCATGTTTAATCATAGCCTCACCTCAGGTTTTGTGCCCACTGAGTGGCACAGAGCTACAGTTATCCCAATCCACAAGGGGATCCACCTTGGATCCCGGAAACTACCGTCCCATCAGTCTGACAAGCCTTATCTGCAAGGCCATGGAGCGTATTATCATGGAACTTATAAACAAAGACATTGGCAACCTTCAAACACTGGACCCCACCCAGTTTGGGTTTGTGAAGGGCCGATCTTGTCTCCTGAACCTGATTGACTTCTTTGAATCAGTCTCCAGAGCCATGAACAAGGGTAAGGTGGTCCACACAGCCTATCTAGACCTTGCCAAGGCCTTTGACACCATCCCCCACTCTGGAATCATAGATAAACTTACTAAGTTGGGCATTAATCCCTATGTCACCCAATGGGTTGCTAAATGGCTTACTGATAGAACCCACACTGTAAAAGTAGCCGACTCCAAATCCAGCTCCAGACAAGTGACAAGTGGAGTACCTCAGGGTTCAGTCCTGGGGCCGCTCTTGTTTGGCATCTACTTCTCTGAAGTACAGGTCAACACTAAGGGACTCTGGCTAACAAAGTTTCAGATGACTGCAAACTGGGAGCCATTATTGAATCCCCAAATGATGTGGATACTCTACAAAGGGCCTTACAGAAACAGATGCTTGGTGCCAGAGCCATGGGCTCAAGCTCAATGCCAAGAAATGTATTGTTATCCCCTTTGGGAAAAAACATGTATCCATGAATTACCATATAGGTGGCAGTACAATAAACACAGAAAATGTGATAAGAGACTTAGGGACACAGGTGGACAGTGGTCTCACCTTCGATAACCACATCGCCACAACAGTCAGGAAATCCTTCTATGTGGCACACCTCATCACGAAGGGCTTTTCATTCAGAAAAAGGAGGTCATTGTCCCACTGTACTCATCCCTCATTAGACCCATTATAGAATACAACGCCCCATTTGGTATGTACCTCTCAAGACATCTGCAACAACTGGAAAGGCCTCATCCATACCTCACTCAAAGAAGGCACAGCCCATGCTGAGCTTACATCCACCTACCTGCATGTCTGCTTAACTTATGTCAAACCCAGAGCTGTTGGACATGCTACACTTAAAATCCCAATCCTCAGAGCCAGGCTACATGCTCCAGGGATCTAAACCGTCATCACAATAAACAAAACATGCTGGAGGGATAGGTTCCTGACCCAGAGACTCCCCAGACTCTGGAATAGATTGCCCATACATGTCAAGCAGAGTGCCTCTTTGGACCTCTTCAAGAGGAACCTTGGCATTGGATGGGAGAAAGGAAATTCACCCAGGGATCATGTCAACAATGCTAGACAGGGGTCCAGGAAAGTAAATAATGTGGGAAGAAATAGCCAGGGAATTGTTATGGCTAGGCTTGTATAGGCCCAAGGGCTGATAGCCTAGTACCAACCTATGAACCTATTAGACAAAGAGCTGAAGAGTGGAGAACTGTGTAATTCTGGGATCAAAAGCACAAACAAGGATCATCCAAATCTAGAAGCTCATAACTGTGGTAATTCACTTTTGGCCCCAATAACTATTAAATGAAAGATGTTGAGAACAGAGGAACCCATCAGCCTAAATGCACCTTTAGTTACTTGCTTCACCAGTACAGAGCATAACCACTGTTTTAGCCTAGCCTGGCACTCTGTTTGAGAGTTAGTGAGTGAAAAAGTGAACCTACATTGAAATTAGCATGGCAGAGGTCTACTCTTCACTGAACAGAATGGTGACAAGGGTGTAGCTAGACTACAGTTTGTACTTCACTGAGTACAATTTTCTATACAGCACTTACAGAAACTGTGGCTTTTTTAGGCTATACTATGTCCATAACTTTTTAAATGAATGCTTCCAATATGAGTCTCACAGACTGAAAGATATCTATTTCGTGTTTTTTAAGGGAAAGTAATGCAATCATTTAAGTGGAGGGGCATTTCCTGTTTTCAAATGACAGGCGACTTGGGGGGCAGCAATAAGAGAACATGCTTTTGCGATAGGGAGGTGTGTTTATGAAAAGGCCTCTGCATTTATGTTTCATTCTGAAAGTCCATGATTTGTATAAAAGGATAAGCGGATTACCACTATAAAAATGCAAAGTCCCAGACTATGAATAGCAGACATGTTATGTGCAATGTAATGCTTGTTTATGTGTAATTTTGATACAAAAAGATTTGCAAACAATAGATAGGATTTCAGCTAGGGTTTCATCCATGCTTTTAAAGGTAAGGCTCATGTGATTAAGTTCCTGCTTCTTGAATTGGCTTTTTATGCATGAAGAAATACTGGTACAATGTTGCTAAAGTAAGTGATAAATTCTAGTTATTCACAGTGTAAAATGCTAATTTCTGTGTATTTTTGATGCTAAAATATTTGCAAGTAAAAGAAATTATGAGTTGAGTTAGGCTGTTATGATTGCAGTGGTCATGTGATAAAGTTTTTGTTTAAATTGATTGTCACTAAAGTTGATTTCTGATGCCCGAAGAAGGATCTATATTACAGTATCGAGTGGACTAAATAGCGACAGCTATTTCATCGATCCGATACTGTCGAAATGGCAAAATAGCGAAGTCACGGAACATCGAATTTTTTCCCAGGGAAAAAAATTGGTGGGCCGTCTTCGGGACTTTGCCATTTCCTGCACTCTGGTGTGATCTCGGACTTGGTATATATATATATATATATATATATATATATATATATATATATATATATATATATATATATATATATATATCTATGTATATATTATATATATATATATATATATATATATATATATATATATATATATATATATATATATATATATATATATATATATATATATATACATATATATATATATATATATATATATATATATATATATATATATATATATATATATATATATATATATATACTACCACGTCTGGAATGACAACATCTCGGGACGGGAAAATTCACCGACGCCAGATGACCGGGACAGGTAAGTGTACCGACAGGGTGATTTGCCGAAGGTGCTGGGAAGACCGATAAGGGAATGTGCGACAGCGGCGTAAGTGCTGCGATGGTGACGGAGTTAGTAAGGTAAGTGCTCGAGATTGTGGGCCCAAGTGTCTGTGTTAGGTGAGTGTGGGGTAAGGTTCGTGTGCTAGTGAGGGACTGTAGTTTAGGACGGGTTAGGAGGTTAGGGTGCAGGTAGGTGATGTGTTAGTGTCGGAGCTTGGGCTAGGGTGGGGAGTTAGGTGATGTGTAGGTGATGTGGTGGGGGTGGGTTAAGGAGTTAGGGTTAGGGTGCAGGTAGGTGAAGTGTGCTTATAGTGTCGGACCTTAGGGTTAGGGTTTGGGTCAGGGGTGTGTATGCCGCGTGTTGTTTACGTTGCAGTGTCGGTGTAATGGTGTTCGTGTTCATGCTGTCGGTTTTTGTGGTGTCGGTCATCTGCGGTGAATGAATTTTCCGGGAAATCGCCGTGTCGGTAATTAGTAGTAGACCCATATATATATATATATATATATATATATATATATATATATATATATATATATATATATATATATATATATATATATATATATATATATATATATATATATATATATATATATATATATAAGTTTCACTTTGTGTTTTTTTGTGTTGCTTTTGCGGAGCTTTAGACCTTATCGGTATGATGAAAGAGCGTTCGCTCTTTTGATCGTTTGGTAAGGTAATATAGATGCCTGAAGAAGGAATTGAATTCTGTTTGAAAAAAAGTGCTAGCAGTGTGTTATTTGACTTAAATTTAAGCATAGTGTTTTTAGTGGAGTTTTATAAATTTTGTAGTTTATTTAGCATTCCTATAGTTTTGTGCCACCCTGCAGTCAATTGATAGTGTAATATACCCAGGTCATTCACTCAATGATTTGTTTAATATTAGAAAGTAAATGAATGAGACAATAAGCATTGCTTTTAATAAATAATTTACCTTAATCTTTCTTGCCCAGGTTTTCTTATGATTATTCTATGTTTCTAAAACAGAGAACTTTCCATTACCTATTCTTAATGCAGCTAATGTAGTCACAGGCTTCAGCCATGTAACATG
The DNA here is from genome assembly GCF_019279795.1 of Protopterus annectens. Lineage (NCBI taxonomy): Eukaryota > Metazoa > Chordata > Ceratodontiformes > Protopteridae > Protopterus > Protopterus annectens. Next base: position 1,868,847,322 of record NC_056729.1, read on the forward strand.
CTTCCATCAGTCAGCTTGGTGAAGACAGTTACCTGAAAGCTGCAGTTGATGATTCATCATCCAGCCAGCTCAAGTGCCCCACAAGTGTTACTGAACAGAAAAACGAGTTTTAAAAAGACATCGACAAATGGCAGGCACACAAGTGTATACAAGATCTGGGTGTTGCAGTGTACTATTGCACAAGTGTATACAAGATCTGGGTGTTGCAGTGTACTATTGCACAAGTGTATACAAGATCTGGGTGTTGCAGTGTACTATTGCACAAGTGTATACAAGATCTGGGTGTTGCAGTGTACTATTGCACAAGTGTATACAAGATCTGGGTGTTGCAGTGTACTATCGCACAAGTGTATACAAGATCTTGGTGTTGCAGTGTACTATTGCACATGTGTATACAAGATCTGGGTGTTGCAGTGTACTATTGCACAAGTGTATACAAGATCTGGGTGTTGCAGTGTACTATTGCACAAGAGTATGCAAGATCTGGGTATTGCAGTGTACTATTGCACAAGTGTATACACGATCTGAGTGTTGCAGTGTACTATTGCACAAGTGTATACAAGATCTTGGTGTTGCAGTGTACTATTGCACACGTGTATACAAGATCTCGGTGTTGCAGTGTACTATTGCACAAGTGTATACAAGATCTGGGTGTTGCAGTGTACTATTGCACAAGTGTATACAAGATCTGGGTGTTGCAGTGTACTATTGCACAAGTGTATACAAGATCTGGGTGTTGCAGTGTACTATTGCACATGTGTATACAAGATCTGGTTGCAGTACTATTGCACAAGTGTATACAAGATCTGGGTGTTGCAGTGTACTATTGCACACGTGTATACAAGATCTGGGTGTTGCAGTGTACAATTGCAGCAGAAGAAGAGTCAACTGCAGTCAGGTTTGAATGGTGAGGTAATTCATATGGCAACTCTACCTGTGGAGGTCCAGGTGTGTTTCAGGGGAGGCCCAAGCAAGTCTTGAAAAAACACTCGGTAAACATTAAATATTCATTAAGTGTGTATATATATCTATATGGGTTCTCTTCAGAATTTCGAAGGTTTAAAATTTCAAATTGTATATGGTCGAGACCTTATGATCAAAGTTTTAAAACTTCAAAATTCTGAATGGAGATCTCCATACAGCGCGGAATGGGAGATTTTCCCTTTTCCTCGCCATAGTGCTGCGATCTCAGAATTGGTATATTTAAGTAGCAGAAGGGCAAGCCTCCCTGCAAAAACATTAGGGAACCTACTTTTGTTTTGTTTTTGTATTTATTTTACAATATCAAAGTTTTGAAACTTTGATCATATGGTCTCGACCACATGAAATTGAAAGTTTTAAACATTACATATATATATATATATATATATATATATATATATATATACATATATATATATATATATATATATATATATATATATATATATATATATATATATATATATATATATATATATATATATATATATATATATATATATATATATATATATATATATATATATATATATATATATATATATATATATATATATATATATATATATATATATATATATATATATATATATATATATATATATACATACATATATATATATATATATATATATATATATATATGTATATATATATATATATATATATATATATATATATATATACATGCATATATATATATATATATATATATATATATATATATACATATATATATATATATATATATATATACATATATATATACATATATATAATATATATATATATATATATATATATATATATATATATATATATATATATATATATCTATATGCATACATATATACACATATATATGGGTCCTTGTTATATTGTCTAAAACACAGTTTATCGAACTGTGTTTCCTTCAACAAAATTTAGTGAAAGTGCATTTAATGCACTTTCGCTAAATCTATTAAAGGAAGGCAGGGAGAAAACATGCAGTTTTCATGTTACCGTACTTGTACATAAATGGGTAGTGTTGATGTACAAGTACGGAGATTATTGCTGACATCGTGGTACAGTGGGGATAAGGGAATATTCCCTTTTCCCCACTGTAGTGTGATCTTGGAGTGAGATTAATAAAGTAGAGGGGGTGTGGGGGTGCAGGGGGGCTTGCCCACCTGCATAAATGTGTTCAGTGTAATTTTTTGTTCGTTTGTTTAGCAAAAGTGCATTTTCAACAAAATGTACTTACGTTTATTTGTGTTTTCAGAAACACAAGTTCAATGTCTTGTGTTTCGATATTATGACAGACCCATAGATATATATATATATATATATATATATATATATATATATATATATATAATGGGTGTATGTTGGATAATCAAAAATAAGTTTCAAATGAAATAAATGTCAAACTACTATGCAGGGGGCATGCCCCCCTGCACCCCTCTCATCCCCCTAGTTTAATAATCTAACTCCAAGATCGCACTACAGTGGGGAAAAGGGAATATTCCCTTATGGCTAGGCTTGTATAGGCCCTAGGGCTGATAGCCTAGTACCAACCTATGAACCTATGAATCCCCACTGTACCACGATCTCAACAGGAGGTTTGTTAGTTGTACATCAGCGTATATGTTGATGTGCAACTAACGGAACATGCAAACTCATGTTTTTCCTTTTTTCTGTTTGCTTTAGTGAAAGTGCATATTTGTTGTTATGAACATTCGCTAAAGTCTGTTCGTCAAAGTGCGGTTCGATGAACCGTACTTTCAGACTAGGACCCATTTATATATATATATATATATATATATATATATATATATATATATATATATATATATATATATATATGGGTTCCCTTCAGATGATCAGAGTTTTAAAACTTTGAATTTCATATGGCCGAGACCATATGATCAAAGTTTTAAAACTTAGAGCGTTCTGAACGGAGATCTCCATGCAGCACAGAATGGGAAAGTTTCCCTTTTCTTTGCTGTAGTGCAATCTTGGAGTTGGTATATTTAAATAGCAGGGGCTGTGGGGGGCACAGTGGGACTTGCCCCCCTGCAAAAACATCTAGGAAATTTTTTTTGTTTTGTTTTTTCTTTTTGTTTCAGGTGTTTGAAGTTTTGAAACTTTGATGATATGGTCTCGGCCATATGAAATTCAAAGTTTTAAAACTTCGATCATCTGAAGTAGATCCATGTAGATATATCCATACACACATACACACACACATGTATATGTATATATATATATATATATATATATATATATATATATATATATATATATATATATATATATATATAGGACTTACTTTGATTTAGTGAATTCACATATGATCGACATTTACAATGTTGGTATGATAACATCAAAAGGTTACAAGAACAAGAGTGCAGAAGATTGGAACATAGAAGATTGAACCACGTATATATTCTAAACAAAGATTGCGGTAAGTCAGCATTGGAAAATCTATCTACCACTGACTGATGAACCTTGGTCTGTGATAGGCAGCAATTCATGACCTCTCCTTTCTTAGCCTAGTGTGGGATGTATCCGTGTGTCTCACAATCTGCTCTGACTAGGATGTTACTTAGTGTAGACGTTTGACTTATAGGATTTTGATTTGAAGCACCGGGAGTTATAGATGCATGTTTCCTGGTGGGTACTGCCTAACTTGGATGTATTGGAGGTTGCTAAGGGTACTTGTTACTCTGGTTGCATCTGGGAGGGAGAACTTTGTGGTTTAGCTAAGTTACACACACTGTCAATTTGTTTAAGTATTAAATGGTTGTCAGTAAATGTTAGACCATTCCTACATCATCTCAGGATGAAAACTTCCACCAGGCTGGCTACAGAGATAGTTGTAAGTGCAGATCTGTGCTACACGATGCTAATTAAGATGGCCTGTAGGGAGAACTGCACACCTTGTAATACAACAGAAAAAAAATCCACTTGTGCTGAACTAATGAGATCTAAAAAGACCAAAATATTTATGTTTACAGCTAGTGGGTTTTGGCTGTATTGGCCTGAAGGTACCCATACAGGCTTTAAAATAAAAAGTAAAAAGTCATGGGTGTTAAGAAGCTATGTAGTGGAAACACTGGTATGTTCTTAAGTGGTTATTTTCATGTATCTCATGAGTCTTCACTACAGAAGCTGTAAGGTTTTTCACAGTCTCTAGCTTGGCTGGATCTTTATATTTTCCTGTTTGATATTCTTAGGTCTCCCTTTTCTTAAACTATTCTTGTTTCTCCACTCTGCTCCTTCTCTGTGTTTATCACGCATCATGTCAATTCTGTAGTTTGATGGATGAATGAAAGGAACTTCTGCCCCAAAATGGATTGGAAACACAACAGAAATTTAATGTTTTGACGAATTACAAATACATTTTTCTTATAGATCTAGCTTGTATTTTGTTAATATGCAGCAGACATTTGTAATTTTCAATGCAATGGCTGGAACTATATAGCAGTAGCCCTTGTTTCCTTGTGATAAACAGGGATGATATTCAGGGAAACCACATATGTAGCTATTTTATTGTGAATGGAGTTACAAAAATTATGCTAAAGATTACATTCATGGTGCATTCCTTTCTTAATCTGAAATATTAAAATGTATTTTCTATCTGCACCAAGGTGAATACATTCATAAAAGGATGTGGATGCTAGCTGTTCTTCTTGATTTCAAAGTTGTGAGCTATAATATAGTTCCCCATTATGACCTCTTTGAGGTGTGTGGAGATGTGATGTTGGGTCATTTTGAGAAAAGGATCCCACACCCCTGCCTTGAACAGTGGAAGCTACAGCTCTTCTTTGTACAAAGAGAGGACCATAAGCAAAATACAAACATTGGCCTTTCAGAGAGAGGGAAAGAGATAGACAGATAGAGAGACAGAGAAAGGCAGAAGCAGAGAGCATGTCCAGGAGAGAGAGAGAGGTTCAGAACTGGAATCTCAGAGGCAAAAGTTGAGATAGGAGGCTTGCAGTTACATATGGCAATCAGTGTTGAGTCACCAGGGATTACCAAAACATAAAACTGTTACTAATGAAGGCAAAAAAAGACATCTCCTACAACAGATCGATATTATAGGAAGACACACAGTCTAAATTAATAGGAAAAGGATTATGAACCAAAGTTTTCTTTAAGTTTTTTCTTTAAAGAAAGTATGTCTTTCAAATAGTTCTGGAAATGTCAGGTGAAGTTTAAATTATTATTACTGCATAATCTTGAGCTAAATGGCCTTGCTTTGATAAAGCAACTAAGTAAGTGTTGAAAGGTAATAAGTATTTTTAAAACAAGATACATGCATAAAATATACACTGCTTGACCTAATAATTCCCCAAAATACTGCAAAGGATACAGCAATATTATAAAGTAAGTTTTTGAGTAAAAAAAGTGTTTTGAGTTTTTTACTGAATAAAAATGCTGCTTAATTTACAAAAAAGAAGCAGTCTTACAGGTATTGTTTGTTTGTTTGTTTATTTATTTATTTATGCTAAAGCTCTGAAATGGTTTACTTCTCTTCTCTTTCGGCTGTTCCCGTTAGGGGTTACCACAGCAGATCATCTGTTTCCATTTCTTCCTGTCCTCTGCATCTTGCTCTGTCACACCAACCACCTGCATGTCCTCTCTCACCACATCCATAAACCTTATCTTAGGCCTTCCTATTTTCCTGTTACCTGGCAGCTCCATCCTTAGCATCCTTTTCACAATATACCCAGCATCCCTCCTCAGCACATGTCCAAACCAACGTAATCTCGCCTCTCTGACTTTGTCTCCAAACTGTCCAACCTGAGCTGACCCTTAATATATTGATTCCTAATCCTGTCCATCCTAGTCACACACAGTGCAAATCTTTAACTCTGCCACATCCAGCTCTGACTCCTGCCTTTTTATCAGTGCCACTGTCTCCAACCCATACAACATAGCTGGTCTCAATACCCTCTTGTAGACCTTTCCTTTCACTCTTACTGGTACCCGTCTGTCACAAATCACTCCTGACACTCTTCTACACCCATTCCACCCTGCCTGTACTCTCTTCTTCACCTCTCTTCCACACTCACCATTACTCTGAACTGTTGATCCCAAGTATTTAAACTCATCCACCTTCGCCACCTCCACTCCCAGCATCCTCACCATTCCTCTATCCTACCTCTCATTCACACACATATATTGTGTCTTAGTCCTGATGACCTTTATTCCTCTCCTCTCTAGAGCATATCTCCACTTCTCCAGGGTCTCCTCAACCTGGTCCCTACTCTCACTACAGATCACAATGTTATCTGCAAACATCATAGCCCATGGGGCCTCCTGTCTGATCTTGTCTGTCAACCTGTCCATCACCACTGCAAATAAGAAAGCGCTCAGAGCTGATCCTTGATGTAATCCCACCTCCACCTTAAATGCATCTGTCACTCCCACCACAGACCTCACCACTGTCACACTACCCTTGTACATATCTTGTACCAATCTGACATACTTTACCACTCCAGACTTCCTCATATAATACCACAACTCCTTTCTAGGCACCCTGCCATATGCTTTCTCAAGTCCACAAAGACACAATGCAACTCCTTCTGACCTTCTCTGTATTTCTCCAACAACATTCTCAGAGCAAACATCGCATCTATAGTTCTCTTTCACAGCATGAAACCATACTGCTGATCACTAATCATCACCTCCCTTCTTAACCTAGCTTCCACTACTCTTTCCCATAACTTCAAGCTGTGACTGATCAATTTTATCCCTTTGTAGTTACTACAGCTCTGCACATCCCCCTTATTCTTAAAGATAAGTACCAAAACACTTTTTCTCCATTCCTCGGGCATCCTCTGACTTTTCAAGATTTCATTAAACAATCTGGTTAAAAACTCCACTGCCATTTCTCCTAAGCACCTCCATGCTTCCACTAGTATGTCATCTGAGCCAACAGCCTTTCCATTCTTCATCCTCTTCATAGCTGTCCTTACCTCCTCCTTGCTAATCTGTTTCACTTCTTGATTCACTATCCCCACATCATCCAACCTTCTCTCTCTCTCATTCTCTTCATTCATCAGCCCTTCAAAGTACTCTTTCCATCTACTCAACACACTCTCCTCACTTGTGAGTACATTTCCCTCACTATCCTTTATCACCCTTATCTGCTGCACATCTTTCCCAGCTCTGTCCCTCTTTCTAGCCAATCGGTACAGGTCCTTTTCTCCCTCTTTAGTGTCCAACCTCTCATACAACTCTCCATATGCCTTATCCTTAGCCTTCGCCACCTCTCTTTGCCATGCGTCTCCTCTCCTTATACTCATGTCTACTTTCTTCATCTCTTTGACAATCCCACTTCTTCTTCGCCATCCTCTTCCTCTGTATACTCTCCTGTACTTCCTCATTCCACCACCAGGTATCTTTGACCTCCTTCCTGTGTCCAGATGTCACACTAAGCACCTTTCTAGCTGCCTGCCTTACCAGCTCTGCTGTAGTTACCCATCTATTCGGTAACTCTTCACTGCCCTCCAGTGCCTGTCTTAACTCTTCCCTGAACTCCACCTCACAATCACCCTTTTTCAACTTCCACTACTTAATCCTTGGCACTGCTTCCACACTCCTCCTCCTCCTCTTCAACACCAACGTCATCCTACAGACCACCATTCTATGCTGCTTAACTACACTTCCCCTGTCACCACTTTACAGTCTCCAATCTCCTTCAGACTGGCCCTCCTACATAAGATATAATCCACCTGTGTGCATCTTCCTCCACTCTTGTATGTCACCCTATGCTCCTCCCTCTTCTTAAAATACGTATTCACCACAGCCATGTCCATCCTTTTTGCAAAATCCACTACCATCTGACCTTCTGCATTCCTCTCCTTAACACCATACCTACCCATCACTTCCTCATCCCCTCTGTTCACTTCACCAACATGCCCATTGAAGTCTGCTCCAATCACCAGTCTCTCACCCTTGGGTACACTCACCACCACTTCATCCAACTCACTCCAAAATTTTTCTTTCTCATCCATCGCACACCCAACTTGTGGAGCATATGCACTAACAGCATTCATCATTACACCATCAATTTCCATCTTCATAAACATCACTCTATCTGACACTCTTTTCACCTCCAAAATACTCTTGGCATACTGTTCCTTCAGGATAACCCCTACCCCATTTCTCCTGCCATCTCCACCATGATAGAACAATTTGAACCCGCCTCCGATACACCTGACCTTACTTCCCTTCCATCTAGTCTCTTGCACGCACAATATATTAACCTTCCTTCTCTCCATCATATCAGCTAGCTCCCTCCCTATACCAGTCATACTGCTGACATTCAAAGTTCCTAACCTTAATACCACATTCCTAACATTCCTCCTGTCTTCCTGCCTTCGGGCATGCCTTTCCCTCCTCTTCTCCTTGAAATGGTTTACTAGTTTATCCTTTTATGTAACTGTTTTTTTCCATTTATGTGATGTACTATAATGGCTATACATGTCCTCATGTGGGACTTAATGTCAGTGATTATACTTGGGTGACTGTCTCTAGAGAGTCTTACAAAGACATTTCCATAAGGCAAGTAACTCCATCAATACCTGAAAATGACTCCAGATACCCTACAACTGTCTTGTCCTGTGAATAAGCATTTTTCATTTACGCATAACAGTTACAAGTTGCTAAATTATACTTTCATGAATGTCAAAAAGGGGCAGCACTTAACACTGCTGAAATCTCAAAGCCAAAATACATAACAGGGTTGTCAATGTAGTCTTCCAATTCGATGTCTGCCAAAAAAGCCTAAGAACTCTCTTATATGGAGTATCTTATTAAAGTTCACAAACAATGAGATAAGTTTACTTTATAATAACAAAAGATTTGGTAGCTTTAAACTGCAGTCAGTGAGTAAACCAAGCATTTCTTAGTAGATAAAGAACTTATTTCAGATGCTAATGGGTTATCTGTTCTAATTTTATCTGCTTTAACAAAGAAATGTATTTATTATTATTTTATTTTTATTTTACATTTGTTGATCGGGAATGTCTGGCTGAGCCGAAGCCCTTTTTCAGCAGAGGCCCGGGGAGAAAACCTCCAGTACATACTTAATAAACATATGGTGCAAGTTACACGTTTAAAAAACAAGTGGAGAAAAAGCTTCAGTACATACATAGTAGAATGGTAGATTATCACAAATATTATACAAGTGGAGTTACAGCAAATTGGTTTAGAAAAGTTGAAATAAAGCAGAAGTAACAATTTAGTGGTTCAACAAATATTAAAGGTATAGTTGCAAAAACAAATACATTTTGTGAACATTTGCAGGAAAAAGTCTATTCAGACAGGAGTTTGTTGAGTGGGGAAAGTGTAGAAGGAGAGTCAGACGAGGAGATGGAGAGGTTTCAACGAGGGTTTGAGCACTGGCAGATCCACTTTTTGGTAAGATGTTCTTTTACTGCTAGCTTAAACTTTTTGGGATGAGTCTGTGTTCGAATTTTAAGAGGTAGCTTGTTCCATTCCATTGAGGGGTGGTAGCTGTATACGTTTTGACCTGCTTTAGATTTAGGCTTATAGATTTTTAGAAGGTCTTGGAAAGAGCTACAGAGGTTTCTTGTGGGAGCATAATGGGAGATGATAGGGTGTAAGGCTGGACAAAAGGATGGCTGATGTAGGATTGCATGTATAGTTTGGAGCTGAGAGAGAAGGAGTTCTAGCCAGTTTAAGTATTTAAGTGAGAGACAGTGGTGAGATCTGTAGGGTTGTTGGGTTGCAAATCTAGCTATTTTGTGGTATGTAGTCTGAAGTCTAGCAGTAAGTGTGGAGTTTAGATTAGTAAAAATTTGGGAGCAGTATGTTAAGCAGCGAAGAAGATAGGCACGGGTGAGGGCTATTCGTGATTCCTGAGTAAGGAATTTGTTATTTCTGTATAGCAGACCCAGCTTCAAGTGGGTTTTCCTGATGCAGTTATTTATGTGGAGATCAAATTTGAGCTGGTCATCAATAGGTTCATAGGTTAGTACTAGGCTAACTGCCCTTGCAAGCCATTTTAAGTCTAGCCAATTATCCCCTGTGAGATTCAAACCCTGTACTTTGTGTTTGTAAGGCAAGCACCTTAACCATTATCCTCCCAACCCTAGTAGTTTTGAGCTTGATTCGGGTATGATTGGGGTGTTATTAAGTGAATGGATGGTGAAGGAGGTCTTAATGTGATTTGCTGATTTAGGTAGGAAGAGTAGGCATTTTCTTTTTTTAGGGTTAAGTATGAGTTGGATGTTTCTACAGACTTTAGTGATGACTGGGTTGCTGTTAAGAGTTCTGAGTGAGAGTAAGTTATAGTTAAAACAGTAGAGTCACAGGCACATTGTATAATGGAGGAGAGCAAGTAATGAGAGTGCAACAGAAAAACGTATCGGCAACTATAGTTAGGGAGCTAAGGTAGGTGGGAAATGTAGTGAAAAAGCTAGAAAAGAAGAGACGTTTGTGTTTTTGCAGGATGTGAGTAGATATGAAACAGATAAGGAGATAGGAGTAGGATAGAAGTAGTTGCAATGAGCTAGAATTAGTAAAACCTCAGAAGTAAAATTGTTACCTCAGGACTGGAACTGAAAATTCAGGCAGTTATAGTTAAAAATCCTCAGGGGAGTAGTGTAAGGGTTTCTGTTTTATTGGTAGATGCTGCCACCTTGTGGTAAGAAGAAGGATAGCAAGCAGAAGAGTAGCTGACCTCAGTTTGTTGCAGTTAGGATTATATTAGGTTCATGGCTGGGGGTAGGGGAGTAGCAGGCAGTTTGCGGTTGGCTGCTAAAAACGTACCTCAGGAGGGCAGAAAACAGCATATATAGGTATTTACATGTGACTTATAATAGCTAGTTTGTTGATAAATTCCTTAAGGTACATACATTCCACAAAAACCTTTACGTTGGGGAGTCCACACAGGAATAGCTTTCTGGTAACCAGGTTGAGCAGGCAAATTCAGTGACTTCTCAGGGTTAGATAGGAGGTAGTCTTAGTTAATAATGTTGGCTGGGAGGAAAACACCCGGAGTAGATTACGAGAGGCGAGTTTGAGCAGCCAGACCGCAGGACCGGTATCGGGGAGATGTGGACGCTACAGGAGTAGGGTTTAAAAGATGGCGCCACAGTTAGTGACGACAATAAATAAACTCTGGGGGTTCCCTTGTTTACTGTTATTTGTGTTCTGGAAAGTAATTCCATGAAACTCAAGTGCTATTGAAAACAATTTTATGAATCTTAATCCAGACTGTCTGCCTAGAAGATAAATATAACCCCATGCCACCAAAGCTATTATTTTGGAAGTCAGGCAATTGAACTCCCTAAAGCAATGACCTTGTCATGTAGATATTGAAACAATATTCATGGCTTAGTGGAAAACTATACTCAAGAGAACATTGACCAAGAAATTAATAAGACACTTACTCAAGTGACAGGCTCATCTTCAGCACAGGCCTCATAAATGAGAGGGTAAGTGCAGAGATCACAGCGCCATCCTCAAATGCATAACTTACCTCCATGAGCAGTGTTTGAGAAATTACATAGTACAGCAGATGAATTTCAGTGAAGATGGCAGTAAAGAAGCTGGGTACTATTTCCTGGCATTGTTGAAAATGATTTATGGCAAGATGTAAGGCAAACAAGAGGGAAGGTAGCTCCAGACATCAACAATCATTCCAAAATCATATTACATTTAAAACTACTTAAACACAAATACAACATTCCCACGGAAAGAGCTGGTTACATGGCATGGAGTCACATGCAGTTGTGACATATATGCGACAGGTTACTCAAATACCTACTGCAGTATGATCCTCCTATGTGTTACTACATTATGCCTTTCTGGCCATTGTGACATATATGTGACAGGTTACTCAAATACCTACTGCAGTATGATCCTCCTATGTGTTACTACATTATGCCTTTCTGGCCATTGTGACATATATGTGACAGGTTACTCAAATACCTACTGCAGTATGATCCTCCTATGTGTTACTACATTATGCCTTTCTGGCCATTGTGACATATATGTGACAGGTTACTCAAATACCTACTGCAGTATGATCCTCCCATGTGTTACTAAATTATGCCTTTCTGGCAGTTGTGACAGACAGGTTACTCAAATACCTACTGCAGTATGATCCTCCTATGTGTTACTACATTATGCCTTTCTGGCCATTGTGACATATATGTGACAGGTTACTCAAATACCTACTGCAGTATGATCCTCCTATGTGTTACTACATTATGCCTTTCTGGCAGTTGTGACAGACAGGTTACTCAAATACCTACTGCAGTATGATCCTCCTATGTGTTACTACATTATGCCTTTCTGGCAGTTGTGACATATATGTGACAGGTTACTCAAATACCTACTGCAGTATGATCCTCCTATGTGTTACTACATTATGCCTTTCTGGCCGTTGTGACATATATGTGACAGGTTACTCAAATACCTACTGCAGTATGATCCTCCTATGTGTTACTACATTATGCCTTTCTGAAGTGGACTGGATTTACAAATTCTGATCAGCCACTGGTGATTGCAGAAAGTGTTTGATAAAGCTATTCTGCAAACAGATGTGGAAAGGAGCTATTTACGAGCTACTAACTGCTGGGCATCGGTCACATGTAATATACCCTTCATCAGATCGCTGCCATTGTTGTTAACCTTGATCACCATACTGATTTTGACTTATTGAACCACACTGGACCTGCCAGTGTGTACTTGGCATAACTAAATTGTATTTATTTATTTGACATTTAATTATTAGGAAAGTCCAACTGGGTACAAAACCCATTTTCAGCAGAGACCCAAGGAGATAAGCTCCACAATCATAACATAAAATTAGACAGGTATAAAAGCAACAAGACAGAAGAAAATTATATCTTACATAGCTACAAAGAATATAGGTCCTAATATTTGTTTATATAGGCAAAAAGCTGTAAATACTTGAGTAGATATCCTTGTTACACTGTCTATGGAAAAATTTTAACACAGAAGCTGCAGTGAGAATAACAAGTTTCATGTGAAAAACTAGATTAACTGGACAGGATAGGATACAATTTTGGATAGTAGTAGATGGTGTCTTAGTAGAGTATCAGAAAAGCACAGGAAGGAGTAGTGGATGCCTGAGTTAGTAGAGCATCAAAGTAGCAGAGGGAAGGTTACATGGAAGGAGTTGTTAAGCAGTAGTAGGGCAGCGCAGTATGAACAGGCAGTATGAAGAACTAAGTATGAGAACGTCAGCGGGGAAGGTTGGCTGGAGAGAGTAATAAGTACTATTAGGGAAGAGCAGTAAGCCCGGGCAGTATCAGGAAGTCGAAGCAGCTGCCGTCCTGAGAATGGACATATCTAATTATTGTATAAGTGGCTTTGGTGATGTTTTTTGAAGTGAACAGTGTTAATTGTAGATTTAATAGCATGATGGAGAGTGTTCCAGGTTTTGGCTATGTGATACGTGTAAAGAGAGTTTTCTGCAGTATTACTGGATTTGGATATTTGAAGTGGCAATTCCCTTGCTGCTGACCTACTCCCAAATAAATATCTCAACTGGCTGCAGATTCTGTATCCTATTCCATCTATATCCTTGTAAGCAGGTCCATATCAGAAAAATACATCTCTAAACTCTGAAAAAATCTCCCATATCATTCCTCTCCACAAAGCTGACACCTCCACTGACTTCTCAAATTATTGACCAATTGCAATACTCTCTCCACTGGCCAAAACTCTTGAAAAGTGCATACATGCACAACTCATTGACTACTTAGAAACCAATAACTTGCTCTCCAATATCCAACCTGGCTTTAGACCCAAGCATAGTACTACAACGGCTCTAATAAGTTTTACCAACACTATCAGTGAACTCAAAAACAAGGGTCACCATGAATTCTCCATCTTTCTTGACATGTCTAAAGCATTCGACACAGTATCTCACCCTAAACTACTCAAAGAACTATCATCCCTAAATCTGTCGGAGCCGACTCTTTCTTTCTTCAGTAACCACTTATCTCATCATGAGCAAGCAATTAAGTGGCAAAATGAACTCTACACTACTTGCCACCTCATTTGGAGTACCACAAGGCTCAATCCTTGGTTCTCTACTTTTTTTGCATATAAACTCTGGACAGCCACCCACCTAGCAACCATTATACAATATGGTGATGACTCTACCCTTATTTGCTTAGCCTCATCTCTATCACTACTCCTACAACAAACCAATACTTCCCTCACAGACATAGAAAGCTACCTCTTAGACCACCAACTGACACTCAGCCCTAACAAAAAAAACTAATGCTCTTCTTCAACACCAAAATACAGCACTTGCCCATCCCTTTCACCAGCTTTGTGAGGTACTTTTCTGGCCTCTCCAGCTGTTGCCGGTGTCTAGTGGGGTGTATATTATGCTATCGAACATTTACAAGTTCGAATATCATATGGTCGTCACTATATGATCGAACTCATAAATGTTCAAAAACATAATAAAAAACAAAAAAAACCCCAAAATTAACCCCTGCACCCCCACATGGGGGGCTGAGCCCCCCACACCCCCGCTACTTAAATATACCAACTCTGAGATCGCACTACAGTGCAGAAAAGGGAATGTTCGATTTTTTTGCTGTGCGATAACATGATAGGGAACCATCTAGTGAGGTACTCTACTATATTTTGCACTGTTATAAAGCCTTTTCTACTGTTTCACTGCATTTGTGTACTGTTTTATAATGTTTTAACTGTATTTTTAATGTTTTATTACTGTAATTGCATTTTTACTAATTACTTAGCTGTAAACTGCTTTTTCATACTGAGAGTTGCATTTTCTGTTTGTGAGTAGCTAGTAGCTCTAGTATAGTTTCCCACTCTCCCTCCCTGTTGGTGATTTGTTGTTATAATTGGTGGCTTTGCAGTTGCCTGCTCCTACTATAAATTTGATCAGAGACACTCCTCCCAGTCTAGTGCTATTAGCTCATTCTACCTAATACAGAGAGAAGATTTGAGAAGGTCAACCCACTTAGTTTCTTAACCTTGAATTATATTCTGTTCCTCCTTTCTCCCTTTCACTTTATATAAAAACACTTTGCTAGAATCTACCATTGCTAGAATCTCCTTGTGTTCTGACTGAATGTGCTTCTCAAACAATCTGGAAATATAGAGCTGATAAGTATATTTTTTGATACTTTATAACTGTTCAGAGTTCTGCATTGTCTTAATTTTTTGTTTGACTGAATTATTTATATATTTGTTGGCATTGTTTTCTGATATTCTAAGTACCTCCATTTTGATTTTTTCCTAATTTACTGCTTTCTGCACGTTTTTAGTCATTTTTTAAATTTAATTGCATTTATTTAAACTGCATTTGCTTTAATATTGCTACACACTCAAGTGTGCTAACTTGCACTGCGTTTGAATTGTTTTACTGCTCTTTTAGCTGCTTTTCTGTAAAAAGAAGTTCTAAGCTTGTTTACCACCTTTCCTGTAACTAGTCTAGTCCAGATACACATTTGCTGTATCCAGCCAGGACTGTTTGTAAGCTTCTGAGCCCTCCAAGCCTTTCTGTGTTGGGGGAAGCCTTCTAGCTTATCGGTGGGAGTTGTAAGCACTAGGTAGCTTATCTACCACATGAGGAGTGGTTTCTGGCCCAGAAATTGTAGTTTATTGAACATTTGTGCAGTTTTTCCATCCCTTTCAACTTTCTGGTTTGAAAGCCTGCATTTGCATGGGTTTGCACTTGTTTAAGTGCCCCTCAGCGGTGCCAAGCTGAGGTAAACTATTACTGGTGCCAGAAAGTCTACTCTTCAGTTTTTCCCTTAGATCTTTCTAGTTCTTTCTCTCTTGCATTTCAAATAGCCTAATCACTTTGCACTTCAACAGTTTTTTTAGCAATTATTATAGCACATCTAAGTGCCATCAGCACTAGTTGTTCTTCACAGAAATAGCTCCAGTTCTTAGTATGTATGACCAACCCTCCTGGCATGATTAAAGGGCAGTTCCCTGTGCTTTCTCCTATTAACCTGCTGCACTTGGGCATTCTGAGGCAGTGTAGCAACTGCCTCATACACAGACAACCCTCTCCTCTTATCTCCCAACACTCAGACTTGTGATAGATGCACTTATATCACCAAATTGGAAGCTATGCACTCTCCAGCCAAGACCGGACTAACTAGTCAAGAGGAGAAGGTCAACACCTGCACCACACTACATGGAACACATAGCCCTCCAGAACACCCACTATCACTGCTCTCACATAAAAACAAAAAACACACACCCACCTTCATGGAGGCACTCAATAGAAATTTGCCCAAACAGCAGAGATCTCCAAGACATAAATGCACTTGACCACCACAACACAGCACAAACCACAGGACACATAGCTCACCTCCACAGTGTGCCCCTTAACCTAAGCCCCTAAGGCTAAACACCTTGCCCAATACACTAATCATAGGTGACTCAGTAGTGAGCCACACAGATGTCCCACTCACCAGGCTGAATAAGGAGACTGTAACAGTCAGCTCTCTATCAGGTGTCAGAGTCCGACACATAACACATTCACTCAGTTCACTCCGCAATAAGTACAAGTATGACTCTGTCATTGTCCATGTGGGTGTGAATGACCTGAGATGCACCTCCCTGGACTACATGAAAAGAGACTTGGTGAAGCGCTAGGAGTATGTGGCCCAGGCAGTTATGACCCTAGCCCTGAACAGTATCCTACCATCACCCAGAATACTACAGTACAAACAAAAAATAATTGACTTCAACAATTGGCTAAGTTTCTGATATCATTCTAAGGTGATCCAGTATCTGTCTCTTCGGATGACATGACTAATAAACCTTGATGCTTTGCCAGAGATGGCCTGCATCTGTCACCCCTGGGTTTCCGAGTACTGGCTAAGGCTCTTGCCACACCCATAGTGCCTTTTTTAGGTGGAGTTCTAAAGACCAAACCACCACCATAACAGCTATAAATAAATGCAGTCTGAGGGTCATACTGCTCGATGCTAGATGTCTAAATCTCAAGATGCACTCGCTCAAAGCTCTCCTTAAAATGGAGAACATCAACATTTGTGCTGTATCGACATTTCTGCTGTAACAGAGACCTGGTTTAAAGCGACAGAAAACACCCCTGCGCTTACAGGCTTTAACTCATTGCACACTTTTCGGCCCCAGAACATGGACTGAAGCTCCAAAGGCGGTGGTGTCTCCATATTCATAAACGATATGCACACTTCCAGACTAGTAGCCCAGTATAATGCAGCTGAGATACTTCAGGTACAACTAACACTGTGTAAGACTGAGATCCAGGTCATAGCCTGCTATAGGTCCCCAACCATGTCCCTAGACTCTCACTCCATGTTCCTAAGCACCCTGAAATCTATGAAGATCCAACCCAACACTCTCATACTTGGAGACTTCAACTACCCCTCCATCAACTGGGAAAACTACTCAAGCACCAATGCACTGACCCAGCGCTTCCTGGAATTCATCACTTCCAATGCCCTGGACAAGTTCATTCTTACCACCACTAGAGGAAGCAACATCTTTGACCTGGTTATTATTAATATGAGAAACCGTTGCTCTACACCAATAGTCAATTCCTCCCTGGTTAGATCCGACCACAAACTAATCACCATGGAAATCCACATCTCACACCCCCCCCCCTGCAAAAGTATCCACCATGAAAAACTTCTCCAAAGCTGACTTTGGACTCCTAAAAACAGAGGTAGCTAACTTTACGGCACCAATGCCAATGTTAAATAGATGCATGACTGCCAAATCATACACCAATGCACTGTAAGAACACGTACATAAATCCATGGAACTAGCCATACCCAACAGAACCAAGATGCTCTCCTCCAAAAAAAAGGAAGCCAGTCTGGTGGTCCTCTGCCATTAATAAACTCTACAACAGAAGGAAGAAACTGTTGCAGAAAAAGGTGAAGTCCCAAGACTGGAAATAATTCCTTATTAGCTTCAACAAAAAGTTGAGATCCCTCATCAAAACCTCCAAAGACAGCTATGAAGGCAGAATTGAGGCAGACATTAAAAACAACCACAAAGCCTTCTTTAGTTGTATCAAGAATTTCCATGGCAATACCCAGATTTGCTCTGAATTACTGCACAATGGTACCTCCTATACTGAGCCAACAGATATTGCTATCATACTGGCCGACAGATTCAGTGTGAACTTTACCCCTCTCTCGCCCCCTAAAGGACCAATCTCAATACTG
Organism: Protopterus annectens; assembly: GCF_019279795.1. Classification (NCBI taxonomy): domain Eukaryota; kingdom Metazoa; phylum Chordata; order Ceratodontiformes; family Protopteridae; genus Protopterus; species Protopterus annectens. Next base: position 1,868,865,519 of record NC_056729.1, read on the forward strand.
GAAGATTGCAAGGCATCCTGCATTGCTGCAGCAAAGGTTAAACCTGCATTGCCTAAGACCAAGAATACAGCTTCCATGGGACCTGACAATATCCCTGGCTGTGTTCTACATGAATTACAAAGTGAACTGGCACCACATCTGTGTGCTCTGTTTACTCACACCCTCACCTCAGGCTTTGTCCCTACCGAATGGCGCACTGCTACAGTTATCCCTCTCCATAAAAGAGGAGTGACTACAGACCCTGGAAATTATTGCCCCATTAGCCTGATGAGTCTGATATGTAAGGCAATGGAGCACATCATCATGGACCTAATAAACAAGGATATAGGGAATCTCCAAACTCTAGATCCCACGCAATTTGGTTTTGTGAAAGGTAGATCATGCCTGCTCAACCTGGTTGACTTTTTTGAGTCAGTCACCAGAGCAGTGGATGAAGGTAAGGCAGTTCATACAGCCTACCTCAATCTGGCCAAGGCTTTTGATACCATTCCTCACTCAGGAATTATTGATAAACTCACCAAACTAGGCATCAACCCCTATATCGTTAGGTGGGTTGCAAATTGGCTCACAGATAGAACACACAGTGTGAAAGTAGCGGACTCCAAGTCAGACTGCCAACCAGTTATGAGTGGAGTCCCACAGGGATCGGTCCTGGGTCCTCTCCTCTTTGGTATCTACTTCTCAGAAGTCCAGGCCAACATGGAGTGTCCCTGGCTGACCAAATTTGCAGATGACTGCAAACTGGGAGCCATTATTAACTCCCCAAGTGATGCAGACATCCTACAGAAAGGCCTCACTGAGACCAATGACTGGTGTCAAAATCATGGCCTTAAGCTTAATGCCAAAATATATGACGTCATTCCCTTTGGGAAAAACTCAGTTCTCACTAATTACCACATCAATGGGAGCCCACTGAACACTGAAGGCATTATAAAACATCTGGGGACACAGGGTGCCAGCAACCTCTCTTTCAACCACCACATTGCCACTGTGGTCAGAAAGTCCTGCTATGTGGCACATCTCATTACCAAGGGTTTTGTATCAAGGAAGAAAGAGGCCATAATTTCCCTCTACTCTTCCCTCATTAGACCAGTCATAGAGTATATTGTCCGATTTGGCATGTACCTCACTAGACACCTGCAACAGCTGGAGAGGCCACAAAAGTACCTCAAAAAGAGGATCCTAGGCCTTAAACACATGTCCTACATGGACAGACTCAAAAAACTGTCTCAAATCATCGACTGAGAGGCAATCTCTGCTTGACTTTCAAAGCCATGTCTGACCCAGCTCTGTTAGAAATGCTACATCTAAAGAAATCCCAATCCCTCAACCTCATTACCACAATCAACAGAACATGCTGGAGGGACAGGTTCATAACCCAGAGGCTGCCCATGCTCTGGAATAGACTTCCCATACATGTCAATCGGAGCACTTCACTAGCCCTCTTCAAGAAAAATCTTGATGAGTGGATGGGAAATAGAAAGTTCACCCCGGGGATCACCCCAGTGGCTCTACTAGATAGGCACTGGGAACTAACGACAGGTGGCACAATGCTAGGGCACTTTTATGGGCTAGGCTTGTAAAGGCCCCGGGCCATTAGCCTAGTACACACCTATGAACCATATACTCCTGCAATAAAACCAAAAATGAACCAGTAGAACATACCGAACTCCTTGGAGTAACAATAGATACCGGCCTAAAATTTGACAAACACATAGCACTATCTGTCAAAAAGGTCAGCAAAAAACTTGAATCATTATATAGATCCAAGCCGTACCTAACTTACAACACCCAGCATGCTATAACCAGGTTCCACCTCTTCTACACCCTCCTTTACACCATCTTCTATTTTTATTAACCTCCAGAAATCTGATGTAAACAAACTAGAGTCATTTTACAATACAATAGTAAAATTTGTCACTAGCCATCCCTACAGATCTCATCAATGTTTATCCCTTCATGAACTAAACTGGATCAAACTTCCTAATCTGCTATCACTGAGCCAACTCACATTTGCCCACATTATTTTCCACAAACCCAACAACTGCCCTGCACTCAAAAATCTAATTCAGAAACACAACAGCTTTAGAATGCTGAGATCTTCAGACAAACTCCTCTTAAAAGTCACTAAGGCCAACAATAGCTCTCTCTTCTCTAACCACATATCCAAAAATGGAATTCCATTTCCCAAGACATTCAGCACACCTCCCATACTTCCAACTTTCAGTCACTTCTTAGAGAACACCTAATAAACAGCTGGCTATGCTCCTGCTCTGCACCAGGGTGAGCCTTTTTAATACTTGGCTACCCTACACCTTCAAATCCCACTCTCCCCCTGCCCTCAGTCCTAAGCCACTCATTGCCCTCTTTTTCTCCTTTCCTTTTTCTCTGTCCCTCTTATCTTAACCCACCCGCTTTCTACCTGACCCCTTTACTACTTCTATCCTTTCTCTCCCTCCTATACTAGCCAAGGAATATATACTTTACTTCTTCCAGAGAAACTCACAAATGGACTGTCTAGTGAATTATGTCTTTTCTTAAAACAGAATCAATGTTTTATGTTCTCACTGTAACATTCTGTATTTAATATAGAGTCTTCCTGTTGGTCGCGGTGGTTTAGCAGTTAGCATTGCTGCCTCACAGCAAGAGGCTCTTTGGTTCGATTCTCAGCTGTGCGGAGGCTGTACGTTCTCCCTGTGGCTGCGTAAACGATAAAGACATGCAGGTAGGTGTGTGAGTGAATGGGTGTGCCTTCCGTGAAGGACAGGATGAAAGGAGAAGGTATTGTTATCGGCACTGTTGGAGGAGTAGAGCCATTGTTTTTAGTGAGTGAAAGTATGGTTTCAGTGACGTGTTTGTTAAATTGTGTTGCAGTACTATCTAAATTGTTAATTGTTGAGTGTGTTGGAGTTGAAGCTTGACCAGGGTGAAGGAGGTTTTTAATTAGTGATCAGAATTTTTGCAGTTATTTTGGTGTTTTATTTGGATGTTAGTGTAATAGTTCCTTTTGTCTTGCTTGATTTGCTTTTTAGATTTGCTTTCTGAGTTTTGGTATGATAGACTGTTTATTTGTGATATGTTTATTTGCCATAGTTCCCAGGCCTTATTTCTTAATTTGAGTAGGGTTCTTATTTCCTTAGCTATCCATGGGGCAAAGTTTGATTTTATTCTTATTTTTCTGTCTGGTGCTATTTTGTTCAGTATGTTAAGGAAAGTGGAGTTCAAATAGTCAATGGCAGGCCCCCCTGCACCCCCGCTACTTAAATATACCAACTCCGAGATCGCACTTCAGTGCACTACAGTGCAGAAACGGAAGATTTCTGTTTCCTACACTGTAACGCAATCTCAAAGTTAGTATATTGAAAGAGCGGGGGATGGGGGGTGCAGCCCCGAGTGCAGGGGGGTTTGCCCCCACTTACACCCTTTTGTTTTACTTTTTTTTTGTTTAAAAATGTTTTTAATGCAACTCAAACTTTTAAAGGTTCGATCACTAAAGTTCAATCTTTAGTGATTCGAACTTTTAAAAGTTCGACAATATAATATAGACCTGTATTAAGAGAGGAGGGAAGCTATGTAGAATTGAGGGGGGGAATTCAAGCAACTGTTGTCTCTAGCATTGTGCGACAAATGTCGCCGACAATTCCTTTATAAAAGTACTTTAGGAATGTTATTAACTAGCACTTGCATTGGTATTGAGGTTACATCAGGTTTCCATATTGTAAAGACCTTGGTTCAGGCTATAAACAGAATAGGACTACTACGGGTACATAGTAGATGATAACATTCATTAATGTGTTTAATGCAATGGTGACCAAAGGTTAAATATTTATTGGTAGCAAATGCATTTAAACTCTTTTACTCTTCTGTCAGGAAAACTACATGTCCCAGCTTGACCATAACTGGTTCCTCATTGCTTTGGAGAACTATTGGTGTTATTTGCCTGTCATGGTGCTGTGGATGTTGAGTTGAGCGGTGTGTTTTGCTCTCTTCTCACCTATAAAAGTTTTACTTCCTGTAATTTATTCCTGCTGTTTTCAGATGATGTGGTGCACATGTTCATTGATGTAAGTCACTATGTCTGATGATGTATGAATGAAAAAACAGGAATGATATTAGTCCTACGTCTTCTAATCTGTAATATTCAAACCTCGTACATGTACATGCTGCTAACGAAGTTGTGACGTGTTGTTGTGCGTGTTGTATCTGCCAGTGTCCTCCTGTCATGGTGTATAGCGACCTCTATGAAGGCACTTAAGACTTTACTGAGCAGATTTCCTAGTATGAGAAGATAATGGACTTACTTCTATGAGGTATACTTGAAGGCACACTTGGTGAGTAATGCTGGCAGTTCAGACTGACACCATGCTACGTGTGATTTTTGTAGCCACTTAATATAAAGACAGCAGCCCATAACGTGTCACATGCTGTTTTCAACTGAAGGGAGGATGTCCATGCAGCTTCCTGTATTGATTACATGACAGATTATTTAATTTAACAAAAATACCATGTTTATTTAATAAATAATTATCCGAAAGAAGACAAGTTACTATAATTAATAAAAATATGACCAATTTCAGTGCCAACGTCTGTGAAGTATGTAGTATGGCAACATATGGCAGCTTTTGGAATGGATGACTGCGTGTGCCATCCTTGAGACAACTACAACTGTGGGCCCATCAGCTTGAGTTGCTGGTAGCTTAGGTGGATGCAAAATACCAGCTGGGGTCTCCTCCAAAAAGTGTCTGCTAGCCTGGTGGGACTAAAAATAAAATGACTGCATCATTTGATACCGATAACAAGCCAGTGTTGTCTAGATTAGAACAGACACACATTTGCCATGAAAAATAATACAGTCATAAAATATCTTGAGTACTTTAGTGGACAACTAATACATTTCTGTGGAATAGTAAAGCACAGTAACAATTTATCTGACAATAATTTAATCATTATTTATTAAGGACTATGGATTATGCCTGAATGTCATAAATATTGTTTTGAAACAAACATTTAGCTCAGTCTTTTGGTGGCTGAAAAGTATTTTTGACCATTTGATGCAAATTATGGATGTAATTAGGATTTAAAATGTGCCTGACACCACTAGGTGACTTGCTTTGATATTTGGTGAACCAAAGAATAAACCTTAGGCTTTATTCATCTAATCTATATGATGCTGGTTTCTTGTATTTTTGCATCTTGCATTATATAAGTTTTTTACTGACAGAAGCATAAACTTCATAAAATATGAGGAGATGGTTTGGACTTACAACTTTTATAGCTTTTGTTTCTTCCTAGAGACATGTGATTATGGATTATGTACCAGTATTTTCACTGCAAGACATTAATGCTGACCATCTGTTCAAGCACAGCTTTGAAATACTAAAACTTGTCCGATGACCTGCCAGTCTGACAATAGTGTAAGACTGATAATTTCAACTAAAACAGTTATTTTATAGCATTTTTGCCAAACACATTCTGGCAGCTTTATTACGGTGAAAGTTCACCCACTACTTATTCAGTCATATACTTTATATTGTTTCTTTAGCTATCCCACTGGTGGACAAATTTGATTTCTTGACCATCAGCTGCCAAAGATTGAGGTGTTGAGGATCAGATCACCTCCAGAAAAAATTGTTGTCAGACAAGTGGGCCTGCAGTGATACCCCATTTTAGATTACTTCACCCCTTTTTGGAGTTGGTGAAACCATGGAACTTGTATGTATATCAGGCATTTTAGGGTGGCTTGCCCCTGTACAATTACTGAACATTGTGTTTGTCAAATTTTCTGAGTCACTGTTCAGTGATGCCAAATATTTGTACTTTGATCTTCTTTCACTCTTTGCGGTAGAGCTTTCTCTCCTAGTGCGCGGGGAGGGGGCAGCTATTTATACACTCCTGGTGTTCTCAAACAAACTACGAAAACAAAACAAAAAAAAAATAATCCTTGTTTTCCCGCCTTCCTCAACTAGTTTAGATCAGTTTACAGGCCTTGCTGTATTCTGGGCTGTGGTGTAGTTCCTGTGTTGTCCATTACCTTACTTGGATAGAGGGAAGTTTCTTTGCTCACCAGTGGGAGTGGGGAGCCTTGAGCAGCCTACCTGTCCTTGAGGGAAGTGACCTCAGCACAAGAGCTGTAGTAATTGGTTGTTTTGGACCATTTCTAGCTCTTTTGAAGTTCCCTGTTTAAAATCCGCCTCTGGCGTTTTTTCTGGCTATACTACTCAGACACAGCTCCACGTGGTCCTGCAGTGTGGTCCTAGCTACAGAGAACACAGAAAAGCGACTACTTTCTTGATTTAAGTATCCTGCTGTTTCTTTTACTTGAATTACCTTCTAGTGCTTACCTCAAGCAAGCTTTAACTGTTTTTTAGCTGTTTACTGCATTTAATACTATCTGCACTTCAAGTTACATTTAGTCGAATTTTGATCGAAAATTTGTTTGTTTGCTGTTTAATTTAACTGTTGAGGCTGCCCACTAAAGTGTGCTAGCCTGTACAACTGATTTATTGCTGTTTCTTCATTTCTGTGTGTTTTCTATCTAAAAACAAAAAAACAAAAAAAATAATCCTTGTTTTCCTGCCTCTCCTCGACTAGTTTAGACCAGTTTACAGGCCTTGCTGTATTCTGGGCTGTGGTGTAGTTCCTGTGTTGCCCATTACCTTACTTGGATAGAAGGAAGTTTCTTTGCTCACCAGTGGGAGTGGGGAGTCTTGAGCAGCCTACCTGTCCTTGAGGGAAGTGACCTCAGCACAAGAGCTGTAGTAATTGGTTGTTTTGGACCATTTCTAGCTCTTTTGAAGTTCCCTGTTTAAAATCCGCATTTGTTAAACAAGGTTAAACTTCTTCTGGCTCCGCCAAGTCTGCTGTTCACATTTTTCCTTAAGAAAGCTCTACTCTTTGTATAATCAGTCTACTCGCTATATTATAAGCCTAGCACTTGTTCTCAAAACCTCTCTTATAAGTAAGCACTCTCAAGCTAAAGTAAGCACTACATCCACCCCTGTGAATACCCACATCCCTTAAAGGCACAGCACTCCCTTATACTATTCTAGAATGTCGAGTGGTAGAGTGCTGGCATCCTCTCTGGTTCAGCTGGTTAATCTGGGAATCTTGAGACAATGTTACAATTGTCTCATGTACACAGACAACCCTCTCCTCCTCCCAGCAAACACAAATACATGTAAGAGATGCAACTATATAGCCAAACTGGAGGCTGAACTCTCTCAACTCAAGGCTGGCAAGACCAGACAGGAGGAGATGGTAACACACACAACAAATCCAGTCCCACATAGACCTACCCCAACTGCAAACCAATCACATAACAACACAAAGACATACTCGGAGGCTCTAATAAAAAACTTACCAAAACAACAGAGGCCCCCGAAGCAGACACCCAAAAATCCACCACCTCAAAACATAACACATGCAACACATACGTCAATAAATCAGTGTGTCAAGCAATCACAGCCCTTAAGGCCAAACACCATGCCTGATACACTAGTAATAGGTGACTCTATAGTCAGACACACGGATGTCCCACTTACCAGGCTGAGCAAGGAGAGGGTGACTGTGAGCTGCCTGTCGGGAGCTAGGATCTGCCACATAACACACGCACTCAGGTCACTCCAAAGCAAGTACAAATATGACTCCGTCATTGTCCATGCTGGTGTGAATGACCTGAGACGTACCTCCCTGGACTACATGAAAAGAGACATAGAGGAGCTCTTTGATTATGTAGCCCAGGCTGGTATGGCCCTGAGCTTGAGCAGCATCTTGCCCTCACCAAGAATGATGCCTCAATACAATGACAAGATGATCAGCTTTAATAATTGGCTCAAGTACTGGTGTCATTCTAAGGGGATCCAATGTCTGTCTGCTTGGGATGACATGTTGGACAAGCCACGCTGCTTTGCAAGGGACGGCTTACACCTGTCACCACTGGGCTTCCGGATATTGGCTAAGGCTCTTGCCACCCCCATAGTGCCTTTTTTAGGCAAGGCTCAAAAGACAAACCCACCTCCTTAGAAAACAAAAATGGAAAAAAACTAAGGGTAATGCTGCTCAACGCCAGAAGTCTAAATCTCAAGATGCAGGCACTTGATGCACTCCTCAGTATGGAGAGCATCGACGTCTGTGCAGTAACGGAAACCTGGTTCAAGGCTCCTGAGAGCACCCCAGCACTACCAGGCTTTACCTCATATCATGCTTTTCGACCCCAAACCCAGGCCGAACCACAAAGGGAGGGGGGGTGTCCATATTCATCAAGGACACCCACACCTCCAGGTTAGTAGCAACACATGAAGCATCGGAGACCATACAGGTGCAACTAACCATAGGCAATACTGCTATACAACTAGTAGCATGTTACAGACCACCCTCCCAATCTCAGGAACCCCATTCAGCCTTCCTGAAGACACTGGAGGATATCAATGTATCACCAAATACCATCATACTGGGAGATTTCAGCTACCCTAACATAGATTGGGTGCATTATTTTAGCCTTAACACCCTGGCCCAGAGGTTCCTGGAATTCATAAATTCAAATGCACTGGAACAGCTAGTCACATCTCCCACTAGGGGAGATAATATACTAGACCTGATCATCACAAACATGGGGACAAAGCATCAATGGGACCTGACGGCATCCCGGGTTGCATGCTACGTGAACTCCAAGAGGAGCTTAACCCGCACATAAAAATGCTATTTAACCTTAGCCTTACCACAGGATATGTACCTGAACACTGGCGTACAGCAACAGTGGTCCCACTCCACAAAGGAGGCATCTCTACAGACCCTGGAAACAACCGCCCCATAAGCTTAACCAGCCTGGTCTGCAAAGCTATGGAAAGAATCATTATGGAACTCATAAACAGAGACATTGGGGACCTACAGACATGTGATCCCACCCAGTTCGGCTTTGTAAAGGGCAGATCCTGCCTTTTGAACCTGGTTGATTTTTTCGAAACAGTCACTAGAGCCATTGATGAGGGCAAAGCAGTTCATACAGCTTACCTGGACTTAGCTAAGGCCTTTGACACAATACCCCACTCAGGCATCATAGATAAGCTCAGCAGCTTAAATGTAAACCCATATGTCACTAGATGGGTTGCAAACTGGCTAAAGGACAGAACCCATAAAGTCAAAATCGCTGGAGCCTTGTCAGACTCAAAGCCAGTCACAAGTGGTGTCCCACAGGGCTCTGTCCTGGGACCCCTCTTGTTCGGCATTTATTTCTCAGATGTTAAAGCAAACATGGGAGGGTTGTGGCTGACAAAGTTCGCAGATGACTGCAAACTAGGCACCATAGTCGATACACCAGCTGACACATACATCCTACAGAATGGCCTCACAGAAATGGACAACTGGTGCCGGAGTCATGGCCTTAAACTAAATGCCAAAAAATGTATAGTCATCCCCTTTGGGAAAAACAAGGTACCCACAAATTATCACATAGACAGTAACCCACTGAGTATGGAAAAGGTAATCAGAGACCTGGGGACTCAAGTCGACAGTGACCTCTCATTTGACACCCACGTTGCCAGAGTGGTTAGAAAGACATTCTACCTTGTCCACCTTATCATGAAGGGATTCACATCCAGATCAAAGGAGGTCATTGTACCCCTATACTCCTCCCTTATCAGACCCATGATTGAGTACAATGCCCCATTTGGTATGTACCTTACCCGGCACCTGCAGCAGCTGGAGAGACCACAAAAGTACCTCACCAAGAGGATCAAGGGTCTCCAACATATGTCTTATTCTGCCAGACTAAAGAAATTCCAGCTCTATTCAGTAGTATACCGCCTGCTCAGAGGTGATCTGTGCCTGACATACAAGGCCATGTCCAATCAGGATCTGATGGACATGCTCCACCTCAAAAGATCGAAATCCATCAGAACCACAAGAGCCAAAGACTTAAACCTCGGCACTAGAATAAATAGAACATGCTGGAGGGATAGATTCATAACCCAGAGGCTGCCCATGCTCTGGAACAAAATCCCAGTTCATGTTAGGCAGAGCCCCTCACTGACACTCTTCAAGAGAAACCTTGATGAGTGGATGGGAGATCGTAGGTTTACCCCGGGGGTCACCTCTGTGTCACTACTAGACAGGGGCACAGTAAACTAATTCATTTATGTAAGGGGATTTTCACTGTGTCACTACTAGACAGAGGCACAGTATTCTAATTCTATTTGGTACCACTACATGGCGTGGCAAAAGCCATATCACTATGGCTAGGCTTACAAATGCCCCAGGGCAGATAGCCTAGTACTTAACTATGAAACTATGAAACAAGTAAAAATCTCATCATAAAATCTCCAAGTATCCTGATTATTTAGGAAAGGAAACCTTACTGGAATGCACTTTACTAAATGGATATAATTTTCTACTTAGTACAGGAGATTTATATGCAGTCTACAGATTCTGATGCATATAAATGTCAATGGCTTCCCTTTAGACTTATCAGAACTAAGGAAGACCCCAGTGGTAGATTTATTATGACTTATTAGGACTTAGTGCAACAGTTCTAGCCTTCATAGACCACTAATAACTGTTTCTATATATGCACCATGTAGTAGTGATTGTTAGACCTTTACAAGGTACCTTTTTGATAGATTACTATCTCTCAACAACCATGACTGGATATTGGACTTCTGCATACATTACTTTAAGACCTGAATGCCATATTAACAAAAAGACGATATTCTATTAAAAAAAAATCTGTTGACTTTAATTTACTTATTTGATCCTTGTAACCTAGCAGTAAAGACTTTCTTCACTCCCTACATAAAACATAATTAAGAATTGATGCATTTTATTTCTCAAAACCCTACAGTAAACATGATTTGAAATACAAACCTAAAACTTGTTTATTCTCAAATTACTAATATATCCCTGCATTAAACTTCATACTGATATAAGACTCAAAACTAAATGGATTCTCAACCCATAGTTACAAAAACAGGACATTCACAATGAAGTTTTAAGATATACACTTTCTGAATTTTATGGATAACAATATATTTGCTCTATTTGATATGGGCGACATTTAAAATTATATTACGGGAGATCCTAATTAATACGGTATCTTAGCTAAAGGAAAGTAAATTTAAAAATGATATAATCTTAACAGAATACAAAACTTGAAAGATACACAAAACATTTGATGACAGAGGGTGGCCACAGTGGTACAGCTGTTAGCATTGTCGCCTCACAGCAAGAGGGTCTCTGGTTCGATTCTTGGCTGGGGTGCCTTCTGTGTGGAGTCTGTCCTCACTGCGATTATGTGGGTTTCCTCTGGATGCACCAGTTTCCTCCCACACTCCAAAGACATGCAGTAGGTGGATTGGACACTAAATTGGGTGTGGGTGTATGTGTGAGTGAGTGGTATGAATGAACTACCATGGCAGGGCTAGCCACCTGGTGGTGTAAAACTTGGCTTGAGATGATTGTCACTGTGAAAGTGACACCCTGACTCCATGTGCAAAATGGGAAAAGGGGTTGAGGATGGATTCAGCTCTAACTTTAGCACAAAGATAAGAACTTTATAAATCACTAACCAATCAGTTTGTGAGTCAAACATTTCTGCCAGATAAGCATCTTGCAAGTGTACTAAAACTAAATCTTGAATGCAATAATAGTACCTTTTTAAAGAAAATGCTTTACTCTACAGTAAATGAAAATAAATATTTCTGTCTTTGGAATACTTACACTACCATATAGGAATTAACGTAATCATCATTACTATCATCAGCCACCTTTTTCCCAATTGTAGCTATCTCTCTCGAGCCAATGGTACTCTCCTACCTTCTACGGCCATCGTGTCTAACTGTTGCAGGTCTTCTCTTATGCAATCCATCCATTTCTTCGCTGAACACCCTCTTTCATGTACATCCCAAATCTTCTTCACCAGATTGCCTTCTGCTTTTGTGCACATATGCCCGAAGCTCTGTAATCTGTTCTCTTTGATCTTTTCCTAGAATTGGAGATACTTTGACTTCTGTTCTTATGCCCTCGTTTCTTCTTCTGAACCACAGTGTGTATCCTATGACCCATCTCTGGCACAACATTTCCATCACCTCTAGCTTCCTCAACAGCTCTGCCTTTGCTGCCCAGGTTTCTTTAACCATACAGTAGTACTGGTCGCACCACTGGTTTGTACACCTTTCTTTTCAGCTTCTTTAACATTCTTCTGTCATACACTAGACCTGATACTCTGTGCTAGTTTTCTGCAGCCCCTCTGATTCTAGCTTTGCCTCCTCATTCAGATCTCTCTTCTCGGCAGTCCTCCTTTTCAGGTACATGAAGCTGTTAACCTGCTCCACCATTTTCCTTTCTACCTCAATGTTCACCTTCTCCTGATTTCCCCCATTTGCTACCATTACAACTGTCTTATCTGTACTCTGCTTCATCCCATGTGCCTTCAGTTTTGCATTCCATTCCAGTATCCTTTGTTGAGGTTCTTGCTTAGAGTGCTTATGTAGACCACCACAAGTAGGAGCAGCAGTGGGCCTAGAGCTGAACTCTGATCACATCCACTCCCACTGGGAACCCCTGTGTGAGTCCAAACAGTGCTCATACTTGTGTCATGTAAGCCTTATACATAGGGATTTGGTACTGTATCGGGACTGCCCAACTCAACTTTCTTGGGACGTTGTCACATGCTTTCTCCAAGTCTAGGAATGTCCAGTTGGACTCTTTCCTCATCTCTAGCTTCTTCTCCACTACCTTTCTCACTGCAGGTGTGTTGTGTTACTTTCTGATCTGAATCTAAAATGTCCATCTCCCATCTTACTTTTTACTACTCTGCATAGTCAGTTATCAGCTACCAGCTCCAGAACTTTTATACAATGTGACAGTAATTTGATACCAATATACTGTCTAAAGTTGTGAATATCTCCTTTGTTCTTGTACACAGGCATAGTATGCTTAACCTCAAGCCATCTGTGATATGCTTTTCTTTACATACTGGTATGAGTACCTTCAAGAGTCATTTCTCTTAACTCACTCACATCATGAGCTGCGGTGGTGCAGCGTTAACGTTGTCGCCTTACAGCAAGAGGTTCTTTGGTTGGATTCACAGCTGGGATACCGTCTGTGTAGAGTTTGCATGTTCTCCTTGCATTCATGTGGGTTTCCTCCCACATTCTAAAAAGACATGCGTCTGGAGTGTTTTTCCTTGGGCCTCTGCTGAAAATAGGCTCTGTCCTAGTCAGACTTTCTTGGTCAACAAATGTTAAATAAATAAACATCTTCATTATGTCTGCTGTGATATCATCTGAGCCTGCTGCTTTCCCTGACTTTTCCTTAGTGCTATTCTTACTCCTTCTAGGGTGGGCTCCTCCTCCTCCCAAACTGTAGTCTGTGACTGGGGCAGTACAGAACAGAGTTCATTCAAAAGCTGCTGGATGTACTCTTTCCATTTGTCCTTGATATCCAGTGGACTGGTGAGCAGGGTGTTGCTGGTATCCCTTATGAAGGGTTTCTGGCTATTTTCTTTATCTTTCTGTCTTTGCCTTGCGACTTGTTTTGTGCCATCTGCTGAGTCACTTTCCAGGAGTTGGTACAGTGCCTCTGATACCTTGTTCTTCCTGAATGCAATTGCTCTCAGCCTATTTGTTAGTCAGACAGTATTACTTCTAAGCCGGTCCTTCTTTTTGAGTGTCCCCTTTATCCTGCACTCTTTCCTTCTTTTGATGACTTCCTGGACTTCTGCATCCCACCACCAGTTTTCCTTATGCACCTTATTTCCATACTTGGCTCAGCCGCATATCTGATATGTAGGCCTTACACATGCTTCTTCACTTCCACTTATTTCCTCTTCTTCCTGGGGTGCTATTGCCTGAGTATTTTCTTGTATTTTAGTGCTTTCAGCCCACTCAACTTTTGGCCTAGTCTCTGTTGGCCTTAGAGTCTTTTCTGTCAACTGCTTGCAACTGATTATGACAAGCAGTGACTTATGCTGTAGGCTGACTATTTCACTGGGGATGAATTTGGAATCACTGATTCTACCCCAATATCCTTTCCTTATTTGAAAAAAGTCCACCTGAGTTGCTTATTGGCCACTCTTGCATGTGATCTTATGACTGTCTGTCCTACTGGAGAATGTTTTAGACACCATCAAGCCATTTTCCAGACAGAAGGCTAGAATGACCTCTCCTTCTTCATTCCTGTTGCCCCACCCATCTGGACCCAGGCAGTCCTCATATCCTGTTCTGTCTGTCCTGATATGTGCATTCAGGTTATCCATTATCAATGTCAACTCATGATGTCTTGCTTTATCTAGTAGGTCATGTAACTGCTGTATGATTACCCTCTTTTCCTCACTATCACAACCCTGCTGTGCATATAGGCTGAGGTTATGAATACTGCCCTATCCTTACAGTCTAGTCCAATTGCCGTGTCTGTCACTAACTCCAATGACATCCCTCACTGTTGTTTGAGGTATCACTATCACCAAAGTACCCACAGCATTTCTAATTTGTCCTTCTGTGTAGTAGGCTCTGGACCCCAAGCCAAGAGGGTTTGCTCCACTTCTGTTCCATCTTGTCTCCTGGATACAGAGGTTGCCCAGCTTTATCCACTTCTCAGCTCTGTCCTGTCTGTGAACCAGTATTAAGTGTAGCAATTCTTAGTTCATTTGTGGCAGGTTAGTTGGTTGCACCAGCTTTCTTGCAACACAGCTATGCCAGGTAACCCACTCTGGGAAACTGGACTCAAGCCAGCAAGCCAGTAGCTTATTTAACCAAGGACTGATGGGCATTATATAGGACACACACTGGCAAATAGAGACATATTGGTTCCTCCCACCTTTAACATGGGTACCCAGAGCTGGATACAGCACTATGTTACCTAGGCAGCCGCCTAGGACCTGCTGGCTGAGGGGGCACCTGGCCACAACATCAGTTTAATTAAAAAAAGAAATATTAAGAGGTATTTCTTCTCTCTGTTGCGTGTGAACATTTACTTCTCAGTCACCATGTGAGTATTGGTCCATTCATTCATTTGTCTACTTGCTCACCCAGGAAGAGGTGTGTGTGTGTGTGTGTGTGTGTGTGTGTGTGTGTGTGTGTGTGTGTGTGTGTGTGTGTGTGTGTGTGTAATGCCATAGTTATGAAGGGCACATGTTATTTAACTTGTTCAGGCTCAAACCCTGTACCTTGCCTACAGGAGACAAGAACCTTGCTCCTCTACACCAACTAACAGACTCTTACAGCTGGTCATTATTCATGGCTGAAATGTTCTGAAATGGGTATTTTTTCATTTATTGTCTCATGTATTTTGTTTCCCTGATTAATGAAAAAAATGTTAAAAATTGCAAATTTAAAATGCAGTCTAATAAAAGCTGCTGCATTTGACAAGATATACCTTAAATCACAAAGGTTAATCAAATAACGCGCTTTTATGCATGGTCCTAAAAATATACGCATGTAGGGGATCCATGGTTTGAAAACAGCACTGGAACCAAAGTATACTTAATCTGCCAGTGCCCAGGTGCATTGTCAATGAATGTGAGTTTCGATGCATTTTCAATTAATGAGAGCATCAATGTATTTTCAAGGGAAGAGAAGTTACCTGTTGCTCCTGCTATGTCTGTTTTCAATATGCAGCTGTTTTGTTTAGCAAATGGCCATCAGTGTTTTTGCTATAAAACTTGAGAGCAGTGTTAGTAATGCAGCAGGTAGCACACTTGACTTTGGTGTCGAATGTTGTGGGTTCTACTCCCACACTGTGTTGATGCATTGTCGACACTGCAGTGTAAGGGAGGATTCTGCCCTCCTGAGCATGTCTTCATTCAGATGAGATATCTAATGCAAGGCCCTATCTACATGCATTGATAGACTGCATGACATCTTTTACACCCACCTGAGCTATCAGAAAGAGTAAGGGGGAAGTTCCCAATGCCTTGACCAAATTTCTCATAGTAGTTTAAATACCACTGAGGATCTCACTTGAAAAAAGGCTACTTGCCTAGTAGAACTAACCTGGTCAAAGCATAATAAATTAAAAGTTTTACATTAAATGCATATCTCTGTCTTAATGTCAAAACTAAAGAAGAAAATAGCGTGGCATAGATCAGAGCAGGCCATGTTCTCAACACATGTATCACCAGCAAAATATCCAGACTCATGTCTTGTGATATCAGTCGGCACAACCAAATCACCTAGAGAGAGTTTTTCCACCATCAAGCTGCTACCCTAACATGGCATGCAGTGTACGATCGATTTTCTCCTTTCTAGAAGATACTTTGCAGCACAGTTTATGTCCAAAGTAATTGGTCTGTTCACCTATTCCTCCAACAGGCGCCAACTAGAATCTGTGGTACTGCCCACAAATCCATTCTTGAATCAGTTTGAGGGGGTAAATTCAGAATGCTTTTGGGAGGTGGGAATAACCACACAGAGACACAAGGGGAACCTGCAAATTCCATACAGGTATAGACCTGATGTCAGGGTTGAACTTTATCCCTTGCACTTGGGAGACAAAGACCTTAACTATTATGACAGCTGTTGACAAGTCCTCACATTAATTCATCCCGTTTGACTAATGTTGTGGCCAGTGTTAATCTTACTGAATAACCAGATGATATGGCAGAAGCAGACAGGCTGATTTCTTTCTCCATGAAGCTTTGGAAGCTTCTATCTGTTTAAAGCCAGATAAGGTTCCTGGCCAAGATCCAAGATGAATCTAATGCTTGTTTATACAGAGAACATAATATAGACTTGGTTCCTATTTGACAGAATGCATGAATGTTATTAAATGATAGGTTTTCAGGTAAGTGTATGAACCAGTCTAGGACAATATTTATTAACTAGAATTAACAGACTCTCTACATATCTTAATTATCTTAGATATAAAACTGTACACTACAAGCCAAACGAACCATTCAGTGCCTAATAGAATTATTTCACGATTTCATTCAGGATCCATGGGGGGGGGGGGGCATATTAACCCAAGGCAATGATGTCATGTTAGAATTAATTCCATACCATAATAAAAAATCTACAATGCTTATGGGTGCATTTGCACTAGACACCGGTAAGCTTTTCAGCCAAGGCCATATTCTCTTTCTTTATGAAGTGCTCAAAAATTCAACTTCCTTGATAAATATATTGATGTTATTAGATTCCTATAAAAATACACCTCTACTTGCTTACAATCAATGGGGTGCTCATTCTTCAGTCAATAATTTAACTGCATCCAGCCAATGATGTCCCTTACCTTCTTAAGTTTTTGTATATATCGAACAACTCTTTTATTGCACTACACAATACACAAAACTTATTGGAATAAGCTTTGGTACAAAAATAACATTACATATTTTGCAAAGTATATGCAGTTATATTTAAACAATCCTAAACATGTTATCAGTATGAGTTTGGAAAGTGTGAAGCAATACAACAGAACTTCAGACTATAAATTAAATATCAAGAAATCAATAATTCTTCTATATACATTGACAGATTTAGCAGATTACAAGGATTTTTAACCTAAAATAAACATATCCCTTGAAGAACTAATGTTCTTAGGGGTTAAATGCAAAGTTGATTGAACATCAAACATTCACCATGATTTAAGTCAGTTAAATAATAAAATAAAATTGAACCTGGTGTCATGGTCAAAACCCATGTTTAACATACTGACAAAATTCTCACTACTTAAAATGAATGTTTTGTCCATCTTTTTTACTTTTACAACACCGTAGTTTTGCATGTATTATTTAAGTGCTTAAAGACAACTAATAAACTTGCACAAAATTTTCTTTGGAATAATCAAACTTTAATACTAAGCTTGAATAGCCCCTCTGACCCTAAAATTAAAGGCAGTTTAAAGTTAAAACACCACTGCTTGTTTTACTTTTCCTCCACAATAACTAAAATTTTGAGTTTTTCAGGTCACTATGAACCCAGCCAATGTAATAACCCATTATGGATGCATGTGGTAAGATTTTAAATCTAAGATTTAGGTTACGCATGTAAATCCATTCCCCTTCCTTATCAAAAATTCAAAATGTTTTACCGTGTCACCTTCTTATCTAAAACTTCTCATTTTAGTTTTTTTTTTCTTTAAGAAAATTGATATATTCAATAAGTTTGTTATTTAGCAACCGCTTTTAGGTAACTCACATATCACAATTATGTTATTTAGCAACCTCTTTTAGGTAACTCATATCACAATTAATAACTTATCATTTTGCATTGAACATCATATGCTAGATGACTTGTATCTGTCTAGTTTAAATATAAAACAACAGTATGTTTACTAACAGTAATAGGTTTTAAAGTGGAACCTAAAAACTTCAGCTTACTTTCTTCTGAATTTGATCAGAATTATCACACTAAAGTTTATACCACTTTTCAAGTTCAATGAAGAGTAATTTCAAACTTATGTTATCCTTAATAAACTACTGTTTCAAGAAAAGAGTCAGCCATAGTTTTAAAATTTTATTAGAAATTTTAAGTTTTTCCTTGTTGTCTGTTTCCTGACTTATTATAGTTTTCTGCTAAATAAATACACATTTTCCAAACCAGCAACTAATTCTGGTGGGAAAAACCACAGGGATACAAGGAGGATATGCAAATTCCAGGCAGGCATAGACCAGAAGTCAGAATTGAACTTTATGCCTTGTACTTGGGAGGCAATGGCATTAACTAGTATGCCAACTGTTGACAAGTCCTTACATTGGGTCTGTATTAGAACCACGAAAAGTCAATTCAGCGAACGGCTTTCACATCGAAAATGCCATTCGTCGAACTCGCTTTTCCCCCACTAATTATATATACCCACTCTGAGATCGCACTACAGTGAGGAAAGGGCAAATTTAATGATCTTCACCGTACCGTGATCTCACTATAACAGTTTGTTGAACAGCATTTTCAATGTAAAATGCCATCCACTGAACTGAGTTCTCGTGGTTCTAATATAGACCCCTCACATTAATCTCATCTTACTAATGCTGTAGCTAACGCTAATCTTACTGAATAACCAGATGATATGGCAGAAGCAGACAGGTTGATTTATCTCTCCATGATGCTTTTGAAGCTTCTGTCTATTTAAAACCAGGTAAGGTTCCTGGCCAAGCTGAATCTGATGCTTGTTTATACAGAGAACATAATGCATACTTGGTTCCTATTTGCCAGAATCTACGAATGTTATTAAATAATAGGTTTTCAGGTAAGTATATTAACCATTTAGGACAATCTCTATCAACATGCATAAAACAGATCGTTTGCATATATGAAACTCAACACTACAAGCCAAGTTATCCATTCAGTGACTAATAAAATAATTTCAAGATTCTATTCAGGATTCATGGAAGGCATATTAACCCAAGGCAGTGATGTTATGGTAGAGTTAATTCCATACCATAATAAAAAAATCTACAATGCTGTTGGGTGCATTTGTACTAGACACCAGTAAGCTGTTCAACCAGGTCCATATTTTCATTCTTTATGAGGTGCTCAAAAAATTCAACTTCTTTGATAAAAATATTGATGCCATTAGATTACTATAAAAATACACCTCAACTTGCTTGGCAATCAATGGGGTGCTCATTCTTAAAATCAAGAATGGCAAAGCCCAAGTTTGTTCCGAATTAGTACTTAACAGTATCACTTACACTGATCCTGTTGACTTAGCCAACCTGCTAGCAGATCAGTTCAGTGCAAGTTTCACCCCCTATCCCCCCCAAAGGCCCTTTTGACATCCCTGATACTTGTCCTGCACCTCAAATCTTCATAGATCAAGTGTTAAAGGCCCCATGCAAGGCAAAGAACACAGCGTCCATGGGACCTGATAGCATCTCAGGATGTATTCTGCACCATCTCCAGCAAGAACTGGCTTTGTCACTGAGCACCCTGTTCAACCACAGCCTAAGTACTGGCTTCATTCCAGCAGAGTGGAGAACTGCCACTGTCATCCCCTTGCACAAAGGTAGTGCCACTACTGACCCTGGAAACTATCATCACATTAGTTTGAAAAGTCTGATCTTTAAAGCCATGGAGCATATTATTATGGATGATAGATAAATGGAATCGTAAGTCTACATACCTGCTCAGGAGCTCATAGAGACGATGCCCATGAGCAGGTATGTAGACTTACAATTCCATTTACCAATAATAATAGGAAAATTAACGAAATAATCAGTAAACATTGGAATATTTTGACAACAGACCAGGATATAGCACAACTCATAGGTGAGAAACCCAAGTATTCCTATAAGAATACTAAGTCTCTCAAGAGGATGCTTTGTTATGAGGGTAATACACATGATCGTGTACGTTCTGACAGGCAAAGTACGTTCGCATGTAGGAATTGCAATCAATGCATTTTTATAAGAAATACTAACATTTTTAGACACCCCAATACAGGGAAGATATATACATTTAAGCATTATGGTGATTGCAAATCAATAAACTTAGTATACCTAGCACAGTGCATTAAGTGTGAATCATTCTATGTAGGGATGACCAATAGATCCCTGAGGGAGAGAGTGAGAGAGCACATGTATGCTGTTAGGAGAGAAGATGAACATAATGCTCTAGCGAGACATACTATTGATAATGATGATACAAGTCATAAATTCAATTTTCTAGTGCTAGAGGTTATTCCTACTAGCGTTAGACTAGGTGACATTAGGAACTACACAGAACGAGAGGAGAATAAGTGGATACTCAGGCTCCAAGCTGATGGGGGGCCATGGACTCATTGAGAAATTATGTCTGAACCCCTTTCTTAAAGACAGACCAGTGAACAGATGAATTAATCTATTTTATGTATACCTACTGATACATGGTTTTCTCCTTCTTTAGTTTCAGCGAGTTTTTCCTTTTGTTCACTTCCCCACCCCTATGTTTTTTATGTATTCGTTGACATCCTTTGTACATACCAGCATTACTCTCCTTAGTCCCTCTGACAGAACTTCATATGTTAGATAGCTTTGTAATAGATGGTATGTATTTATATGTATATAGATTTTACTTTAGTTCCTTTCATAGTCTTCCATAGGTCTTAAAGGTTTTTTGATATAAAGTAGGTGGTATGCAATGTCATGTAATGCCACTACTGTATTTATTTATATATATATTTATGTTTTTACCTTAGTTTTAGATGACAGAATGTTTTTACAATATTTGTTAAATTATATATCTTTAGTATTTTACAATATTTGTTAAATTATATATCTTTAGTATATTGATTAATTTTACTATACATGTAGGAGTTTTATTTTAGTGATGTAGTAAGTGCAATATAGCTTTTATTATAGATTGGTTAGTAATTAATTAAGTGACGTGATGCACTATTTCTATTTATTTGAACTGTTTTTGTGAACTTGATACAGTCTGAAGAAGCGTTCTGAGTAACGTGAAAGCACTCACTGTTTTTCTTGTTATATATTAAAGTGTGCTGTTCTGTTTGTTCAGCCAGTAGTGAGCCTTGGAGTTATTTATACGTTTATTCTTTGAGACTGTCACCAAGGCCTTGGATTAAGGAAAACCAGTACATGCAGCTTACCTTGACTTGGCCAAGGCTTTTGACACAATCCCCTACTTGGGCATCATCGAAAAACTAACACAACTTGGCGTAAATCCCTATCTCATCAGGTGGGTGGCGAACTGGCTCATTCACAGGACCCTTTATCATTCACAGGACCCTCCAGGTCAAAATAGATGCCTCTACATTTGATAGCAGACCTGTCACTAGTGGAGTTCCCCAGGGATCTGTCCGGGGACCCCTACGGTTTGGTATCTACTTCTCACAGGTCCAGGCAAAGACAAAAGGCCTGTGGCTGGCCAAGTTTGCAGACAACTGTAAGTTGGGTGGTGTCATTGACTCCCCAAATGATGTTAACACACTGCAAAAGGCTCTCACAGCAACTAATGACTGTTGCCAAAGTCATGGCCTCAAGCTAAGGGTGTACTGACTTTCCAAAGCAAACCAAAGCCTTTGCACAGACGGCAAGTGCAAAGGCCAATATAGTCCAAAATACGACATGATATGGCACTGGGGCATCTTGCTATCTGACGAGTATTTAGCTGAAATATTGGACAATAGGTGTGCTTTCTCTTATCGGAGGGGTGTCACCATAGGTGGACATCTGAATTTCTACAAACGACATCAATCCCCTTCTACCAAAATTCAACGTACATTAGATGGTACTAAACTATTTGGATGCTTTCCTTGTGAACATTGTGGCTTTTGTAAATATGTATTCAAAACCAAAGAATTTTCTACTAAGAATACCACACATGTTTTCGAAATTCAGACTTTTACGAACTGCAGTAGCAATTGGGTGATTTATCTGGCTGAGTGCCATTGCTCTGCATTTTATATTGGACAAACTTCCAGGGCTTTTAAATTACGCATTTTGGAATACCTGAGTAACATCAGAAATAAGGTCATCACCAATGCATTATACAAACACACTATGGTTCACAAAATGGCTAATTTTTACTTTACCATTATTGATAAAGTTGGTGGTCTGAAATTTTCCAAAACTAAGTGGCATGAACTTCTTAATCAGAAGGAAAGGTCATGGATTATTAGATTGGGGGGTTTATTCCCAGCAGGTTTGAATGAACATCTTTAATATGAATCTTTATTATGTACTATTTAACATTTTCCTTTGAGTATAGGTGTTTGTAATGTCACCATAATTTTGATTCAATAGGGCTTAGGATTTTTCAACAATATATGTTTATGCTTTATATTATTATTCATCAATTATTATTTTTCATCATGTAGTTTTAGCAGTGGTGGTAGAATATACAGTTGTAGGTGATTTCTTTACATAAGCGTTATTTAATTGTTTTGATATTCTATTGGTGGAATATGTGAGCATTACGTATAAAAGGGTGTTCCACTGAGAGAGTGTGTATTTTTTGCATTGATAAAGGCTTTTTGGGCCGAAACTGGTCTGCTTCTTTAGGCTTAATAAAGTCTTGGATTCCTCACATTGTACTGGCTGTTTTGTTTTGTACTGACTTTCCCTCATGGATGGCGCAGTGGTGGAGTGGTAGCATTGCTGCCTCACAGCAAGAGGTTCTCTGGTTTGATTCTCAGCTGGGGTGCCTTCTGTGCGGAGTCTGCATAACCTCCCTGCATTCATGTGGGCTTCCTCCGGGTGCTTCAGTTTCCTCCCATGTTACAAAGACATGCATCTGGAGCATTTCTCCCCAGGCATCCGCTGAAAATTGGCTTCATTCCAAGTTGTACTTTCCCAGTAAACAAATATTAAATAAATAAATAAAAAAAATGTATCATCATACCATTCTGCAAAAACATGGCCCCTACTGATTATCACAGCAATCCACTATGCCCATAGTTCATAGTTCATCTCTTAAGTAAAGGGATTGTATCCAGAAAAAAGGAGGTTATTACCTCTCTGTACTCCTCCCTCATTAGCCCAATAATTGAGTACAACACACTGTTTGGTATGTAGCTCTGCAAACACCTACACCAAATGGAAAGGCCACAGAAATACATTCACAAAGAGAGTCCATGGCCTTCAACACCTGTCCTATGTGGACAGGCTCCAATCACTATCACTATTTGGTAACGTACAGATTGCTCAGAGGTGATCTGTGTCTCACCTACAAGGCAATATCGGACCATGCCCTGCTAGTGATGGTCCATATCTGTAAGTCTACCTCCTCACACATTACCCACTTGAAAGGCCTGAATCTAATATGCAACATCAACAAAACCTGCTGGACAGACAGGTTTGTCTCCCAGAGGCTGCCTTGTCTCTGGAATAGACTTCCCATACATGTCAAACAGAGTACCTTGCTAACCCTCTTCAAGCACAACCTTGATGAGTGGATGGGAAACCACAAATTTATTCCTGGGGTTCCACCTGTGTCTATCATTGACAGGGGTGACAAATGTTGCCTGAGGTTTCTTTTGGGGATAAACTCTTTGGAAAGGATTGTAAAGGCCCCAGGGCCATTAACCTACTAACCTCCTATGATCCTATAAAAATTTAACTGCACCTAGTCAAGGATGTCCCTTACTTTCTTAAGTCTTTGTGATATTGAACCCCTCTTCTATTGCACTACACAATACACAAAACTTATTGGAATAAGCGTTGGTACAAAAACTAACATTACATATTTTGAAAATTATATACAGTTATATTTAAATAATCCTAAACACGTTATCAGTAAGATTTTGGAGATTGTGAAGTAATACAACAGAACTTCAGACTATAAATTAAATATCAAGAAATATATATATATATTTTCCATATACATTGTCAGATTTATCAAATTAGAAAGATTTGTACCTAAAATAAACATATCACTTGAACTTATGCTCTTAAGGGTTAAATACAAAGTTGATTGAGCATAAAACATTCATCTTGTTTAAGCCAGTTAATTAATAAAATAAAATTGAGCCTAGTGTCATGGTCAAAACTCAAATTTAACATACTGACAAAATTCTCAATAATTAAAATTAATGTTTTCTCCATCTGTTTTATTTTTGCAAACCTGTAGTTTTGCATGTCTCACCTTAGTGCTTTAAGGCAGCTAATAAACTTAGCACTATTTTTTTGGAATAATCAAACTCTAATAATAAGCTTGACGTTAATACCACTTTTCAAGTCAAATGAACAGTCATTTCAAACGTATTTTGTCCTTAATAGCTATAGTTGTATATTTTTTATAAATTCTAAGTTTTACCTTGTTGTGTGTTTTTTGAATTATTGCAGTTTTCTGACAAATAAATACACATTTTTTCCAAAGCAGCAATTAATCTGACAGAATGTTTATACATTATTAACTTAATAAAAATGTATTTGTGAGGAATTTATGTTAATACAAAAGTTTTATTGTGATCTGTGGTGGTGGTGTTGCGGTAGCGCTGTCACCTCACAGTAAGACGCTGTTCGGTTTGACTCACAGCTAGAGCGTCTTCTGCGTGGAGACATGCGTGAATGGGCGTACCTTTGTTGAAGGTTGTGCGTTAGGGCTGGCAACTCAGCACGTAAAAATCAACTGCCAATTTTTAGCGGACCGGAGTTCTGCTGTGGCGACCCCTAACCGAGAAAAGCTGAAAGACACAACAACAAAAGTTTTATTGTCTCAACAATGAGTAAATTATCTTCTCCACATTAGTGAGTATGTTGCAATAATCTGATCTGTTTTATTATATGTATTCTGGTATTGCTAGTAAATCAAAAGTTTGCATAAAACAAGAGAGCAAATGGCATCATTGACTTTTAGCTATACCCCTGAATAATAACATTCCCAGAAAGGAAACATTTGTGACTAAGAACATGTTATGAAGAGAATAACTCTCAATTAGCTTATGGAGATTGGTGCTGCGGTAGCGTTGTCGCCTCATAGCAAGACAGTGTCCCGTTCGATTCTCAGCTAGAGCGTCTTCTGTGTGGAGGCATACGTGAATGGGGCATGCCTTCGTTGAAGGTTGTATGTCAGGGCTGGTAACCCAGTATCCACTACCAATCATTAGCGGACCAGAGTTACACTGTGGCGACCCCTAACCGGGAAAAGCAGAAAGACTCAAACAAACAAAGCTTATGGAGATCCTATGTTTGAGTGTTTTGCTGATGTTCAGACCTACTTTGTAGCACCTGATGAGTTAAATGCCAAAAAGCATTTTCTGTGCTGCTACTCCTTGCATTTTGGGAACCTATTTTAATAAAAAGATTCATAAAGTTTTTATTAAATAAAGTCATGGCCCAAATAAATTTAGGCTATCCCACAATGATGTCACCTTAGGAATAATGCAAAGTTTGTTCATAGACTTTGACAGATGCGTCTTCATGCATGCATGGTGCAACATCCATTAAACTCTATGCATCTTCATGCATGCATGGTGCAACATCCATTAAACTCTATGCATCTTCATGCATGCATGGTGCAACATCCATTAAACTCTATGCATCTTCATGCATGCATGGTGCAACATCCATTAAACTCTATGCATCTTCATGCATGCATGGTGCAACATCCATTAAACTCTATGCATCTTCATGCATGCATGGTGCAACATCCATTAAACTCTATGCATCTTCATGCATGCATGGTGCAACATCCATTAAACTCTATGCATCTTCATGCATGCATGGAGCAGCATCCATTAAACCCTAGGGATGTCCGTAAAACTTTTCTTACACTGATGCCAAGGAGGTTAAAGAACATTTTAACATTAGTGTGTAGAAAATGTTTTTATTCTATTATTTTACTTTATTTTATTTTTAACTCTTAAAAGCCAAAATTATTTACAGATTGAGAAAAAAACATTTGCTCATCAATTTATTCACTACAAACCATGCTGCAGATGTATGTTTTTCTTCATAGCAAAATACTTTACATCATGTTTAGATTTGTGGAAGTTTTCTAATAACATTTCTGAAATATATAAACAAGTATCCTAAGTTATGGAGCATCCTAGCAAACATTTACAATGGGTATTAATCATCAGGTTAATGAGTCGATTGTTGTTTAAATAAGAGCAACTGTACTAGATATTATGTGTGCATTGTGAATTCCCTTTACAAGCTTGAAGTTCCAAAACTTCGAACTGCAACTGGTCGAGACCATAAGACTGAAGTTTTGAAACTTCAGATGTTTTGAATGGAGATCGCCATTCAGCAAGGAATGGGAAAATTACCATTTTCCTCACTGTAGTGCGATCTCATAGTTGGTGTAGTAATTTAGCAGGGGGTGTGGAGTGTGAGGTGCAGGGGGGCGGCTTGCAGCCCTGCAAAAATGTAAAAAAATGTTTTTTGTTTTTATTTTTTTTATTATACTTTCAAATTTTCAAAACTTTGATGTTATGGTTTCGACCATTTGCAGTTCAACGTTTTGAAACTTTGAGCTTATAAAATACATCCGTGCATTGTATGCTTTGTGTTTAATTTGTCAGTCCTAGGGGATCTACAGTATATGGCTGTCCACGCTAAGGAACATGTCTGCTACATTCATGTTGCATTTGTCACAGATGAATATTCAACTTAGGTAATGCAGAGCTGTTGTTTTAACTTCAGGATCCTAAAATGAATGTTTCTGTGGCTATCCTTTGCTTATGAGTTACATGTTTTGTGCTATTATGTTTTCTGTTGCAGAACTAAAACTGTTTCAGTTCCATCCATCTAGTTCTGTTTAGTCACATTTGACTCTTGTGGTGACCTCATGAGCAGCCGTGGTCATCTACAGAGTTTATCAGGTCACACCTTTCTTCCATATCATATATGCAGTGCATTAATACCTACTGAAAATTTAGAGACAGCAATACATGTATCACAATTAGTTTGGGATTTGGGAAAAAGCTGGAGTTCCATGAGAAAATCCAGTTGAACATAAGAATGACACAGAATGAGCCCCAGCCAAGAACTTAATTGTTGAACCTTCGACAGTGCTACTCAATGCACCATTGCCACCTTTAGTTTCAGATACCTGCTGTAAATTTTACAAAAGAGAATAAAGCTTAAAAAATAGCAATGAGGATTCCTAGTTCTTGTATTACAAGGCTTATATAAGGTATAATGTATAAACTGTTATATTTTGTTCTGTTGTAGTAATTATTTTATCACATTCTATGCTAAAGACCTGTACCAAATCAGCCAAATCAGCACAGCTGCAGTTTTCTAAATTGTGAAATGTTTCTAGATGGTGAAACTCATTATTTTATATTTTATATATTGCACACAGAATATGTTGCATCCAGAACAGTGTAATGTATGTAATTTCTTGGTTATCATGCTGATAACTTATATACATTTTTTTATATTTGTAATTTTTTTTAATAATGAGTATTAAAATATGTGAGTAATTGGGCATTTTATAGCTAACCATGATTTTAATGATATATATTAAGTATCCATAAATAATTGCTGAGATTAAAAAAAGACAAAACAGGCATTAGAAAATGAAAAAAAAAGAGAAACATTTGGTGCTGCGGATGACTGGGCAACAGAATACCTACATGAACAACAGTATTAGTTTTGTCTGAAGGTGTGTTTAAGTAAACCCTAGGAAAGTTATTACATTGTAAAAGAATTTATAGAACGTTTTATGGCCCAGAATACATCACAAAATACATGTTGGAATCAAATGTTACTTAAGAAGAAAAATCTTTCATATCATCTCTAAGTCGAGGAGGTGAGCATCACAGGATAGAGTTATTGGACCCTTAGTGGGAATATTTGTCTGTCATCATGAGATACTATTTCAAAATGTAGTAAAAACTAATTCAGGAATAATTATAGGTTCATAGGTGTTTACTAGGCTCATGACCACAAGGGCCTTTTTACACCTAGCCGTGCATCTCAAATCTCTGACAAGTTCAGATACCCTTGATAAGGGATACCCGTGTAAGCATGGGCCTAGGAGATGACCCATTTACAGCTTACCTGTGTCCGTTAGAGACATAGGTGCCAAACCAGTGATGAATTTCTGGTTTCCCATGCAGTTGTCCAAGTTGCACTTGAACTGGGTTATGGAGGAACTCTGCTTCACATGGATGGGGAGCTTGTTCCATAGACGGAGTAGTCTCTGGGATACATACCTATCTCTCCAGCAGGCCCTATTTATATCACAGGCAAGGTTTAAGTCTTTAGAACAAGTAATTCTGATGATTTTTGTTTTGTGGCTATGCAGGAGGTCCATCACAGTGGGGTCTGATAATCCTCTGTATGCCAGGCATAGATCTCCCCTCAAAAGCTTGTAGGAGACAGAATACAAAGATAGGACCTTGAGGCAGTCTGTGGACTTTCCAGTTGTTGGATATGCCTGGTATATTGCCTTTGAGGTTGTGGACATAGCTAAAGAATGCTTTGTAGTTGTCCTTGGCCTGGGATGCCAAACTAAATTCACATTTGGGTTTGGTCGACATTATTTGTCCTCTGAGTTGGTAATCCATTACCTAGTATCTTTGTTATTATGATCTTTGTTCAATATTCTCTGTCCAGATCTTGCAGCCATAACAGGAGCTTCATTTTAGACAGCTCATTAGATAATGATCGGGGCAGTGAAAGTCTGGCATTGAGGAAATGGCCAGTAAATAGAATCGCGCTCTGTAATATCATATGTGGTTTGGCACCTATGTCTCTAATGGACACAGGTAACCTGTAAATGGTTCATCTCCCAGGCCCCTGCTTACACTTATCAAGGGTATCCAAACTTGTCAGAGATTTGGGATGCATGGCTAGGCTTAAAACGGCCCTTGTGGTCATTAACCTAGTAAATACCTATGAACCGATGTGTAATTTTGTGATGCTTATTCCTTGAGAATAAATATTTATTCTGCATGTTCTAGCCATTTATTGTATTTTCTTTTGCATTGATGGAAAATTCTTTGTGTGCCATTGCTTTAGATTTTATTTATTTATTTATGGCTGTTGTTTTATTTATAGTACCTCATTACAGCATATATAAATGTCATTCTGCTGTATTATGGTAGCATTTGTTATTTTATGATGTCAATGTCAGTCTATTACCCAGCAACTTGACTTTTTCCAAAATTAATATTTTCTTTTCTCCCCTTATTTCTAGCATGTCAAATATGTTGTGATAACAATAATAAAGGTAAGTTTATTTCTGTTACAATTACCTCAGCTCCGACCACTGATCATTCTTCCCACTTGTATTTAACTAACAGTTTATTTTGATTCACTGCAAAGCGTTAATCCCAAACATTGTTTCAAAGTTTCATAGGTTTATACTATCCAATTGAACAGAAGACCTAGAGAAGCCTAGCCGTAAAAATACAGCCTTGTTCTACCTTCTGTTTGTAATGGACAGAGAAGACAGCACAGGGGTGACACTGGCAATCCATACCTGGTGATCCAGGTTTGCTTTAGAGTGTTAAGGAACTACTTTGAAATGGAGCTGGAGCATATTCCTTGGTTAGTGGATTCTTTGGGAAAGCCATCTCTCCATTCAGCAGGTTTTGTCTATACTAGTACTTAAATTTAGGCACTGAGCAGAGATATTTGTGGTGTTCCCTGTTTTTTTTAACATGTAGTAAATTAAACAAGGTTCGATATTTCATAAACTTGCAGACTGAGTGTAGATTACTGCAAAAGGTTCTGCACAAGATGGACTAAAGTGATAATACTTTTAGATGCTCCATATAACCCAGAGTGCTCTTACATGAGATTTTTCTGGTGGGAAACTTTTATGATTTCTGAAGTTGGGCAAAACATTTAGATAGGTATATAACAAAAAGTGGATCATTTTCTATAAATGCCTTGATTAGGGAGGAATATAAACTGACAATAATTTCTTTGAAATAAGAAGATATACCATTTTGATTAGTTGGACTCTGTAACATCTTTTACTTACAATACTTGGCATATGGTCAAAGATTAGAGCTCTAATAACAATATAAACTTTTATAGGAGTATCATTTACATTAATAAGTGCTTGGTGTTTCTCTTTACTAAACAGCACAATACTATATTGTTTATACTGAGCTTCAATCAATGGTCTTGACACCATTTGCTAAGTATGGTCTAGGTCGTTTTTGTAGAATATGACCATTAGTTCTAGAGCTCAGAGCTTAACTTTGTCTTAGAGAGAATCCTAATGTCAGCTTGAAAATCAGATAATTGTATAGGAGAGGCCCCAGTAAAGAACCATGTGAGACAACATTAGTGTCAAATCTCTTTGAGGAGAGAGTATCGCTAACCCTCTCAGTGTGGGATCTGTCTGTGAACTAGTTATCTATCAAGGGGGTTACATAGGGTTTATGCAGGTGACCTTACCAATTATACCATAGTGAAACATAGTATCAAATGCCTTATCTCGGTCTAGTCAAGCACAATGCATGGATTCAATTTCATCAGGTACTTCATTCTGCATGTCAAAGAAGTCCACCAGATTCATTCGACAGGACCTGAGCTTCAGAAGGATGGACTGATTCAGGTTAGGGACTTCTAGGCTGACAGAATATAATATACTACATAACTTTACAAATAATACCACTGAGGCAAATTGGTCTATAGTTCCCAAATTTAGTGGTAGGTCGCTGTTGTGGATGGACACTGCTATGGCCATTCTCCGAACTCCTGGCATGCATCCATCAAAATATCTGAGACTGCATAAGGTTAATGGTGTTCAGAGATTCTATAATTAGTGATGATTAGGAGATAGCCTTGTACATTCGTAGAGTCAGAATGTTATCAGTGTAATTATGAGGGAATCTAGAGAGGTTAAACTATAGAGAAGGTGTAACTAAATTTATTTGCAAGCATTGCATCTATGTGTTCTGGCTCTAAGAAGGTAGCACCATTTGAGATCAGTTCTATGCGAAACTCAGTCATTTTCAGTTTCATAATATATAAAAAGAAGACCTTCGGATTATCTTTAGAAGATTTATGTTTATTTCTTAGTTCTAGAAGTTTATTTCTTTTATCTTGAGGTTTGCTGATGCTAAGATTCAACCAAAGGAACATATTGTTGAATTTACCACCGTACATGTGACAGAAGCTTTGATGCAGACATTTAGGTGAGAGAAAAATCAGTTTCTGCTCTGTTGCTTTACCTTTTCTCAGGCTGTTTGAGAGTGTTAAGAGGTGGGCTTTAAAGAAATTCCTGAATAGAGATGGTTGAAATATTGGGCTGGGTTTTTAAGGAAGAAAATGACAGCTTGTTAATCTGAGACATTCATGGATTATGAAATATTGGTGACGGAGCAGGCAGGTTTTATGCTAGTGAAAACAAGGTTGAGAATATCTGGATCTGTAGCGGGCAATGGCACTGTGTTTTTTTTGTCAAGGAAACTGATATTGATAAAGTTAATGAACCCCTCTGCATACTTAGATTCATAGGTTGGTACTAGGCTATCGGCCCTAGGGCCTATACAAGCCTAGCCATAACAATTCCCTGGCTATTTCTTCCCACACTATTTACTTCTCTGGACCCCTGTACAGGTTCATAGGTTGGACTTTTTTTTGTGGTGCAAGTTTACCAGTTTATGGATGAGTAATTAAAGTCACCCAGAATGGCTGTATTATGTTCAACAGTTAAGGACTCTAGCTGGTTGAGATAAGTTTGTGTGATGTAGAATTTGAGTGAGGGTTGAGATAAGTTTGTGTGATGTAGAATTTGAGTGAGGGAGGAACAACATTATTTCAGTCTGATGTTCAGGCTTAGAGTCCTTCAAATGATGCATCAGTTTGTCTGACTTGCAGAGGTATTATAGTGAACTAATTTCAGTTGTAAGTACCTCTGCAATGAGACACAGTGTCTGTTTGCTGACATATATAACTTGTAACTGACCCAACCACATGTGTGAGCCTCTATGTACATATTAATCAAACTAAATGTTAAAAAGGATGTATCTTAGTCACCTACTATACAGAATGCTGGTCACACACTGTACCACTGGTGTGATACCTGGGTATTTGTTATGGCTCCTTTCTACTCTTTTGGGTACTGAAGGGGCTTTACATTATCAGAGTACAGGATAGTGGAAAAATATTTGTTTCCCAAAACATTAAAAAATGAATGAATAAATGAATGAATGGCTGTCATCTTATCAAGTCAAGTGTTCATTTGGCTAAAATATTATTTAGTTGAGTGCGTTATAAGTACACATAAATCTGTAATAGTCAAGTAGAAATTTGTAAAAATATTTGATGATTTTCATTTGATTATTTCTAATGTGATAATTAGGGCCGCGGTGGTGCAGCGGTTAGTATTGTCACCTGACAGCAAGAAGTTCTCCTGTTCGATTTTCGCTGCAGCACATTCTTTGTGGAGTCTGCATGTCCTCCCCACAGTCGAGTGACATAAAGACATGCAGGTAGGTGCGTGCATGAATGGTTGTGCCTTCCTTGATGGTTGGGCGTCGGGCTGGCACCTCAGCACAATAAAAATCTACTGCCAATCATTAGCGGATCAGTGTTCCGGTGTGACGACCCCTAACCGGGAAAAGCCGAAAGACATTGCTATTTCTAATGTGATGATTAGTGTTACCTACAGATGCTTACTGATTGTATAGCATCTGTTTGTGCACTGACAGTGACTCAAAGCATATGATCCACTCTTTTCCCTGTAGTTACACATAGGTGCTATTAATACATTTATGTAAGGGGATACAAGCGAACGAAGCTTCCACATGGCAGGTGCACTGGTACATCCCCCTGCAAATATACCTTTTAAGGTACTTTCACTGTATGATGTTTTCAATCAATTGTGAGATGAAAACTAAACTTTCAGCCAAATGATTTTTCTACCATTCAGATTCATTGTTTTGAGATTCAACCAAATGCCCTTCTAGCATGTCAAAAACTACAGAGTGCACATCTAATGTAGGCATTCACTGTCAAATATAGTCTGTATTACACTCACATCAACATGCTCTCTGTGTGTACAGGTGCAGGGGAAGTGTGTGTGAGTGTGTGTGTGTGTGTGTGTGTGTGTGTGTGTGTGTGTGTGTGTGTGTGTGTGTCCGTGTGTATATGTGTATGTCTGTCTGTCAGCCTGCCTGTGTGTGCATGTGGTGTATGTGTCAGCGCCCACCCTAATTTACTGTGTGTGTTTGTGTGTGTATTTTTGACAGATCATCTACCCAGACGATGCATTATACATCTGTCAGAGGGTTTGGGCCTTGTTTGGTCATGGCTGACACTTGCTGAATCACCTCAAGATGATCGTTTATCTCGTGTTGATTGTCTGGAATGTACGAACAGCACTCCTCTTTTATTAAAGCGCACGTACCACCTCTCACCACTAGGGTGAATTCGAGAGCCATGCAGTTTTGAAGCACCACAGTTCTCATAGCGTTTAGTTCATCAGTTACTAATTCGAGAGCAGAAAAAGTTGCATTGCTCATAACTTTGAGAAGTTTGGACAGTTTTCTCAGCTCCCAAATCGATTTTACTGCGCCATATGCAGGGGCTATGCCTGCCCATGATATAATAATGCCACTCAAGTCCATGTGTGTTAGTTTATCTTTGTTCTTCACAGAATTATGGTTTCTCCATCCTGCTTCGATTCATCCCATTGGATTCTCAGGACTCTTGATTGGATTTCCAGGTTTATTGTTGACCTCTCTGATATTTTAAATTTTCCCTCGAGGCAAAGCTGCAGTGTGTCATATGGCCGGAACCAGGTAAACCAAAAAACAACTGCCGGACCAATTCTCAGGTAACCATTTGTATGCCTTTTTCCCACAAACAAAATAACAATTCTCTACTTTAGTATTGATATATGCTTGCTCTGCATGAAACATTTTCTTATCAATAATAGAAAGTTGCTTCAAAAGTGCAGGATTATGCTGTATTTCACTAACAGTTTTTTGCATTTTCTCAAGATATGAGTCATAGTTTGCATCACAAACAGCTTCTGCCTTATTAGCTTTAATATAACATTTATAAGAAACAGTCATATTGCAATTGCTCCAACCCACCTGAATAGTGTCATTTTTATGACAACACACAATTCCCTTTTGTGTAACGGGTAGGTACAATGCTATTTTGTCTTGTGATTTTACAGATGTAGTGTCAAAGATCAAATTTTCCCAGGTCTCATTGACCCCTAGGGGGACAGCAGTCAGTAATAATCCCCCCGTATGCTGTTGGTATAGCTGTGCAAATCCAGCAGTTCGAAACATTAAAAGTTTCAGCATACACATATTTAATTGCTTGGTAAGTGTTAAAGTTTGGATGCCAGTCTATGAGTAACGCATCACGTTTATTCAGTTCAACTTGTGTGGCTGAAAAAAGGAAAGGCCACAGCAAAAAGATCATTGTTACCAGTAGAGTTAACAGGATGATCATGCAATACTTCTGAGGCTGTTCTGCATCCCTGTTTACTCTATACCTGGTCATTTTGTTCTTGTTGTGTAATAGTAGCAAGGTTTTTGTCCAGCTCAAAGTTCTTGACCAGTTTTGCAGTGTGTCAAATGGATCCAGGACACACGTTCAGCTATCTTAACTGCAGTGGGTGTTGCCAGTAAAACTTGAAATGGCCCTTCCCACTTCGGGGAACTCCAGTTTTTTCTCTTCACGACCTTCACCCAGATCCACGAGCCTGGTTGTACGCCTGGTTGTACTGCTGCTTCCGATGGTCTGGTCTGGTCTGTTCTTTATCTGAAACAGAATTTAACTGCAAAAGTTGTTTATTATTTAAAAGTCATCTCATATACTCTGCAAGTGAACTGTCGGCCTCCTGATCTGCAGGCATGAGAGGTTTCCACTGAGGTACATAATATGCCCTCCCAAACAATATTTCAAAAGGAGTTAACCCCTTTGCATTTGGAACAGTTCTCATGTTCAACAGTGCCAGAGGCAGGCAGTGCACCCAATTCTTTTGAGTCTCTGTTATTTTCTTCCTAAGTTTACTCTTCAGAACCCCATTGTGCCTCTCTACTAGTCCTGCAAGTTGTGGATGATATGCGCAATGGTTTTTTAAAGAAATTCCGAAGAATCGGCTCAGCTTTTGTATAGTTTGATTTACAAAGTGTGTGCCATTGTCACTGTACATCTTTTCCGGTATGCCAAATCTAGGAATAATTTCTTTAATGAATATTTTCACAACAGTAGCTGCATCTGGATTTTTGGTCGGAAAAGCTTCCTCCCATTTGGAAAACTTATCTATAATGACAAGACAGTACTTTTTATTTTCACATTTGTTCAGTTCCATGAAATCCACACAAATAGTATGGAACGGGTACGGTGGTATAGGGAAACTCCCTTGCTTAGGCTTCAACGCCCCTTGTGCATGATGTTTATTACAAACATGACATGCCTCACAAATATTTTTTGTGTAATTTGTAAATCCATATGTTGTAAACACTCGATTCACTAACTGTACCATCCCCCCTGTTGAGACATGGCACTGCCCATGGCTCAACAAAGCTGCATATCTAAACAAGTTACACGGCAAAATTGGTTTTCCTTCCTGGGAGATGTACAACCCTTTCTCAAGATTTGTTCCTCGTTTTACCCATTTCTGTTTCTCTACTTTCGTAGTAAGTGTCTGCATTGTTTTTAACATTTCTAAATCTAAAATCTCAGAAGGTTGTAATTCCTCACTCAAAAGAAATACTTCTGAAGCTGAAGCTGCCTGCTTTGCAGCTATGTCAGCTCTCGCATTACCTTTTGAAATCCTATCCTGTTGCTTGGTATGAGCTATGCATTTGCAAATAGCTACTTTTTGAGGTAACTGAATAGATTCTAACAAATCTAAAATAAACTATGCATGATTAATCGGTTTGCCAGTAGATGTTATTCCTCTATTCTTCCACTGTTGCGCAAAAACATGTACAGTAGAAAAAGTGTACTGGCTATCAGTAAAAATGTTTACACATTTACCCTTTGCTAATGTACATGCTCGTGTTAAGGCAATCAATTCTGCTGCTTGTGCCGATAAGTTGTGTGGTAAAGTCTTTGCTTCTAAAATCTCAGTATCAGAAACTACTGCATACCCCACTAGGTTCTGCCCTGTAGGACCTTTTTTGCATGAGCCGTCCACGTAATATGTCACCTCGGCATCATCCAAGGGAGCATCCGTAAGATCTTTTCTAGGTAGTGTCTTTTGCTCAATCTCCTGCAGGCAGCTATGTGGTGTGCCATCCGCAGGGGTTGGGAGCAAGGTTGACAGATTCAGAGTTGTACATCGCTCAATTGTCATATGAGGTTGGTTCAACAGTATAGTCGTACAGGAAAGATGTCTAGTAGGAGAAAGATATGCTACTTTTTCTTGCAGTAAAATAATCGCGACTGCATGAGGCACTCTCAATGTGAGAGGGTGGAACAACACTACTGAGGCCGAAGCCTGTACTGCCATTGCAGCTGTGACTACTGCTTGTACACAGTGGGGCAGGGTTCGCGCCACTGGGTCTAGCTGTGATGAATAGTAAGCTATGGGGCGTTGCTTGTCCCGATGTTGTTGTGTTAACACTGATGTCGCATAGCCTTGCTTACAATCTACAGTTTGGAAAAAACGTTTATGATAGTTCAGTAATCCTAAAACTAATGAAGATGCTACCAATTGCTTCAGTTTGCAGAAAGCTGATTCTGCTTCTGGTGTCCATTGTAATAAATCTTGTGCTGCCATAGGTTTCTTGTATATCAAGTTGGTCAGTGGAGCAGACTCCAAGGTATAGTTTGGAATCCAACTCCGACAACAATTAGTCGTACCTAGGAAGGACATCATTTCCTTCTTGGTAGTCGGTTTGGGTGCTTGTAAGATTGCTATTTTCCTATCTTCATCTAATATTCTGCCTTCTTTGGATATTACATATCCCAGGTATTTAACCTGCTCTTTCCAGAGCTGCAGCTTGTTTTTGTTTACTTTATGTCCTTGAGTGGCTAAAAATTGTAATAATGCTATGGTATCTTCTCTGCATTCTTGCTGGGTGGGGGCTGCCAGCAGAATGTTGTCTACATAAAGTAAAATCTGGCTGTCCCTCAGTGAGATAAATCCTGCCAAGTTACTTGCCATTTCCTGTGCGAATATTGCTGGGCTTTCACAATATCCCTGTGGTAGTCGCGTATGTGTGTACCTTTTCCCCTGAAATGTAAAAGCAAACCAATGTTGGCTGTCAGGGTGTATTGGTATCGAAAAGAATGCATTGTTAATATCTACCACAGAAAAGTATTTCTGTTGCGGCTTTAAATCATTCAATAAAGTGTGTGGATCTGGCACCGTAGGTGCTCTAGGTATTACTGCATCATTTACAGCTTGTAAATCTTGGACCATGCGCCATTCTCCATTTGCTTTTCTAGCAGAAAATAAAGGTGTGTTACATGGTGAATCGGGAGATTCCACCAGTACTCCTTCCTTAAGTAAAGCTGCTATTATAGGTTTGATTCCTACTTCTGCATCTTTTCTTAAGGGATACTGTCTCTTTTGTGGTTTAAATGCTGATTTTTGGCGTGATTGTAACTGGTCCTGCTGTACGGATAAGTCCTACATCTGATTTCCCTGTTGACCAGAGAGTTTCTGGTATGCTTTGTAAGGCTTTTTCTTCCTCTTCTAGTAAGAGTGCTAATCAGCTGTCCTCGCTAGATTGCAAGTGCGCAGCTGGGTGTGTCTGTGTTATCCAATTTAACTTCTGCTTTTGTACTCCCTGTTCTGATAGTTCTAATTCTGTCTGTTTTCCCACCTTGTGACTTTTTCTCCTAGGTCTGCCCACTTCATATTCTTGTCCTTAGTTAAACTGACGTGGTAGTCGATTAGATTTATAAAGTGCAAATAATTCCTGGGGCAATGAACAGCTAACTACACTGTTCCCTTCTGTGTCCCAGTACAGATTACGCAATACTAATCTGTTTGCATGGTTTTTAAATAGTACTTGCTCATATTCCTTATCAGGTCCTGGTGTGCTGCAATAATACAGAGTACAGTGCAACAAATGCTGTTTATCAGTGTCAAGGGAGGGGGACTTACTGATGGCTACGTTCATCAGCTCTTCGGTTACTGCCCCTGGACCAGTCGTAACCAAGTCCTGGCTGTACCAGTAAAATGTTTCACCCTCCGACCGCACCACAAAAGTATCCATTTGTCGCTGTGCTTCCATACCCTGCAAGGTTGGAACTACTGCTATGCCAAAAATTTGCATAAGATCTCTGCCCAAAAGGTTTACTGGGCATTTTGCAGAAACAACAATTTTGCTTTTCTGGGTCATCCCTGAAACAGGGTCAGTTATTGCTATGTTATGGGAGAGTGGCTCCCGATACAGCTGTCCATTAGCTGCTTTCACTAATATGTAATCAAATGATTCTGAATTTTCTGGTAGTTTGGAAGGATGTATCAGGGTTCGCGATGCCCCTGAGTCACACAGAAATGTAACTTCCCTCCCCTCTACCAGAAGTGTAACTTCCGGTTTCATGTCTGCTAAGTAGAGCTCCAGGCTCAATAATGCTAAATCCAAAATTTCACTTTCTTCACTGTCTGTGATTTCTTGCACATCCTCTATTTCTTCTATCACATCCTCTGTTCCCTCTATCACATTCACATTTGTCTTTACTTGGTTATTCCTTTCTAGTGATTCCTGACTACCATATAGTCAGTCCTCACCCTCCTTATCTTCCGTGGTTACCTTCTTGTTTTGCTTGCAATCCCTTGCCAAATGTCCCTTTTTCCCGCATTTAAAACATTCACCCCTTTTCTTTCTCTCTTCAAACTCCTCTGATCGCTTATCAGATTTTGTTTCCCTGGGTATTTTTCTTGCCCTTCTTCCCGGACTGTACTACAAAGACTTCTGCTCCATCTTCTACTGCAAATACTTGGGTTTTCTTTTTCTTTTTGCTATTAAAATGCCTTTTGGCATGTCTTGCATATTCAAGTAATGACTGTAATCTACTTGTATGGTGATCTACCATGTGCTTTGTGATAAAACTACTGATGGGTGCAATACTACCTTTCAAAAATGCATTCTTTAGCTGCTGCTCATATGGGGAATCTTGTGTTTGGTCTTCAGGTACCTGCATTCCACAATGGTTATTAAAACATTCTAATAATCTAGCATAATATCTGTCAACAGTTTCACCTTCTTGTTGGATGCATTGATTATTGCAAGTCCAGTCTGCCCTAGGCTTCCATTTTTCAGAGATTCAGTCTGTCAGACCTTTCACTCTGTTATCCAGCTCTGCATTACTATGTGGGAGTGGCTTATGTTCTGCATCATGGGGATTCTAGTTGCCATTGATCATGTGCCAATCTGGACCTACGATTTGTCTGACTACTTTCTCTACTTCTTCCCCATTTAAATGATAACTTAACCTCATGCCCTGTAAATCTTCTAAGAATTTTCTAAAATTAACTTTTGGATGGCGAATTCCCTCTGTGGCTTTCTGGATGTCTTCTGGTGTCCACGGCCTATATACCAGAATGGTTGGGTCCTGCCCTTCCTGTCCTGCCTGAGGATTTGGTACTTCTATGAGCGGACATATCTCTTCTTCACTCATAGCTCGTGAATTTCCATTCATTTGATATAACTCCATATCGCCCCTTGTTTTACGTGTTCGAGACCTAGTCTTGACGGGATCTCTGATAAACGGTTTTGGCTTTGCAGGGACAATCGGGTATAGCAGAGGTGGATCAGTTTGTCCACTCGCTTCATATTTTAGTAAGGGGAGCGGAGGGGGCGGAGGGGCCGATGGTATTACCAAGTTATTGTCCTCTTTATCTAGAAATATTGCTTTTGAATTCTTACTCTTTTGTTCTCTGCGGTTTGCTTCCTCAAGCCACCTGTGTGCCTGGGGAATGCCTAATTTGTTTTGCTTTTTTACCTGACCTTTTGTGTCAGTTTTGAGCTGTTTGACAAGTTTAATAAGTGAAGGTTTTTCTAGTTTGCCATCAAATTTATATTTATTAACCCATTTTGTATAGTACCTAACGTTGTCAGCACGTTGTAATTGCATATATTTCGCGTTTTTGGTTAATGGCGGATCTCGGGATCTTTTTGTGCACTTATTTCCCATATTGTCCTAACTTAGTTAAAAAATGTCATGTAACCCTTCTTATCACGTGGTATCACGATTTCTCTTTTTCACAGTTTATCTAGAATAACTATTTACATATTCTGTTTCCCTGATCTATGACAAGACAGCAATCTTTTTTGTCCCTAATCTTTACATCACGAATCTCCCTGACAAAAACAAATACTGTAACAAGTCCCTGATCTAAAACAGAAAAAAGGTAAATTCCTCCTTACCTGAGCCTCCGTGATTGATTAACTGATTCACGGTTGGATCCGTTGACTCGTCCTCCAGTTGCAGATCAGAAACAGTGGCTGGCCTCTTTTGAACAATTCAGCCAGAGGTCTTTCAAAGCAGAAGAACCAATGTGGTCTCTTCCCCGTACGGTTTCATGCCACCGGGCCCATCTGACCTGAGTCGAAGAGTGAGAGTTTCCGGTCCAAAGGACCAAATCTGTCAAAGGAAAAAACAACTTCAAAAAGATCAGTACACAGCGGGTTCAGGTTAAGGCACTTTAATCTTGCAGCAAGGAGACAAAAATGTGCTAATACAGAGTTTGTCTACTAAAATCAGGAAGTGAAACCATTTTTATGCATTTCTTACAAGACATTGCCTACTATGCTGACATAACAAATCACAAGTTCTAACATCATTACTTCATAGCAGCTGTTTGTCCATGATTTTCTGCTTGCACTATCAATTTTATGAAACACTTCCTAAGAAAAACAACGTGGCCTTGATGACCACCGGTTAGATACAACTTCTCACTATGCAATGTTAACATTCAAGGTACTATAGC
>NC_056729.1:1868914219-1868994219 GCF_019279795.1 Protopterus annectens
ATTGCCTTTTTCATTGCCTTCTTCTATTTTGCATATTGTGATTTATTTTTTTTACACTGTGTTTTATTTGTATTCTGTTTTTAATTGCATATTTTAATTAGGAAAGAGGCCATAGCGGTGTCTCGAGTCACACAGAAATTAGAACAGGTCAATTAAGATTTATTACATGTGAACTGAGGGTGGAGATAGCAACTAAACCGTCTATTTAATGGGTAAAATAAAAATGTTTAAGGCTTTACTGAAAAGGCCCACACAGACGCTGCTATAAATTGCTGTGAGGGAAAGGTTAGTTTGCTTTTGCTTCCTTGTAATTTGTATTGCTTCATTGCCTACTTCTGTTTTGTATATTGTAATTTATTTTCCTTGCATTGTATTTTATTTGTATTATACTTTAAATTGCATATTTAAACTAGGAAAGAGACCACAGCTGTGTCCCTTGTGAGTCACACAGAAATTATATATTTTTCCAACCCTCCCACCTGGTACTATTGTGTTTTTAAATGCATCCTACTTTCTAGTTGCCTGCTCCTTATGTTAATTTGAGGGTCTTGTGGTCATTAGCCCAGTAGACACCTAAGAACCTATGAATCCTCTTTGAATTATGCCTCTTAATAGTACAATGCCCTCAGTCTCCACCTTGGATTGTCACAGGAGATGTCCACATCACTATCCTCCCTTCCTAGGATGATAATACCTATCTCTCCCTGCAGCTCTGTCAGTCACCCGTGCTACTAATTGAACCAGGGTCACCTGCCCTGTAGAGCCAGGGCATTTTTCTCTTTATGACACTGGAAGGGTTTAAGTAACATAATGTAATATTAATGCAAACTATGTAAAATGTTGAACAAACCCCTACTGCTCTCAACTTTAAAATACTACTAAAGCTTGCAGCATCATTCAAACAAGTAATGCTGGTCACAACAGTTCCTAAGTGCCAAACCAACTCATACTGTTCTAATTCCAGCTCCCAAACACCCCCCCATCAAGATGGAGGTCAACCATCTGTAAAATCAAAAACAAAACATTTTAAATTTTGGGTATATCAGGGCATGCCTGCTAAGTGCACTGTTATCTTTCAGACAGAAAACCATATAGTATACTGTAACTCTCAACTTCTTTGTACAAGAATTCTGGGCAAAGCCAAAAATAATAGTAAAATAAATCAGGAATGCATTTTAAATCTTACTCTAAGTCACTTACAAAGTGAATAGAATAACAAATTTTGCATCGACATGCAATGTTGCGCAATAAGAAATACGAAACCCTGATCTCTCAGTTTATTGACTGGCTGTAATCCTGAATATATTATCAGCACATCAAACTTTTACAATGCCAGAGCAAAAATATGAGACAAAATCAGGGACAATGACAGGCGTGCATTACTTCTTGATGAGGTAAATAAAAAGTACATTTGTGTACAATTACCATAAATGTAGATGTTTGAGTGTATTGAGTGTACTGTTGCAGTCATTACATTTGGGATATCTGCTTGCAGGTAGCTCTGTCGGCCTGATTATCAAAGTCTTGGGTCCTGTATCGGTTGCTGTCTCATCTTCCATGACGTCAGGTAGTCAGGGGTATAAAGCATGCAGTCGACGCCATTACATCAGTTTTTCTTGCCCCAGATGCCAGGTGCCCCCATAATGGGAAGAAATTATATAGAAGGTTACACCTCCAACAAAAAAGCAAATACACCAGAACGCTTTAAGCATAGCAAGCAAGAATAGAGGTATAGCCAATAGAAGTCAGGGGGTTGGAGGGAGGGTAACCAGGACTGCAACAGTGAATACACTCTAACATCTACATTTATGGTAAGCGTACACAACTGTACTATGTTCTTCATGTTTCACTGTTGCAGTCATTACATTTGGGCAGATTCCTGAAGCTAAGGAAGGGAGGAGGCAGTTAAATGGCATTAGAACCAGCTATAAGGCCCTGCAAGACTTCAGTGGCAAAACCAGCTCTGGATTTAGAAAAAAATGGCAAGTGGTAATGCTTGGTGAAGGTATGTACAGAACTCCAGGTAGCAGCTTCTAGGATGTTCCTGGTAGGGACACCTCTGAGAAATTCTGTAGAGGTAGATGCAGCCCTGGTTAAATGTGGTCTTATCCCCTGGGGGTAGGTTTTCCATGATGCTTATAGCAGAAATGGATGCAATGGCCTATCCACTTAGAAATGGTTTGCTTTGAAATGGCCTTCTCCTCTGCCCCTGCAGCAAATGCAGCCAGCAGCTGTTCAGATTTCCTGATAGGTTTAGTCCTGTCCAAGTAAAATTGAAGTTTTCTGTGCACATCCAAGGAGTGCAGTATTCATTCCCCTTTGTTCTGTGGATTAGAAAAGAAGGTTGGCAAAGGAATGGACTGATTAAGGGCCACACTGGATACCACCTTGGGAATAAAGGAGGGATTGGTCCTGAGGAACACCCTGTCCGCATGAAAGATGATGAAAGGCTCCACTGCCATGAAGGCCTGTAATTCAGACACCCTTCTTGCCGAAGTGATGGCTAGGAGGAAGACTGTTTTCCAGGAAAGTATTTGCAGCTGGCTCAAAGGGAGGTAGGGTGAGCTTTTCCATTACAAAGTTAAGGTCCCAAGCTGGAGTAGGGGCTCTCCTGGGTGGTCTTAAGTTTTTGGCCCCTCTGAGGAATTCCTTCAGCAGTGGATGAGAGAAGATGGGTAGCTCTGTATTATATTGGGATGACGGGTGGCATGAATTTTGATGGAAGAAAAGGAAAGGCCCTTGTGAAGCATCTCAGTTAAGTATTGAAGAATGAGCAGTAAATTAATTCCCTGGGTTTGGCCCCAGGAACAGAATCTCTTCCATTTTTCATCATAGGATTTTCTAGTACTAGGCCTCCTTGCCTCCAGAAAGACATCCCTCACTTGTTGACTGAAGGATGGTAAAGGAGAGGTCATGTAATTAGCCAGGCTACAAGGTTCAGTGTTTGAAGCTGTGGGTGCAGAATGTGGCCCTTCT
Organism: Protopterus annectens; assembly: GCF_019279795.1. Lineage (NCBI taxonomy): Eukaryota > Metazoa > Chordata > Ceratodontiformes > Protopteridae > Protopterus > Protopterus annectens. Next base: position 1,868,917,196 of record NC_056729.1, read on the forward strand.
GCTGGGGCAGCAGGGCAGGGTACTGAGGCAGGTGCCATGGTTCCAGAAGTGACACACTGTGCAAGAAGGGGTACCAGTGTTGGCGTGGCCAGTCTGGTGCAATAAGTATAGTCCTTGGTTTGTCCTGTTTGATGTTTAGTAGCACTTTGGAGAGGAGAGGCAGAGGGGGAAAGGCATAAACAGATAGTTTTTTCCAGCTGAAGGATAGGGCATCTACTTTCCAAGCCTGTCTGTGGGGAGTCCTTGTGCAGAATTTGTCCAACTGATAGTTCTGAGGGGAGGCAAACAGATCTATCTCTGGGCTCCCCCATTTGATTCTCAAAATGTTGAATATCTTTGGTTCCAGTTTCCACTTGTGTGGGTCCATGATATTTCTGCTTAGGTCATCTGCCAGTGTATTTAGCTTGCCTGGCAGGAATTGAGCTTGTAGGTTCACTTGGTAGCTCAAGGCTGTGTTCCACAGAGCCATGGCTAATCTGTAGAGGGGGTATGAATGGGTTCCACCCTGCTTGTTTATGTACCACATAACCATGATGTTGTCCGTCTTTACCAATAATTGTCCTGGAAGAATGTGGTCCTTGAAGACTGTCAGAGCATTCTGTACAGCTAACGTTTCTTTTTGATTGATATGCAGGTGCATTTGACTCGGGTTCCATTTGCCCTGAATGCACTGCCCTGCCAAATGAGACCTCATGCATAGTCTGATGCGTCTGTTGTTAGGGTTTGGGCAGCAGGGGCTAGAGTGAATGGCAGTCCCTTGTTTTGGTGGCAGGCCTCTGCCCACCAAAGGAACTCTGTCTTTAGACAACGTTTGATAGGAATCATTGATTCTAGGACCTGAGAATGCTGACACCATAGGCTTTTTAGATACCATTGTAGTTTCCTCATATGCAGTCTTGCATATGGAATTAGTATAATGCAAGAGGCCATGAAGCCCAAGGCTTGCAGTATTTTCCTTGCAGATAGCTGGGTCTTTGTGGCCAGTAGTTTGAAGTAGGCAGTCAAATGAACTTGTTTCTCTGGCGTGAGGTATACCATCTGGGAAGTTGTATTTAACCTTGCTCCCAGGAATACAATTTGTTGGCGGGGTACTAGATGTGATTTCTTTTCATTTATGGTATACCCCAGAGAAGTTAGCAATTTCTTTACAAATGCCAGATGATTTAATAGTATGTCCTGGCTTTCTGCCTGAATTAGACAATCGTCCAGGTATGGGTATATTTGAATATTTCTTTGCCTGCAAATTGCAATGACTGGAGCTAGGCACTTTGTAAATATCCTGGATGCAGTAGATAAGCCAAAGGGCAGTGCAGAGAACTGATAGTGCCTGTAGCCTGCTCTGAAGCATAGGTATCTTCTGCAAGATGCCCTTATTGGGATGTGCATGTAAGCTTTTTTGCCTAGCATAGGAAGCAGCTGATGAAGAGTTAACATTTTAAATTTTGGGATTACCAAAAAAGTGTTTAGGATAGACAGGTCCAGGATAGGATGCCAGGAATTGTCTTTTCTGGGTACCAGGAAAAGTCTTGAGTAGAAACCTTGCCCCCATTCTTCTTCTGGGACAGGCTGAATAGCCCTGATGCTTAGAGAGAACTTGCTTTTGAGCCTCTGCCCATTGATTTAGGGGTAGATCTGGCCAACTGTTTGGGGTGGGTAAGGAGTGAAAGTGGAATCTGTATCCTTGGGGAACTATATTTAAAACCCATTTGTCTTGTGTAATGAGTTCCCAGTTTTATGCATGCAGGGCGATCTTTCCCCATAAAGGAACAGTCAGTTGAGCAAGGCTTGGAAGGTTTAAAGTTGTCATTGTGACAGTTTACCATAGGGGGGTGTCTTACTACTCCCAGCTTTGGAAGTGGGAGCCCCCCACTTCTTAGGCCTGTGAGTGCCTTGGGACCGAAGCCTCAAAGTTCTGCTGGTTCTGGGTTTGGACTGAGAAGGCCTGGAAGAGGCAAGAAAGGACCAATTCTCAAAAAAGCAGATAAAAGTGTACTTAAATTCACTTATACGTCCAGCTAATTTCAGGTAGATGTTAGCCGGCCAAAGCTCTAATAATAAGAAGAGATAACTCAAAATGTACCACTTATATAAGGCAAGACAGGATGTCGGTGATGAGCTGAAACTACCCCCCACTGCTATCAATGGCTACACAGAAATTCTAAATAATACTCTAGAGAGACAGCCACAACTTCAGTTGAGTTAATATTCAGTGAAAAACATAAATAAAGTAAATACAGTACTATATGCAAAAGAGCAGATAAATCCAGCTGATTTCAGGTAGCTGATATTAAGCAGAGATAACTCAAAATGTACCGCTTATATAAGGCAAGACAGAAATTCTAAAAGGTACTCTGTAGAGAGACAGCCACAACTTCAGTTGAGTTACTATTCAGTGAAAAACAAAAATAAATAAATTAAATACAGTACTGTATGCAAAAGAGCAGATAAGTGTACTTAAACTTTTCTTTTAGTTTGTTTACAATCCTCATCTTTGTTATATTCAACGGGATCTTCATAACTACTTCTTTATGGTTTTGTTATTGTTTTTTTTCCCATGTTCCTATGACACATTTTTAGTAATCATGTTTATCTTCTGAGTTTTTGTGCTTGTGCTGATATTTTTAGTTTATTATTGGAAATGGTGTAAAATAAATTCTAATTTGTTTTGGTGCTGGCCATTGCTTTTATCGTATCTAAACCTGTAAATAGTTTTGATGATCTGTTCTCTGTTCTGCAGTTTCTAGTTTTATACTAGTCTGTAATTAATGTTTCTATGGTGGCCTTCTACTTGTTCACCTCTTTTTCTTTGTTATCACACATTTTATATTATGATACATTATTTGTCATTCATTTATCTGCACAGGGATAGCTTCTACTTAATGATCCCATTTATTGTGTTCTTCTGTCTTTTTTTTCAGTCCTTTAACACTCGAGTGTTATACATTTTCTGTATTTTCCATTCTGACTTAATATATCTGTCCACTTCCTTTTGATCAATAAAGTCCTTCCTTAGATCACTCTATTTTTTGTCCAACAGTGTCTTATTTACTCTGTTTCTTTTTCACCCTTTGTATAATCTCAAATGGACTTTCAGTCAGTTCTACTGATGCAGGTTGCATAATTTTAGTTTGTGGTGCTTATTTACTACAAGCAATGTGTTCTCCCTGTTGTACCATTTCCTGAAGATTTACATGACATTGGCATATTGTCTGTATCTGAGTCACCACTCCAAGCCCTTTACTTCTCATTTGGACTATCACCTCAGTTTCAGTTTATTATCTTTCCACGTGCTTACGGTGATTGTTTCTCATCGTGTTTTAAATTGTGCTATTCTTCTTCTTGTCTTAGTTGAAAATTGACCATGCCTGTAGAGACCTTCAAAAATCTTTGAAGCTGCAGTAGTCATATTTGTTAATACAGCTTTCTTCTCTGCATAAATAAGGCACCATACCAAATATTATTTCACAAGTCTAAGCCTCTTCTGTATGAATTTTGTTAGCTTCTATTTTTCTTTCTCTTGAAGTACTATCTGGAAGACATATTTTTAGATGGTCTAATATCTACACACTTTTCTTCTGATATATATATATATATATATATATATATATATATATATATATATATATATATATATATATATATATATACACACACACAAACAGTCAGTAGTTAGCGTTTTCCAGTTTATGTTTACATTGATGAGAATGATAGTTTCATAGGGTATGTTGTATGAGATCCATGACAGGATGTGTTCAAGGATGGGGGTGTGGGATGTAAATGTCAGTGATTGCAATTTTTTTTCAGGGTGTTTAAATAACAGTTTAGTATTAACAGTTCTGCAGGGTAAAAGTTTGAGAGTGGAATAGATAAGAGGAGAGGTTAAGCTGATCAGAATAAAGTATAGCATTCTATCCAGGTGGAAGATGTTACGTCCTTGTGGTAGGAATTCATTATTTGAGATATGTGGTTTTAGCTAGGTTTCAGATAAGGTTAAGATATCTGGAGTATGGTGGGCTATCCTGGAATGGAATTCAGTGCTTTTATTAAGTATTCTTTGTATGTTCATAAGTTTTGGGAGGTGGTTGAGGAGGAAGGGAGAAAGAGGAATGGAGGGAGATGGGCAGATAGAGGTGAAGGGTGGTTGTAGCTGCATGGAGAAGTGTGGGGACCAGGACTGGGATGAATGTCTTCAGCGAGTAGAAGAGTTTTAGCATGCAGGCAATAGATGTGGTATTTTGGCTTAGCTTTTGAAGGGAGTGAGATGTAAGGGACTATTTTGATTTTAAGGAGGTATGTGTAAGGGAAGTAATTGAAAATGAATGGATTGTGTCATCACTATTTAGAGTATATATGAATGTGGGTGACTGATTTAAGTATGGTAGGTTAGTATGGTATGTAGTTAAGAAGGATAGAAGAAGAAGTAATGAAGTAGTTAGGGAAATTATTAAAAATGTTAAGGAGTGCTGTGACTATAAGAATGGAGAAGCTTTGTAAAGAGGGTTGACAGAAAGATAAGAGAAAAAGTAGTGGGATGATTTCGGGTGGGGACAGATGCAGAAGATTGAAGGTAAAATGTTGAGGATAGCAAAAATTAGTTGAAGTTATGACTGTAGATGTGGGAGGGGGAGTGGGTGAAGGGGTGTGATATAGTTGCTTAGGGAGTGACAGAGGAAGGTCTATAGATTGAGGGTGTGGTTAGGTAGGAGGCTGTGATTGTGGATTGGATGGCTAAAGAGTTGGAGGTGGGGTTTAGTTAAGATGGCTAGAGTATAACTTTAGCGTATGTGGAGGTGGATGGGAATTGGGGATGAGGTAGGGTAGCAGAGTGATCTCGAGCATAGCAAGGGCAAGTGGAGCAGGTTGAACCATGACATGGACCAGGCATGATCAGAATACAATCAATCAGCTACATCAGCTACATCAGTTTCCCAGGTCAGTGCATTAGCACCCTTATTGTAAATCTTTCCCAAGAAAAAAAAATAAGTGAAAGGGGAGCAAGTAGGAGAGGAATTAAGCAAAATACTTTAAATTGCCTGTATCAAAAGGCCGATTTTAAAGAAAATAAAGCAGTATTTTTTTTCTCTTTTGCAGAAGTATTACCTATGGAAGCAAGTAGTAGACCCAGTAGTGTGCACACTCGTAGTTTAATATTCTTCATGTATTATTTTTCTTTTTTTTTTCTAATTTTTACAAAAACAAACTTTACAGTAAGACACTGAATTACTGTAGAACATACATTGCTTGCAGTTACTTAGTTGTACTTCCATGGCCATGAGGATCGCCTGCTCTGGCATTAATTTCTTTGTGGGCAGGTCTCACAGGAAAAAATACTAATGGGACTGTAATAGAAATAAGATAACATGCTTAACAAACGTAAGAAAAGGATACACTGAAAATTAAGGAAAGATTTAGTCGAGTACATAAGGCTAGTACAAACACAGCAAGGCAAGTAAAAACTATCGAATCAACTATGCGAGCTGATATAGTAATTTCACTACAACTAGGATAACCTCTGAAGTTCAATTCAACAGATATGCAAACAACAACAAATATATTAATGCATACATTTATCACAGTAGTCATATAAAACAAACAAAAAGAACTGTACTGTAGTATAACGGCGCAGCGCTGCAGCGATAGCGTCGCCTCACAGCAAAAGGTTCTCCGGTTCGATTCTCAGCTGGGGTGCCTTCTGTGTGGACTCTGCATGCCGTTTGTGTGGGTTTCCTCCAGGTGCTCCGGTTTCCTTCCATGTTACAAAGACATGTGTCTGGAGCATTTCTCCCCAGGCCTCCACTGAAAATTGGCTCGTTCCAAGTCAGACTTTCCTGGTTAACAAAATGTAAAATAAATAACAGAACAGTTATGAGTTGCTACCTCCTCATTTTAGGTATTTGAGTTACTGAGACTAATAGAACAATAGTTACTGGGGTCAGTGATTGGGCTACCCTGGTGTAATGGCATTGCAATGGGTGCTTTCCAAGCATCATGAATGTAACCACTGATGAGGCTTAGAATAAAGAGTTTAAGTAGACATTTAGATAGCCCATATTTAGCACTAATAATCAGCCAACCTGATGTATTATCAGAGCCCATGGATGAAGTGTTAGCTTTTGAGAGGGCTGAGAGAACTTTCAACATAATAATTAAAGGTAGGTAGCTTGGATTGTGTATTCTGTGGAATAGTTATAACTTTGGGTGGACTAAAATTTGGTCTCAATTTGTCATCTAGAACAGCAGGAATTTCCTAGGTCCAGGGTGTGCAGTATTATTGTGCACCAGCTCTAAACATTGCTGGTGTTATTTCCTAACTCCCTGCAAAGTTGAAAAATGATTGGTAGTTGTTTTTTTTTTCTTTTAGTGAATATTTTAAGTTCAAACTCAGCTTTGAACTTTCTAATAGTTTCACTAAGCACTTTATTAGTTTGCTTATGGTACGTAGAATGAGACCTTCTAAGCCTTAAACTGTTTCTTTCTCTTGTTAGGTAATTTATATGGGTATTCCCACAAGTATTTATTTTTTAAATTTCTCATTATATTTCATGTGGATATGGATTACTTTATTAATGCAATTATTTAAGTGGTAATTTAACTCACAGACATCAGGAGTGGTTTTAGCAATAGAGTCCGTCAGAGGAAGATTACAGTGGAACACATTTATGTCATAAAGTAAATAGAGAAGGTTTGTTTTAAGAAGTCCCTAAACTAGTGAAGTACCACCGCGTTGTAAACGAAAATAAAAAGGTCACTATTTTATGGTCTGATTTAATGAAGCAGGATGACACATAAGGAAATGGGCAAGAAATGGACATATTTGTGATGACTCGCTCAAGAATACTGGGACCCCTAGTAGGAATGTTAACTATTTGCACAAGGGAGTTAGTATTTATAATGTCTGTCAGTGAATAACTGGACATGCTGACCATTAGTAGTTGATAGGGAGTTGAAGTCACCCAGTGAGAAGGTGCTAGGTTTAATGGGGTTTAGTTAATGTGTTAAGATAGTTATAATGCTCAGAAGGGGATGTCCTATAAATAGCTATAAACTGGTAATTTGTCTTGTTTGGGGTGATTTTATACATTCATAGATCTTTGCTAGACTAGTGACCACAAGGGCCTTTTTAAGCCTTGCCAAACATCCCACATCGCCAAAAAGTTCTGGTACCCTTGGTAAGTGTAAGCAAGGGCTTGGGACATGAAACATTTACAAACAGGGGCCTGGGAGATGCATCATTTACAGGCTGTCTGTGTCCATTAGAGAAATTGGTACCAAACCAAGTCTGAATTTCCTGTTCACCATCCAATATTCCAGAATTGGGTCAGGGAAGAACTCTGCTTCACATGGATGGGGAGCCTGTTTCAGAGAAGGGGTAGTCTCTGGGATACATACCTGTCTCTCCAATAGGTCCTATTTATATCACAGGCAAGGTTTGAGTCTTTAGGATGGGTAATTCTGATGCCGTTTAGTTTGTACATATGCAGGAGGTCCATCAAAGTGTGGTCTGACAATGCTTTAGATCTCCCCTCAACAGCCTGTACAAGACAGAATGCAGAGGTAGGGCCTTGAGATGGTCTACATAGAACATTCTACTTACTCCCTGTATTCTTTTAGTGAGGAACTTCTGCAGACATTCCAGATGTTCGATATGCCTGGTTAGGAACATAACAAAGTAGGCATTGTACTCAATTATAGGTCTGATGAATGCTGAATACAGTGGAACAATTACTTCCTTGGACCTAGATGCCATACCTTTGTTTATAGGTTGCCCAACATAGAATGATTTCCTCACTACTGTAGACACATGAAGGTCAAGGGGTAGATAACTGTCTGTGTGTCCCTAAGTCCCTCACTACTGGATCAACACTAAGAGGTGTGTTGTTAATATGATAGTTATCAGGGTTGGATGACTTCCCAAATGATACAATTATGTATGTCTTGGTTTTAGCTTTAGTCTATATCTCTGACAACAGTTTGTCTGTGTCAGCTCCTCCTGGAGAACATTTGTGTCATTGCAGGATTCAGTTACAGCTCCTAATTTGCAGTCATCTGCAAATTTAATCAGCCAGAAACCACTGACATTGGACTTGACTTCAGAGAAGGAGTTCAGAGGACTGATCCCTTTGGGACTCCACATGTGACTGGCCTCTTTGTAGAAGTGGACTCCACAATTTTAACTTCCTGGGTGCTGTCTGTGAGCCAGCTGACTATCCATCGGGTGACATATGGGTTTGCATCTAACCTCTTGAGCCTGTCAACAATGCTTGAGTGGAGTATTGTCAAATACCTTTGTCAGGTAAAGGTAGGCAGTGTGAGCCATTTTGCCCATATCTATTGCTTTGGTGACCTTCTCAAAGAACTACACCAGCCTGAGTAGGCATGACCTGCCCTTGATGAAATCAAACTGGGTTGCTATATCATTATTAATAATTTGCATGACAATTCTTTGCATATAAGACTAGTGAGACTTATGGGTCTGTAATTTCAAGGGTCTGTAGATGTCCACTTTTGTGCAGAGGGATGCTGTTGTTGTTCTCCATTCATAAGGCACAAAGCCTGTTTGGAGGCTATAGTTAAACAGCAATTCCAGAGGGCCTGATAGGTTCCTGACCTTAGAGAGAGCATTAAGGACCTGTTCCTTAGTGATAGCTGGGGGAGTTATATTTTTTTCAAACACCTTTAGTGAAAAGCACTTCTGATGTAGGCAAATTTACATATAAAAGTAATCAAACTGTATTAACATAACAAACATTATACTTCACATGTACTGCTATATATCATATAACCTAAACAATGTTACATAACTTATTCAATTCCTGCCTTTTTTAAACAAGAAACATCTTTATTAAACCATATTTGATGGTATTTCCTGAGGGAAGGTTGGAGGGGGAGAGAGGAGTAAAGTTGGAGCTGAATTTATCAGCCAGGAGGTTTGCTGTATTTTCTGGCTCAATACAGGTGGCTCCATTTACAAGGAGTTCTGTACACAATTGTGTATTGCCTTTGAGGTTGTGGACATAGCTAACAAATGTCTTGTGGTTGTCCTTGGCCTAGGAGTCCACATTTACCTCAAATCTGGCTTTGGTAGACTTTATTTGACCTCTGAGTATAGTTTGAAAGTGCTTTTATCCTGCTGGGTGCTGCACCTCCTAATTTTGCCATGATTTTCTTCCTTCTGTTAAACAGCCTATTGATTTTGTAATTCCACCAGTGTACGTCTTCCTGGTGGATGCAGCTGCATCTATGCAGCTCATATCATGCTTTTATAGGGTTTCTGTGAAGTTATGCATAGGTAACAGTGTTCTAAGGGTTTATCGGGGCTTCAAATGTTGCCCAGTTATCACTTAATAGGAGGAAGTGTTATTTTTTATTTATTTTTATTTAACATTTATTTACCAAGAAAGTCCGAGTTGGAAGGAGCCAATTTTCAGCGGATGCCCAGGGAGAATCACTGCAGATGCATGTCTTTGTAAGGTGGGTGGAAACAGAAACACCCAGAGGAAATCCATACAAACACAGGGAGGACATGCAGATTCCATGCAGAAGGCACCTCAGCTGAGACATGAACAGGAGAACCTCTTGCTGTGAGGTGACAAAGCAGACTGCTGCACCACTCTGTGGTCCGATAACTGTAGTAAGTTAGTCTTAGAGTAGTTCCTGAATATTCCATGGTTAACTGGTGGTCCAGGTTTTATTTTTACTTCAAAGGGGTCCAGTCTGTGGTCTGACTTTACTAGGGAAGACATTATACTTGGGGGTATGCAGTGCTCTTCCATATTAGTGAGGACCAGATCTAGTATGGTTACACCCCTGGTTGGTGTACTGACTATCTGGTTCAGGGAGTTTGTGTTTGCAAAATCCAGGAATCTTGTGCTGAGAGGTATGCACCTGGTGGATAGCCAGTTGGCTGATATACAGGACCCATAAAGTTGAAATTGGGGTTTCCACCTGTACAAACAGGCCAGTCACAAGTGGAGTCCCTCAGGCATTGTTCCTTGGACTGCTTCTTTTTGGCATTTACTTCTCTGAAGTCAAGGCCAATGTCAAGGGCTTCTGGCTGACCAGATTTGCAGATGTTTGCAAATTAGTGCAAATTAGGAGTATTCATAGATTCCCACCTTGACACTGATATTCTCCAGGAAGAGCTGACACAGACAGATAGCTATTGTCTGAGTGATGCATTAAAACTAAATGCCAAGAAGTGCATAACTGCATCCTCCAGGAAGTTGTCTACCCATGGTAACTATCATTTTGACAACACATCCCAAAGAAGTGACCTAGTAGCCAGGGACTTGGGGATACACATAGACAGTAATCTAGCATTTGAGCATGATGTGTCTCCAATAGTTTGGAAATTATTGTATGTTGTACAACTTATAAACAAAGATATGGCATCTAAATCCAAGGAGGTCATTGTTCCACAGTATTCAGCATTCATCAGGCCTGTCATTGAGTGCAATGCCCCGTTTGCTATGCACCTAACCAGGCACATCCCACAATTTTTTTTCAATAATAATTTTTATTGTTTTATTATATTCCATACAAAATTAAAACAATACAGAAAATTAAGAAGAAACTACCAACTAATGTAATTAACAAAAAACACAAAACATATATACAATATTTACATAAATGCTTCCAAGTAACACATTGAATTATACACCAAGAGTATACAAATGGTTAAGATCAATTCGAGTAATAAACAGTTAGTGTTACAGAGTTTTTTAAAGGTGTAAAAATAATTCTTGTTAAATTCAAATATAAGATGTTACGCTAATATAATATTAAATACTTGTTCCCATATTTTTGGATTGTTAATATTTTTATTATGTTGGTTCAAAAGTAATTTGTGAGCTAGTATATGCCTTATTGCTAGTACTCTAAATTATTCCATGATGTTTTGGATGGGTCTAACCAATTAGTAGCTATGCATAGCTTCATTAATAAAAAGATATTGATTAATACAATACTTTGAAATTTAGAAAGTTCTTTTGGGGGAATATACAAAATCATGAATTTCCATGACAATGTTGTACTTTGGTAACCCATCTTCTGAAGTTGTATCTTTAGTGAGTTCCAAAGTCTGTATATGCATTTGCAACTCCAGAACATATGAAGAAGATCAGCAGATTGATCCTTGCAGTATGGACAAACTGGAGAGTTTTTGGAATTAAATTTATGCAGGCTAAGGCGTGTGTAATACACATTATTCCATATCATCAATTGGGTATACATCAGTTTTTGAAGAGAAATAGATTTTGTAGTCAAATCAATTACTTTTATCATATGACTGTCTTCTATCTCTGGCATTTTCTCTTTCCAATATTTTGACACAAGAATTTTATCTTGGAATTTAAACTCCTTTATTAGATTATTTGCTGCTGTTATAAATTTAATATCTTGTTGGAGAGCTTGCCACAAATTCGAGCATTTAATTATATTCTCTTCTTGGGGATTAAAATTTTTAAAGTAACTTATAGAAAGTTCCCTAATTTGTCTTACAATAACGAGATAATTTTTGGGTAAATTTAATTCTTGTCTTATCTGATTAGCCGAGAGTTTGAGAAGTGTATACATATCTATTAAAGTTAAATTGATTATTAATGGGAATTCTTTAAGATCAATTAGTTTTTTATTTAGTCTCAGGTTAGGGTTTCTATGAAAGGGTTGATAAGCCATTATATATTGAGCAAGATCTAATGATTGAAATAAGGTTTGTAAAGATGTTACATATAGGTTAATGTGATCCATTATCCCATATAGTTTCAAAGTTTCTTTAGATAAAAAGGGTATGGCTTTAGAATTAATATTTAAATGTAAAATATATTTATAGTTCGGAACTACCCAGGTAGGTATCCATTTAGTGCTGATTATATTATAATTAGCAATTCTTAGAAGCCTGTTTGAGTTTACTATAAGACAGTAAGTTTCAAAATTTGGTAACTCCAATCCACCTCTATGTTTTGGAGTCATTAATTTTTCATATAAAATCCTTGTTTTCTTTGGCTCCCAGATAAATTTAGCTAATTCTTTGTGAATTCATTTAAAAAATGTTTTTGAAATTACTACCTGAGCAGATCTGAAAATATATAATAATCGTGGTAGTACATTCATTTTGATAATTGATACTTTTGATAATACTGGTAATCGTAGATTCTTCCATCTCCCCAAAACAGATACTATTTGATCCCAAACTGTTTTAATATTAGTGACATAAAAATCCTTATCATCCGTAGCGAAGCCAATGCCCAAGTATTTAATGTTATCTTTACACATTATTTGTCCCACCAGAGGCAACAGTGAAAAGGGTTTGGGAGTTCTCAATGGGAAAATGCCAGTTTTTTTAAGATTAATTTTATAGTTGGAAATTTCTGAAAAGTTCTCTATTGCTTTTAATATCTTTTTAGTGTCGGAGATTGGAGTTGTACAATAAATATTCAGATCATCAGCAAATGCTGCCATTGATATTTTTGTTCCGTAAACTAGTGGGGCATTGTGGTATGTATTCTGTTTAATGTATAGGAATAAAGGTTCAATATATATATTAAATAATAAAGGAGACAGAGGACAACCCTGACATGTTCCATTTTTGATTGGTATTCTTTTAGAAAAGTTGCTGTTTATATAGAGTGTGGTATAAGGATTACTATATAGAATTTTTAACACTTCAACAAACTCATGAGATATATTAAAATATGGTAAAATTTCAAACAAAAAGTTTATATCAACCCTATTAAAAGCTTTCTGCACATCAACCATAAGCGCATACATGATAAGGTTCTTCTGCTTAGCATAAGCTATTAAGGTATGTAGTGTAAGTGTATTATCACTAGTTTGTCTATTTGCCATAAAGCCAGCCTGTTCACTAGACACTATATGATGCATTACTTTTTTTAATCTATTAGCTATAATAGTGGTTAAAATTTTCATATCTACATTTATTAATGAAATTGGTCTATAATTATCAGGGTTTTTTAGAATCAGAGTTAGGTTTGAGTATAAAAATGTTTTTTGAAGCATTAAGATGGGGCTCATTAATTTTATTCTTAATTATATAATTAAAGACACGTGAGAGTGTTTTGGCAAAGATATTGTTAAATTTCTTATAGAATTCCGCCATCATACCGTCAGGACCTGGTGACTTGTGCGATTTCATATGTTGAATTGTATATATCACTTCTTCTTCAGATATCGGTTTAATCAAATCACTTTGAATACTGTCTTCTATTTTCAGAAATTTAATAGTTTGTAAAAATTTCTTGCTAGTTCTATGGGGGGATAAATCACTATGCTCACCATATATATTAGTATATATCTTCTCAAAGACATTTATGATATCTTCAGTTTTGAAATAAGTTGCTTCTAAAATGTATTTCCGAAATTTGTACTGCTGTTCTCAATTGATTAATTATTCTAGCTAATGCCCTTGATGGTGTTTGCACATGATTGGCATACCTCACTAACATTCTATGTTCCTGAAACGTCAAATTACGATTTTGTATTAGGAAGAGATCTTTTTGACATTTAAGTAGTTCCACCTCTGTTTGAGTATTAAAGTTTTGCATCAATTCTTGATCAAGTGTCTTAATTTTAATCTCTAGTTTTTGAATATCTCTATTTTGTATTTTTTTATAGTATGAAGCTTTTTGCAAAAAGATCCCTCTTATTTGTGCTTTAACTGTCGCCCAATCAATGTCTGGTACACTTTGTTGTTTCTTTAATCTATCTAATAATTCTTTAAGATGACCTGTAATTTCCTGCACTATTTCCTCCTTATTCAACAAATTTGGGTTAAGAGACCAGTTAAAACCTCTTTGCCGCTGGACCTCCATTGGATCTTTAGCAAAACGTAATGAACTTTTTGAATGATCTGACGCGTATTGTGCATGTGTAACAACTAAGGGTCCCAGGTTAACCATTATTCTTGAAATCAAAAAGAAATCTATTCTGGACCACATTTTATGACATGGGGAGTAAAAAGTATAATTATTTATACTATTACCAGTATTTAAATACTGAATAGGGTCATATAGTTGAAAGTCTTCCTTAACACCACATAATACAGATACCACTTGTTTATTAAATGCTCTTTGTGGACAAGATTTATCCAACTTTGGATTCTGATAGGAATTCCAGTCTCCTCCAATAATTATATAATACTTATCATATTGTGTCAAAATTGGATATAATGATGTTATGAATATATGCTGGTCATTACAGGGTGCGTAAACATTTAACAATAAGCTTGGTTTATCAAACTGGGTAGCTAAGAGAACAACAAAACACCATCTGCCATCTTTATCTGCCTTAGAGTCTAAAATATTTCCCTTATATTTGTTTTTAATAATTATAGCTACCCCAGCACTGTTAGTTTTACCTTCTGAGGCTATTACTTCTCTAATCCACTTTCTTTTTTGGATATCAACCCATTGATCATTAGTTAAATGTGTTTCTTGAACTAATATAAACATAGCCTTAGCCTGCAACAATAAGTGTAAAATTAACTTCCTCTTCTTTAAGTTCTGGAGCCCTTTAACGTTCCATGAGTCTACTTCCCACATTCAAATAATTATTATAAAGTAAAAGTTTAAAAGGGAAAACAAAAAGGAAAGGTAAAATAAGTTGAAAAACGTACATAATTTGGAAGCATTCTTGACATCCCGTCCTATACCAGTGACTACCCACTCTAACCCCGGACCAGGACATACATAGGTCTTGCATAACACAGAGGACTAAAAGGGTCAAAAAAACACAGAAACAAAAAAATCTTAAATTAAAAAACCTTAAAAACATCCTATAGTTAAGACCTATATTAACTAACCTAACTATTACAAAGTCTATTCTAAACATTCCCTAACAAACACTACTGTTATCTACATCTTAGTTGTTATTGAAAAGAAAAAAAAATCATATTAAAGATATAACATTACTGTACAAAGCTTTAAGTAGTTATGATTAGCATGCTATATATAGATACTATAACTCACCTATATACTCATAAAATAACATTTAAAAAAAAATACAAGTTTAACAAATGGACAAGTTTTCCTTCTCTTATAGAAAAAAGGTGAGTTATAACCCTGTATAAAAACACACATACCTTTAAATAAACATTTTCCTTATTTAGACATTATAAACTGTTGCTATCTTCTACTCATATAAACTAATGTGCAACTAATGTAATATATAACTATCACCCCTGAGTAAAAATATATAAGTTATATTGTATATTATAAAATTGCAAGATGTACTAAAATCCGTATATTTAACAGTACTGCATAAAACCTTTTAATCTGCCATATAGGAAAGGGTTTAAATTATTAACTAACTAACCAGTGTATAAAAATGTTCCTATGTGCTTAAATTAACAAAACAGTACATTACTTGCTGTTGAAATGTCCTTACAGGGTTAAAAACGAGTCCTGTCAGGTTTCTAAGCCTAGAAACCATGCAGAATACTCGCGATGGGGGACCGCTATTACAGACGGACTTCCAGAAGTGCCACATCGAAATCTGTCCCCTCGACAGACCTGAAGGCATTTCCTGTCTTCTCGTCGATGCAGACAACTCGTGGAAGCCATAAAACTTCGGAAAACAATCGCAGGTCATCGAAAATAGCAAAAAACAGCAAACCTATTAATCCAGGAGAGGCCTAAAGCATTTCAAAAGAAGACAAAGGATTACCCAGACCTCGAGCCACAGTAATCAGCAGATCCAACCTCAGGCAGCCTGACAGTCCCAACGAGAATACAGTTCAAGTCTCAGAAGCAGGTACACTTTTAAAAACCTTCAGAAACGTAGTTTTAGCTTCATTTTTTTGCATAAACAGAATATTTAATCCCATCTACTGTGAAAGTTAATATATCTGGATATTTCATTTGAATTTTGACCTGTTTATCAATAAGAAATCTGCAGTAAGGAGATGAGGACTGTCTTGCTTGTCTGATTTGCAAAGGTAAATTTTGAGCCATAGAGATTTTGTTGTTTTTCCACATGATACTTCCACCACTTTTTTTAGCAGTTACAAGTATTCTGCTAACATCCTGATAATTAAGAATTTTAGCATATACAGGTCTTGGAGTATTTGAAGCTTGTTGTTCTCTCAGAGCTCTGTGTGCTCTTTCAATAATGATTTGCTTTGCCATGTCAGAATCATTTAGGAGCACTGTAAATATTTGTGTTATAGATGGGATTAAGTCATTGTATTGTACAGATTCAGGAATTCCTCTAATAATGATGTTATTTCTCCTGGATCTTGCTTCTAAGTCAGTGATTTTGCTTTGAATAGCCTGAATATCCAAATCATGTGTACTTGTTTTTTTTGCTAGTAGATTTATTTTGTCTTCATTTTCCGAAATCCGAGCTTCAGATTTTTCCATTCTTTCAAGTAGATGGTTGCAAGAGTTTCCGAACGTTTGTATTTGGCTAGTTAATTCTTTCAGAGATTCTTGAATGGGTAATAAGGCAGTTTTGATATCCTCCATATTCAGTGTTTGATCTGGTTTAGTTCTAGTCTCTGGCTTTTGTTGTTCTTGTAGTTTAGTAACTTTTTGCCTTTTAGAGATCACATCTTTTTCTGGTGACCGCAGTTCTGAAAGTTTTGTTTTGGTAGTGGTTGTGTCCATATTTTTTTCCTCTTTCGACATCCTTGTACAGTACAGATGTTTAAAGTGTATAGAGCACATGGTGCCTTTGTTTGGTTTCCTTGTCAGAGCCAGCTAATCTATTATAATCCTGTTGAATAATGTATTAATTTTCGGATTTTCTTCTTCCTACAAGGTAATTAGATAAAGTTGTAGTTGTTCTGTCGAAGATTTAGTGTTAAAAAGTTCCTAGTAACAATTTAAAGTTTAGATTTCTTCAGGGTATATGCAGAGATGTAGTTTAGCAGTGTTCACAGAATGGCAGCCATCTTTGAATCTACATCCCACAATTTGAACATCCATAGAGGGTCATCACTAAAAGAATACTGGGTGTAATTAACATATCATTTGCAGACCTCCTCAAAGCCTATCCCTGTATTCTGTGTCCTACAGACTGTTGAGGACAGATCTATGCCTGACATACAAGGCACTCTTAGACCTCACCATGATAGACCTCCTCCATATTCACAAAACAAACAGCACCAGACTTACCCATTCTAAAGACTTAAACCTTGACTGTGATATAAATAGGACCTGCTGGAGACAGAGGTATGTATCCCAGAGATGACCTCCTCCCTGGAACAGGCTCCCCATCCATGTGAAGCACAGTTACTCCCTAATCCAATTCAAGTGGAACTTAAACTGGATGGAGAACAGAAAATTCATCTTTGCTTGGCATCTATGTTTCTGATGGACACAGGCAACCTGTAAATGGTCTACCTCCCTGGTCCCCTGCTTGTAAATGTTTCATCTGCCAAGCCCCTGGATCCACTTACCAATGGCATCAGAATTTGTTAGAGATTTGGAATGCATGGTTAGGCTTAAATAGGCCCTTGTGGTCATTAGCCTAGTACACGTCAATGAATCGATGACTAGCAATGTACAATAGTGAAATATTATTTAAACTAAGTACCACTACAGTCAGCATAGTAAAAGTCAGGGAAAGTATAATAGCAATGAGGCATGATTGTCCAAAAGTAACAAAAGTAATTAAAGGTACAACAGTAGGAAAAGGCATGATTGTGCGGTATTATTTAAACATAATACAACTACAGTGAACAAGACAAAAGTGAACAACAGTACAATACAAACAGGGTGAAGGACTGCATTGTTATTTAAGCTCACTAACACAATAGTCAGCAGCATGAAAGTTCTAATGTAAGCAATATGTCCATGAGAAGTGCAGTTAGAAAATTAATAAATGAAAAAAGTAAGACACTGTATTAAATAAGGCTGTACTAAAATCAGTCATAGAGGTGCAACTTGGTTGTTACAAATAAGGCATTGAACTTTTTATCTTTCTTGAATATGACACAGATATTGCCTTAACTGCTGTAGTCTAGGCTCTGTTATTGGATACCTAACATGACAAAGCAGGATTGCTATGCAAAATTTAGCATGCCTCCTGGTATTTATAGTCTCTAAGGCTCTACCCAAAAAAGTTGGGCAATCAAAATGAAGTCAACTCCCCTGCAGAAACTAGCCAATAAAAATTAAGCACTGGAACCCATGGTCAGGTAGCTTTTATGTACAAGACTCTGTTTTCACCAAAGGCTATGATTTCAGCCTCAGGTGAAGTCTTAAAAAATGGGTAGATTTCTTCAACCTAAAAAAGTTGAATAACTTTAATTTTACAATGACTGTCCATTAATATTCCAAAATGAGCACACTGATTGGACAACCCAACCAGCTTGCCTATTGTAAATCAAACATATACCAATAGAAAAAAAGTCCAGTTGTCCAGACTCTCTTCTATTACTATATTATGGCTTTTTAGTTTTCTTGAGCTAAGAAGTCGAGAAGTACTAAATTTGTAATACAGACAGTTTAGAGGTACCAGACAGGCAGAGCAGAAATACAAGGAAAATCAAGTATGTTTCTTTAGTTTTAGTTTTATATAACATACCTGATTTTCCTCATATTTCTGCCCTGTCTCTCTTACACTGTCTGGATTGCAAACTATTTTTTCCTAATTAAAAATTTTCCAAAGCACTGATGTATTGTGTAAGCATAGCAATGTAGGCCCCATACGCATGCGCAGTACATGAAGAAAACCACAGGATACCAAAACAAAGCAAAAGAAGACAGCAACATCATTATACAAGGACATAATTTAAGAAAAGTTCCCATTCCAGGCACAGAGGCAACTGCGAGAAACAGGGAGGCAAATGGAGAGAGGAGGAGGTGATGGAGTGATGAGAGAAATGGAGGAAAAAGCAAACATCAAGACCACAGACTGTGTGGGGGAGTCTGAGGAGATATTTCAAAGAAATATCTTTGAATGAGATGATTCAGGAACTGGTGGGTGTGTAATTACAACTTTCAAGTCGGAAGGGTTGTGGGATTATTTACTTGAGGAAATGGTGATGCAGAGTCAGCCATAAAATGAAGGTGACATTTCTTTGGGGGATATTAAGGAAAAAATACAAAAAGAGAATGCAGAGACAATCCTAAAGAATAGTGGTAAAGATGAAAAAAAACATATGCAGAGAAAGTAAAAGATGGCAAAAGGGGAGTAGCAGAAAAGAAAGTACAAGAAAATGAAAAATGGGAGTATGGCAAAGATTCAAAGTAAAGAAGACAAAGAAATGAACTGATATGAAGTGTGAGACAATGTAATAGTGCCTTTGGGCATAAAAGTAAAGGAGTTAAAGCATTTGTTGTTATTAACAAAGAGAGACATTTTATGACATATATGACACTGTTTTTTTTCAATTGATTTTTTTCTTGGAGAATATGAAAAAAGACAAACTGCAGTCCATGGAATCTTTATGTGATAAAAGCATTTATAAGTGAAACAAAAATAAATGAATGTACAGTTTTGAACAAGGTTGAAAGACAAACTTTGAAAGAGCATTTGCAAATGTATGTAATGAAGTACTCAACATTGCAAAAGTTTATGACAAAAGGGGTTTATGGACTGGTGGATGGGACTGTAATATTGAAATAAAAATTATGCATATACCAAGCATGAGCAATGTGGAGGGGAACAGAGATATTGTAAAATCCTGGAGACAACCCCAAACACATTTTTTGTGGAAAAGAAAAAAGTGTGATAAAAAGTTATATCTGTGGGGAAATGGGGCATGATACAAAAATTATAAAATGTAACAAAATTGGATATTTATGGATGGATTGCAAAAATGAAAATACAAGTAAGGAAAAGGAAAGAGAAAAAACAAAGAGAAGAAATTATAGAAGTAGGAGAAATAGAAAACGTAGACTGGAAAAAATAATAAAGAGGAAATAGAAAATGTTGAAATAAGCAATGAAGAAGACATGAATTGGGAGGAAGTAAAAGAAAAAATAATTCTAGTGGCAAAAGGGTAAAAGACAGAAAAAGAATGTTTAAAGGGATAAGTACAAAATAAAGGAAATGGCTGAAAATCAATACATACTGCTAATGACTGGGGGTTGGTATAACGGTTAAGCTATCTGACTCACAGACACAAGGTACAGTGATTGATCCTGACCTTTAGAGGGAAGTTGGCTAGGCTTTGAATGACATATCAAGAAAAGTAGCCTAGTAATTAGCTATGAATGTATGAAAATATGAATTTAAGGAAAAGGGATAATGAAAATTTGAGTGCTTTCTGTAAATGTGAATAGTATAAAGAATATAGCAAGAAGAAAATGGATCTTGGAGTGTTGTAACATGTGATGTAGATGTAATTATATTAGAAGATACAATTTTTTAACAAATGAAAAAATATTACAAACAGAGAAAGTATGGGGAGGAAACATAATCTGGAATTTGGGAAATGAGAGATGTTCTGGAAAAGCCATATTCTGTAGAAATACTGTAATGATATTAGATGTAACTTTAGCAAAAAATGGGAAGATTAACCATTGTAGACTTAAAAATAGAAAGAACAGGAATATGCAATATATAATTATAATATATGTTTATATTAATTGCAAAGATAGGGAAAGCTTATTTCTTCAGATTTTGGACTATATTATAATAACAGGACACTTTAACTGTGATTTAAGAAGCAAAGAAAAATGAAAGAAAATTATATAAGAAAAATGTTAAAAGTTATAAGATGGGATAAGTTAAAATTCTGAGATAAATATTAATGGATTTATAAAATAGGTATGTATAAAATTGAAATAGAATATTTTATAGTATCACAAGGTTTAGTTCTAGGAGAAGGGGAGGTAGTTGAAACAGGATTTTCTGATCATCTTGTAATATGGCTAGAGATAAAGGAAAACAAGGAATCTATAAAAAATTGAAAAGGAATAAAAAGGATAAATGAGACAACATGGAATGAAGAATGAATGAGATTAGTAACACATTTATCAAAAGATCATATTACTATGAGAACATTTTATAAAAACTAGTCTGAATGGTGGATGATATTTAAGGAAAAACATAAAAAGAAATTTACACTGGCAATATGAAGTGGAAAAGTTAAGAAAGAAAAATGCAAAAGAACTTATAATGATGCATTGCAATATTTAGAACAGCATGATTGAAAGTACTTTGACAAAGGAAAAGAATTATGAAAGGAATTAAGAAAACTTATAAGCGAAGATATGTTTTACAGGAAAGAAGAATTATCATTACTTAAGCAAATATTTAAAGCAAGATGATAGTGTAGTGAGAGAAATAAAAAATGTAAATGGAGAAATGGAATGAACTCAGGAAAAGACAATGAATAGTGTAGTACAATATGTGCAAGAAATGCTTGAAGGAAAAAAAATAAGTTAGTGAAAAAACAAGAAAAGTAAAAACTTTAACAGAAAAAGATAATAAGGAATTAGAAACAGTGATTTCCTTAAATGAGCAAGATAAAGTATTAGGACAAGTAAATATAGATTTGGCTGCAGGCTCAGATGAAATAAGGAATTAAATGAATTCAAATTTAAGGAATTGTCAAAAATATTTTTTAAAGTCTAAATTAATGTTTAAATGAAGGCATTGTGTATAAATAATTATATAGTGGAATGCTTAAATTCATATGGAAGAAGGAAGATAGACGACAATTAAAAACTGGAGACTGATAGCATTAAATAATAATGATTATAAGAGATGTGAAACTAAAATGAAAAACATTATGGAAGATGGTACATATAGTATAAATGGGAAGGATTGTCAAGAATTATTGATGATAGATAAATTGTGGATGATATTATGAACGGATAAGAAGAGGTGATAATAATGATAAGAGACCTATATAAGGCATTTTATACAATTGGAAGTGAAATCTTATGTGTAATAATGAAAGAATATAAGAGAGTAACTTAGGAAATTATGTATGTCAGTGTATAGTAATAATAAAGTAGAAATACTTGTAAATAGCTGGTTAAGCCATATATATATATATATATATATATATATATATATATATATATATATATGGATTCACTTCATAACACTGAAACTTCAAAATACTGAAAATGACAAAACTTCATAATACTGAAGACCAAAATACTGAAAGCTCAAAATACTGAATACTCAAAACACTGAAACTCAAAATACTGAAAGCACATATTATGCATAAACTCAGCTTAAACAACATAAATCATAGCAATTTCTACCAAATATATGCAGGGGGGCAAGCCCCTGCACTCACCCTGCTAATTATATATCTACTCCAAGATTGCACTTAACTACACTATGTGCAATCTTGGAGTTGATATATTTAATTAGCAGGAGGTGTGGGGGGTGCAGGGGGGCTTGCCCTGCATATATTTGGTAGAAATTGTTATGATTTATGTTGTTTAAGCTGAGTTGACACATTATATTTGTTTTCAGTATTTTGAGTTTCAGTATTTTGAGTTTTCAAGATTTTGAAGTTTCAGTATTTTGGTTTCAGTATTTTGAGTTTCAGTATTTTGATATTTCAATGTTATGAAGTGAATCCCTATATATATATATATATATATATATATATATATATATATATATATATAGATATAGATATATACAGAAAATATAAAAAGTGCACACACCCCTGTTAAAATGCCAGGGTTTTGTGATATAAAAAAAACGAGACCACAATAAATCATTTCAAAATTTTTCCCACCTTTACAATTCAACTGAAAAACAATTTTTAGGGGAAAAAATATAAAAAATAAAAAATGTACAATAGGCTGGTTGCATAAGTGTGTACACCCTTAAACTAATACTTTGTTGAAGCACCTTTTGATTTAATTACAGCATTCAGTCTTCTTGGGTACACACCTGCCATCAATTAAAGAGACTCTGATTAACCCCAAAAAAGTTCAGCTGTCCTAGTAGGATTTTCCTGACATTTAGGCAGTTGCCTGCTACAGCAAAAGCCATGGTTCACAGAGTGCTTACAAAGCATCAAAGGGATCAAATTGTTGAAAGGTATCAGTCAGGAGAAGGATACAAAAACATTTCCACAGCATTGGATATACCATGGAAGACATCAAAAAATGGAGAAAATATGGGACAATGGTGACATTGCAAAGAACTGGACGTCTCTCCAAAATTGATGAAAAGACAAGACAAAAACTGGTCAGAGAGGCTGCCAAGAGACCTACAGCAACACTGAAGGAGCTGCAAGAATTTTTGGCAAGTACTGGTTGTGTACTATATGTGACAACAATCTCCCATATTCTCCATATGTCTGGACTATGGGGTAGGGTTGCAAGATGTAAGCCTTTTCTTACACAGAAAAACAGCCAGGCTCAGCTAAAATTTGCAAAACAATACATAAAGTCTCCCAAAAGCATGTGGGAAAATGTATTATGGTCTGATGAGACCAAGGTTAAACTTTTTGGCCACAATTCTAAAAGGTACGTTTAGCACAAAAACAACACTTTGCATCACCAAAAGAACACCATCCACACAGTGAAGCATGGTGGTGGCAATATCATGCTTTGGGGTTGCTTTTCTTCAGCTGGAACTGGGGCTTTAGTCAAGGTTGAGGGAATTATGAATAGTTCCAAATACCAGTCGCTTTTGGCCTAAAACTTTCAGGCATCTGCTAGAAAGATGAAGATGAATTTCACCTTTCAACATGACAATGACCCCAAGCATACATCTAAATCAACAAAGCAATGGCTTCACCAGAAGAAAATTAAAGTTTTGGAATGGCCCAGCCAGAGCCCAGACCTAAATCCAATAGAAAATCTGTGGGGTAACCTGAAGAGGGCTGTTTGCAACAGATGCCCTCACAATCAGACAGATTTGGATCACTTTTCCAAAAATGAGTGGGTGAATATTACCAAGTCAAGATATGTCATGCTGATAGACTCCTACCCAAGAAGACTGAATGCTGTAATTAAATCAAAAGGTGCTTCAACAAAGTATTAGTTTAAGGGTGTGCACACTTATGCAACTAACTTATTGCATGATTTTTATTTTTTATATTTTTTCCCTAACAGATTTGTTTGTTTTTTCAGTTGAATTGTACAGGTTAAAGGTCACATTAAATGTGGGAAAAGTTTTATCAGTTTTTATATCACAATAACCTAGCATTTTAACAGGGGTGTGTACACTTTTTATATCTACTGTGCGTGTGTGTGTGTGTGTGTATATGTATGTATGTGTATATATATATATATATATATATATATATATATATATATATATATATGTATATATATATATATATATATATATATATATATATATATATAGAGAGAGAGAGAGAGACAGTGGTGTAAGACAGAGATGTCCAATGAGTTATATACTCTTTGCATTAGTTATGAATGCAACAGTGTGAAATAAATTACAAAATGGAGGATGCATGGTATATAACACCTGAAGGGTTAAGAATTCCAGTTCTGTTAACATGCAGATGACATTATAATAATTGCAAAACCCCCACATGGTTTGGATAAAAGAAGTAATAATTTGCACAAATGAGTGCATAGAGGTATTAGAGATGGATATAAGTAAAGAGAAAAGTAGAAGCTTAGGTGACATAGTAAAGATGGGGGTAAATATTTTATAATGAATGAAATTCCTTTGTTAGGTATAAAATATGGGAAAAAACAATAAAAGAAATAAAAAAAACTGTCTTTTCTGGAGAACATATAAATTATCATTCAGAAAAAGACTTATTTGATAAATGCAGTACTAATGGGAAAATAGCATACTTGGCAAGTATATTTATGTTGCCAACAATATTTGAAAAGGAATTATTGCAGATACGTTTTTATCTTTATATGGAATAATGGATTAAACTCAGTAAAATGATGAGTTTTATTTGTAAATAAAGAGGAATGAGGTTTAGAGTTAATTAACCCAGTAGTATATGCTTCTTCAGTAAATTTGCACAAAGTGTTAACATGGATAAATGAAAAAGATGACAGATTAGCAGTAAAACTCTATAAATATAAGTATGATAAATTCTGGGGTATGGTAAAAAGAGAAAAATAGTGTATAAATGGAGAAATTAAATATTACCAAGAAAAATATTTTGTGGAAAATAAAAATGAATAAAGTAAAAGAAAAGTATAGTATAAGAATGTAATGGCAAAACATTACTATGTAAAACCATGGGAAAAACCAACATGAAAAAATTAAAGCTATAAAAATAAGAAGTAAATGGTGTAATCAGAAAATGTCAAGATTTTTTTGTGGAGACTGGTAATAGATAAATTACCAGTAAAAGGAAATATGCCATATAAAAAGAAAAGTGGTAGAATATGTTTACATGGTCAAGAAGAAGAAATTACAGAACATGTGTTTTTGAAATGTAATAGAGTAAAATGTTATGGGGAAAACTATGTAAAGAAGATTTTTTGAAGATATAAAAAAGTGGATAAAATAAACATGGATGTGATTAAATATGTATATTATAAGCATAGGAGTAAAGAGCATGCTAAAAGAATAGACAGGAAGTTATTTTATGGGTTATGTGGAATATAAGAAAGAATGAAATTATTTTTAATGGAAAATGGACTTTAGCAACATTATTAAGTAAATCAGATGGTGGTTTTGGAAAAAGGAATGGGGTCTTATAGAGAAGAAAATTTGTATGATTGTAAAAGAAATTATAAATATGTGCAAATAGATTTATATATGTATATATTTGTACATTTGTAATTGTGTACCTATATATCTGTATGTTTATACATATTTGTAAATATGTTGTAAATAAGAGTTCTTTTGTATATAAATATATAAATTTAAAAAAGGAGCCAGGAAATGCTAATTAACTATAAAATATTTTCATACATGGAGATGTACATTACTTCTAGGTGTTGGTAGGCTGCTTTTTCTTAAAGTTGAAATACTTTATTATGGGCATCAGTTTATTATTTATTCAGTCAGACATCTGATGTGTATGCAGTCAACAAAGATGCTATAATTACTGCGTCTTAGGGTTGTCTGCATAGGTGAAACAAACTGACTGTGTCATGGATTGAATATAGTTAAACAGTTATTAATGTGATTTCACAGGCCTAGTGTGCATCTGTGTAAAGCAAGATGGAATAATTTGCTGTAACTACTTTCTGCAAGATAGCATTGAAATATATCACTGAAACCCTTACCCTTCTGTTATCACAGTCAGGCATATATCTGAGATGTTCACAGTCAACAAAGGTGCTATAATTACTGGGCATGGGGGCTGTCTGGATAAATATGCCTACTTTCAGTCATTTGATCGAGTTAAACAGTCAATATTCTTGCATACCTAGTGCAAACATGTTTGAAGCAAGTTGCAAAGTAGATGCCGTGATCCTGCAAGAATAATCTTGAAATACATTGCTGTGACTATTTTTGTTATTACAGCATGACAACTGGGGTATATACAATCAAAGTAGTGACTATAATTACTTGGTAAAATAGCTGTAGATGGCTGCAGTTGTCTCTTATGATGTCTGCTAAAGTTAAACAGCTGTTCTTTTGGATTTGAAAGACTTGTATGCGTCAGTGTGGCACACGTTGGAATACCTTACTATGGACTTTTTAAAATAACTCTGATATGGACTTTTTAAAATAACTCTGATCATCTGGAGATGTACACAGTCATTTAATGGGCTCTAATTACTAGACATAGAGGCTGCATGTGGATAGAAGTGACTCTTACTGTTTGATCCCCATCAGTGTAAAATTATCAATGCTATTGCATATGCTTGACTGTGGGCTGGTGAGGGATGCATTGTATCTATTAGCCATAAGCTGGCCATGATTTATTTCACTTGCTATTACAGTGAAACATCAACATTGCATGCAATAAGTACATGATGAATTTGTTACCATGGGCAGTCTGGGCAGGTAATCTGAAACGCTTATCCACTGTGTTCCAGTAATGGACTCAGCTACCCTGATGTTCATTTGTATATACTTTTTTGATAAGAGAATGGTATATTTCACTTTAAATTATTCAAAAAGGAAACTTTTATGAATGTTTAAATGTACATAAATAGTGGAGATCCATTTTATACCAAAGGAGACACTATTAAAGGACTAGCTATTACACACTTTCATTTGATTAGGCAAGACATATGGCTCATGGATTTTATTATTGAATTTGAAAGAATCTTATGGAAATAATTTACAGAGATTTTGTCATAGAAATTACATCTGAGATCAGTGACACATTTAGATACATGTATCTCTCTATTTTGAGCAAAGGAGATAAAGTGAATGAATAGTCTAGACATGTTCAGAATAGTGATTACACCAATGCTTTCATTATGATATTTTTTGTTTTTATGAAATGAGAAAGATAATAGATAACAATTTGATGATTTTATTATGTAATCTGCACATTTGTAAAGTTATTGCTACTACCGCAGAACTTGTAAACAGGTGATATTTAATTCCCAAAAAATATTTTTGAAAAGGGTAGTAATTCCACTGGGAAAGCCAAAAGTTAAAAATAATGAGTTTTTGAATGTGGGTCATGTGTTACTCTTAATTCAATTACAGAAGCCACTGAGTTCCATTGATAATTATACAGCTAGGGTCCTTATAAGCCTGGTTGTGCAACCAAAATGTGACCCACAAATGATTTATTGACTGTCTCTGTCCATCAGAGGCATAAGTGCCGACCGAGGTGAATGTCTGATTACCTATCCATTGATCCAGGATGAGCTTAAATAGGGACAGGGAGGGACAAGAAGCCTGTTCCAGAGAACTAGAATTCACTGCGAGACAGATCTGTCTCTCCAACATGTCCTATTTATTTTGCAAGCAAAGCTTAGGTCTTTTAATCTAGCTGTTGTAATGCTGTTGGTTTTGGGGATGTGCAAAATGTTCATTAAAATAGGCTCCAGGGATGCCTTGTATACTAGCATACCTCTCTACCTGAAATCATCAAAATTCTGGACAAAAGCCCATGAAAAGTAGGTAGGACTGGCCAAATACCGGGACACTAATTAACATCAATTTTGCATACATAATCGTATAACCCCACCCACTCCACTGGAATAGTGGGATACAAACATGAAGATTGAAGTCCTTAAATAATAAGGACAAACAGACATTTGAGTTTCAGACATCATATTCCTCAGAAAACACATAATAATGCAAATAATGAAAAACTTGTTATTCTGCCAACTAACAGTTTACAGGAGCAATATTTAAAATGTGCTGTCAGCGCAACACTATACAATTCAAAGTCTTTTTTTGCTGAACAATTAAAAGTTTTGCAAAACTGCACCTGCCCCTCAAAGCTGGATCATGTTTAAATACAGTCTAATTAAAAGTGCCTTTTTCCCAGTAGCAAATCGTTACCCAAGGATACAGCTAAACGGAAAAGGAAACATCTCATTGACAAAAGTGCATTTCACAACTACTAGCTACACTTTGATGCATATACCTGTCAAGCACTTTACAATACGACTGAACGCTCGTTGTACACACAAGTGCTTTTTGTTACTTTCCATTATTTCCTCAGTATGAGAAGCACAAAGAGCTACCCGGCCGGTCCCGGTCTCATTCTGTCTACTTCAGTTTACTGCACAATAAACTCTCTTTGCACTAGGGGATGGGGTGTGTCAGCTACAATAAAAAATAATAATAAAACAAAGTAGATAAAGCCTGATGCACACACCAGTGTAAAAAAGTATGTCACGAAACTACAAAAAATAATAATAAAGCCAAGTGATTTGTGTTGTAGGTCCCCATCTCATTTCTTCTGGTTTAGTTTACTGCACATTAACAAGTTCACAAGATAAAGTGCCAAAAAATCCAAAGCGAATTCAAAACAAAAAAGAGGCAGTCTGAAAGGACATCCAACACTCAGCCCAGGTAAAATAAAGTTTATTCTGCAGAAACACTAAGTGAAATATGCACAAGCCACTGTACAGATCACATAAATGCTCAACAAACACTGCATTTTCATCCAGGCAAAGACTTCATCAGATGCATCCCACAGTTCCAAATCACGATCCTTAAATACACCACTAATTAAAAACAATTATTCAATAAAAGCAATATTATAAAACCCTGCTAGAAAACTATAAAAATCAAATGACCCACCCATAATATACAGCTTCATCATTGCAAACTTGGGTATTAGGACAGTGATGTCCTCTGACTGCATGTTTTAGGGGAATATGAAGAATGGTAAACTCTTTAGTTATGATTGTACTTAATCTTTTAATTTATCTTCAAGGGAATGCCATATAAGCAATCACTGGAGGAAGCAGAACGTGTGGGTGCTATTTGGGGATGATATTTTGTATTTTTTAGTGAGGTCATATAGGTGTTATTTAAAATCACAAACTTGAGTGTTGAACAGTTTTTTGAAAAGGACAACTCTTTTTGTTTTGGCAAGTAGAGGTTCATATATCATTATATGACAAAGACATGCCAGAATTTGTCCAGTAAAAAGAATAAGTAAAGGAATCCATATAGTTAAACCCTTAGAAACGTGCTTATCTGAGAGGAGTGAGTTCCTTAAGTGGTTTAAAAAAACTAATGTTAATGACTTTCTCTGTGAAGGTTCTTATATTTTTAAGTTAATTAAATAACATGTTATTCAATATAGGCATATAAATTCTGGGGAGCTTAAAATGAGTTTGATAATTCTCTGGAAAGTGGAGTATGACAAATAAGGTCATGAACATGATCATCTTTAATTAGATGGAAAGTTAATAGATTTAGCATTTGATTTTTAGTTTAACATTTGGATTACAACTGATATCCTAGAGTAACTCAAAGGCAGAATATACATTTAGAGAGTACATTTATTTTTGAATTATAAGAATTTTATTATATATAAACCCATGGATTGTGAGCTATTTTATGTCCTCTTTTTTTCTAAAAAAAGAGAACACCTAGTACATTACAACTATATTGATGTATATGATTTCATATTTGTATCTATAATATAATGGGCTCCAGGAATTGTTGTTAGGAAACTTATTATTTTAAGTAGTCTACCGACATTAATAAGTGAACAGTATAAGAAAAAATAGGTAGTCATAAACCTCCTTTTTTAGGTGGAATTTATTTAGCATAAGCCAAACACATAGATTAAGGTGACCAAATTAAATTACTTAAAGCTGATATAATGTTATTGGAAAATGTATAAGGAGGAATATTAAGAGGAGAAAGTAAATGAAATAAGATTCTAGGTAAAACAGGGCAGTTTTAGAAAGCAGAGAGAGTTTTAAAATTTTCCATCTTACAATATTGTTCCCTGTATTAGCATACGCTTTAGTTATATTTCCCTGATGATTAAAAACATTCTTGATTAAAATGTGTCCAAAGGTATTTTAAAGAGGAACACATCTTAACCTCATAACAGTTACAAATTCCATGGAAAAGAAAATTTTGATTTAGAGAAATATCACTGATTTGTTAATATTTATATGATAATGATAACATTTTGAATATATGTGAATTGTTTTTATAACTTTGGGTAACTCAGATTTTATAGATGATAAGTACATAATTACATCATACATCATCTGCAAATGCAGTAAAGAGTGAGGATGCATTTAGAATTCTTAATAAGTAGTAAGATTTCTGTAAGAGTGCCATAAATAGAGGTTCTGTGTATAGGTTAAAAAGGTCGGGGGAGGGGAACATCCTTGTCTTGTTAGAGATACAAATAGGAGGAGAAAAATTATTATTTATATTAAGCTAGGTAAAATCATTTTTATAAAGAACTTGGATATGTTTAACAAAAGGAGAAGGAAAATCAAAAGTATACATTACCTTAAATAAGAATTTTAGATTTATATTGTCAAATATAGCAAGGGTGACAAAGTTAAGTTGTTTAAGTAAAGTGTATGTTGCTACAAGGGTGAAGGTATGATCATAAGTTTGCCTTGACTTTATGTAGCCCAAAAGATATGGGGAAATAAGTGATGGAAGCACTTGTTTAAAAAGTAGCTTGTTAAAACCTCAATACTGCCAGATGAAGTCTGCATGCTTATTTTTGAGACAGATTTTATTGTTTATTTATTTAACATTTGTTTACCGAGAAAGTCTGACTTGAAACAAAGCCAATTTTCAGCAGAGGCCTGGGGAGAAGCACTCCAGATGCATGTGTTTGTAATGTGGGAGAAAACTGGAGCACCCGGAGAAAACCCACATGAACATAGGGAGGACATGCAGACTCCACACAAAAGGTGCTCCAGCCAAGAATTGAACCAGAGAACCCCTTGTTGTGAGGTGACAATGCTACCACTACACCACTGTACCATCTCAAAGAGCTTACTAAAACATTACTAGTATTTTTCATTTAATAACTGGCAATATTAATCAGCTTGGTGCCTTGGCTTGTTTCTGGTGAGTAGTTTAACAATAAAGTTCAGAAAGTTTCTGTTTAATGAAGAGTGTTTTATATTTTAGATCCGAAGTGTATGCTTGATGTGGTAAATAAATTGCTTCATAGGTGATATGACTGAAAGTCCAGCTGAGCAAATTGGCACATTTGAAGAACATCATTTAACTGAAACAGTACTGAAGTTTGACCAGTTCTTCATAAATACAGTAAGCAGCTGAATGGATGCAAGCTGGACAGCCTGCTTAGAACACCAACATTCATTCATTACTGTGATTCATAGATACAAACTGTAGTATTGAAGAGAGGTATATAGAAGCCTGTTACTTAATTTGAATGGCATATAGTAATACATGGTGCTCAGTGATGCACTATGCACACTGGTACTTTAGATGTAGATAGAAAAACTGTATTTTATGACACATTTGCACACTGTATCCAGGAGCTGCAACTTAATAATATGCAACATACCTTACTAACTGGCTACTTCGTAGCTAGTAAGTAAGGTATATTAAACCTTAGTAAATTCTGCTTAAATATTTTAAATTCTGCTTAAATATTTTAAGTTGCTGTTATAGTGACCTGTGTGGCAATACTTTTTTTGTACTTCTCTTATTCATGTTTAGCCAAAAAAAGTTATCCATGTGCATTTTTTAGTTTATTATGGGACTTTAGTCTTATCTTCATTTGCAGTTGTATGATGATTGCTCATTACTGCAAGGTTTTATCATTCTTTATACATGATACTGCACTTCTATTTCCACAAGTAGAATTAGATGTAAAATGTTGCTTTTTGTATTTTGAACCCAGTATGAGGCTTCAATCAGTCATTGTAGCTTCTTTCACCACTGTGGCAGGACTGTGATCTGCTGCCGGATTTTAGTCTCATTTAGTAGTTTATTACAACATCACTGTTAAATGTTTGCATAGTCTGGTGCCTTAGTCTGTTGTAGGATTGCAGTAGTGGCAGTATTGTGAATTCTGCTCCAGGGTTTGTGTTTCAGTACTTTATATAGCTGTGCATACCTACTTAGATTTACATTCCAGTACCTTTCTGTTTATCTTGCAAATGTTTTCCCTTGTTCTTTGAGTCTTTCCCACCTCCTACTGAGACATTAAGCTAAATATTTTTGAAATTTTAACTATAGGACTACAGCTCCAGTTTGATTTTTCCCTAATCCTGCCACCCTTCTCTTGTTGTGGTTTTAAAAGGCTGTGGCTCTGGCTTCCATCTCTTATGGTAACCTGAATTCCAAGGTACCTCCCTCACCTCTTTCTTTGCTATTGCCTGTTGTATAACCTGATTAAGTACTTTCCCACCCATTGTTTTCTAGATATCCATAATACTAAGTGCCCATCCAGCAAACCAGTATTGCACTTGAGAAAACCTTTCTTACTACAAATTGTCTCCTGCTCATTTTACCAGAGTTTCTATCTGCTTGGTGCCCTTACCACACTCCTGGGGGTCCTGAGTTAATCCTGCTTAAACTTTAGCAAATGTATTTCAGTGCTAGTGCTTTATTTTTGCATAATTTGTTGCTTTTGCCTTTAAATCATTCTAAAGGTCCCTAATACTAGAAACTGTCTTGTAATGTAGTTTGTTAATGTTGTTTTGTTGCAGTATTACACTTACAAATAATCTTTCTTGGTGTGATTGCATCAAGTAGTTATCATTACCCTGTACAGACACAAATGCCCAGAAAGCAAATTTTATAAAACTTCCCTTAGAACTGAAACCTTTAATTCAGAGTGGCTAAAATAAAGTGTTGCGCAGAGCAACAAAGCAGCTTATTTGCACATTAAACAGCACTAACATCATATCCTAGCACAATCTAACCTAGTGTAGTGCCAAACCCCTGAGACTACTTAAGGGCCTCTGTATAGCCCAGACCACGACTTATAGTAGCCTACAAAAATACAGGCCCAGACAACTTAGATATGCAGTTTTCAAATGTCTCTGTGGCCAGCTTGGTAGATATGGGCATCCTGAGACAAATTAGCAATTGTCTTATGTTAACAGGCAGCCATTTAATCCTAAAAGAAATAAATACAGTATGAGAGAGATTCACATACACAATTTCACTAGAGGCAAAAATCTTGCATACTGACAAGGTTGTCAAGAATACACACACTACATCCACCACAAATAGTGCCCATCACACACAGAGACCAAGTTATGCTGAGGCACTAAAAAGCAATCATTACAAATCTCAAAGACCTTCTAAGCCTATAAACGACAATGCCTATCCTCACTCATGGAAAGCAACAACAAACATCATATGCCTACACTTAGTGGAGCTCCAAAAGCAAAGCCCATAAGTCAAGCAAACACATTACTCAGGGCTATTGTCAGGGATTATATTGTATGACACACAGATGCTCCACTTACCAGACTGAGCAAGCAGAAGATAAGAGTTATAAATAGGTAAATAACTCAGGCAAGCGTCGACAGAGTGAGAAATAACATCCAATGTGTAAAAAATCCAAGCAATCCAGTCTTCTGAAACAGATAAATCAGTTTATTGCACAGATGAACCACGATAAGCGCTTTCACTAACTAGTAGCTTCTTCAGATCACAAACAAGAGGCACAATAGCCATGTGCTTTTTATGCATGTATTAAGGTTTTATTTAATATGACTATCACATGCATTTATGTATTAGGCTGCATATACCTTTATACTTGATAGTATGCTGCTTATAATATGTTTTTACATTCTTTATGGAATGAAGTTATTTTTAAATTTTTAATTTTCAATAGAATATGTATACACTATTGTCTATTTTAGATGTCAATGATATTATGTTTGTATATTTAGTTTTCAAGTTTTGTTTTATGGCGCTTCTGCTTTAAAAGTTGGTTGATTAATTAACATGCAGATATTTAAAGCACATGGCTATTGTGCCTCTTGTTTGTGATCTGAAGAAGCTACTAGTTAGTGAAAGCGCTTATCGTGGTTCATCTGTGCAATAAACTGATTTATCTGTTTCAGAAGACCGGATTGCTTGGATTTTTTACACATTGGATGTTATTTCTCACTCTGTCGACGCTTGCCTGAGTTATTTACCTATTTATTTATCTGTTTATAAGCAAGCGTGCTGTGGCAGTAACCAGCATTTTTATTTATATTCTAAAGAAGATAAGAGTTGGTTGCTTATCTGGAGCCAGGATCCTCCAAGTTACACATGCACTGAAGTCACTACACCACAGGTACCAGTATGATTCTGTCATAGTCCATCTGGGCATTAATGGCCTGAGAAATACCTCCCTGGACTATATGAAAAAAGATGCTGTTGATACTCTGAATATGTGTCTCAAGCAGGTATGTGCCTTGTATAGAAGAACATTATACCTTCACCACGGATGATTCCCACAGTACAAAAAAAGATGATTGACTTCAATAATTGGCCTAGTTTCCTGGGACATGGTTAACAAATCATATTGCTTTGCAAAGGATCATCTGCACCTGCCACCCCTAGGTATCTGAATATTTGATAAACTTTATCCACCCCCTTAGAGCCTTTTTTAGGCTATGCAAAACTGACAAACCTACTGACATAGTAAATAAAGCCCAAAGAAACCTAAAGTTGTTACTGCTCAAGGCTAGGAGCCTAAACAAGAAATTCCACACCCTGCAAGCTCTCCTCACTCTGGAGAATATACTACATACCTGTGCTATTACCTAGACATGGTTTAAATCTGCAAAAAGTACACTGACAGTAAAAGGCTATAACTATAGGACTACAGCTCCAGTTTGATTTTTCCCTCATCCTGCCACCCTTCTCTTGTGCCTTCCACACATTAAGGTGATTATCTGCACAGACAGGGACAAAAGGTGGTTAGTTAAACAGGACAACGCCCTGAAGGTTATCCAAGTCCAAATCACCATAGACAAAGTCCCGTTATATTCTAACAAGCTATAGGCCAGCATCTGTATCGCTAGAAACCCATAGCTTGGACTTAAAGCTACTGGAGACACTCCCCATTAAGCCAAATACTCTGTTCATGGGAAACTTTCACTACCATTCTGTAGACTGGGAAACATACACTGCCTAATACTGTCAGGCACAAAGATTCTTGGACATTATTAATACAAATACCCTTGACCAGATAATGCACACACTCACCTGAGGTTTAAACATACTGGATATGGTGCTGACCAATATGGGAGAGCACTGCACCCTCCCCACTGTTACATCCTTGCAAGTGAGATCAGCCCACAATGTTGTCTCCTTCAAAATAAAAAAATCAGCCTGATAACCCCAGCAACCTTGTAACAACTGGGAACTATTCCAAAGCAAACTATATCCTACTAAACAATAGTTTGTCAAATATTAAATGCCCCTCCCAACCCTAATCATACCTCTCAACCTCTTAGAGCAAGAAATCTGGACAAAGCCATAAATAACAGTGGCAAAGACCTAAAATAGGGACAATTTTTAAATACTTTTCTTATAAACTTAGAAAGTTGATAAAATAATAGGTTTCCTGTTAACATGAATTTTGCAAAGGATATAAAGTCAAAAATTCAAATTTCTGTCATTATTTTATGACTTCAGTCCTCAATGATTTCCCAATTATTTGCCTGAAAACCACAATTTTTGGAGAACCAGACCAAAAATACGAGGCAAAAATCTGGACCGTTAATGGTATGCCCTGAGTTCACAGCAACCTATGCAGAATTGTTCACAGAGACCCTGTAAATCTATGTACATGGCTCTATAAAGGCTGCTGTACCTATTAGAAATAAGCCCAAAACAAACTCCTAAGACAAATCACACTGGTGGAATCCTAACCTTAACAGGGTATATAACAAAAGGAAAAATGTCATAACTAAAATCAGGAAGAGCAGATCCCATAATGATTAGACCACTCTAATTAAACAAATTACGAAACAAAGAGGAGTAGTAAAGTCCAACAAGGCCAGTTATGAAGTCAAGATAACTCCACAGGCTAAAGGCAATGACTAGCCCTTCTACAACCATGTCCAAAACCTCAAAGGCAGTGCTCATCAGTATGCAGAACTGGTGGTGGTCAATAGGGCCACCTTCACTGAACACAGTGACATACTGAATTTACTGACTGATAAATTCATCTTAAGCTTCATATATGCATTATAGTGCCTTTTGGGAAAACTGCTACCCAGGCTAATTACTCCAGCAATGACACCCCTAAGAGTTGACCTGGTAGTCATGGATCTGGGCACATATGTATACAGTCAGTAATCTGCCCTTTAACCAATGTGTGGCCAAGCTAGTAAGAAAATCATTGTATGTGACCCAACTTATAAGTAAGCACATGGCATTCAGGACCAAAGAAGACATAATGACACTTTATTTGCCATTTATCAGACCCATCATTGAATATAATGCCCCTTTGGCATGTACCTGAGAAGACGTATGTAACAGTTGGAACGCCCCAAAAGGTTCCTTAGCAGGAGATTCCAGGGTATAAACACATTATTGTATATGGATTACCTTAAAGCACTAGCTCTATATTCTGTCTCCTACAGGTTACTGAGAGGTGATCTATGCCTGGTATACAAAACATCCTCAGTTCCAGCGCTGATGGGCCATTTGCACATCCACAAAATGAACAGCATAAGAACCACTAAATCCAAGGATAAAAATGTTGCTTGTGACATAAATAAGACATCTTGGCAAGACAGATGTGCTCTGGAACAGGCTCCCATCAATAGGAAGCAGAGTCCATCACTAACCCTATTTAACCTTGATCAATGGAAGGAAAATTGGAAATCTTCCCCAGTTCTTCCCCAGTATGTCTGTTAGACAGAGGCAGACAGTAATGCCCAAACTGACACCTCAACACATAACCTCTAGAAACTTCCTAATTAACATACTGCTTCCTAATAAATACCCACCATGCATAGGCACACAACTGGGTTGGATTGCATGTCTGGCCTATAAAGGTCCTTGGGGTCATTAGCCAAGTATATAACTATAAACCTATAGTAAGTTGCCCTTCCCCATTGCACTGTGCTTCATAGTGATTTATAGAATATTGCATTCATTAGGCATGACAGCAGAGCTAAAATCATTACTATATTATGGTAATGACAGGACAGTGTGGGGCAGAGCTAGAATAATTTCCATATTATGGCAATGATGGGACAAGGTGCTGCGGAGGGAGTGTCACAATGTGGGGCAGAGCTAGAATCATTACCATAATATGGTAATGACAGGACCAGGTGCTGTGGAGGGAGTGTCACAATGTGGGGCAGAGCTAGAATCATTGCTATATTATGGCAATGACAGGCCCAGGCACTGTGAAAGGAGTGCCACAATGTGGGGAAGAGCTAGAATAATTTCCATACTATGGTAATGATGGGACCAGGTGCTGTGGAGGGGGTGTCACAGTGTGGGCAGAACTACAATCATTACCATAATATGATAATGATGTGACCAGGTGCTGTGGAAGGAGTATCGCAATGTGCAGCAGAGCTAGAATCATTACCATAATATGATAATGACTGGGTCAGGTGCTGTGGAAGGAGTGACACAATGTGGGTCTGAGCTAGAATCATTACCAATAATATGATAATGACGGGGCCAGATGCTATGAAAGGAGTATCACAATGTGCAGCAGAGCTAGAATCCTTACCGTAATATGGTAATGACTTGACCAGGTGCTGTGGAAGGTGTGTGACAATGTGAGGGGAAGGGAGTAGTTTGATAGGAAGGTTGCCAACACCACATGGAAATCTACTGGACATAGAGTTTTTCCCATGGTGCAAGGGGAGATTTTGTACTTTTTTCTGGACTGCAATGCTGATATGATACAGATCTCTGTATGCTGAGCATTATTTATGTGGGGGGTCACTGCAATGACAAGTGCATGTATGTAGCAGGCAGACTGTACGTTACACCACTGGCACCAGCATCTACACAGGTTATGCTCTGTTTATGAAATCTGCTATGCCATGTCCTTATATTGTCTATGTGTAGAGTAATATAGCCTCACAGTGTGGTAAGACTGCATACAGGGTCCTACCTCATTAAATAACAGTATCTATAACTTATTAAGGGCATTGGTAAACTGTTCTACAGTGTACTAGCCTTACTTCATGATAAACTATGATTATCAATAGCATCCAGTAGTTGTAAAACATATATATATATATATATATATATATATATATATATATATATATATATGGGTCTACTTTGTTTCACTGAAAGCTCATTGCAATGAATTTCAGTTCACCCCAACCAAATTGCTGAAAGCTCAAATCTACCGAATCTCGTTTCACTGAAGTGAAGTACTGGCATTGTGTAGAGTACTGTAAGGCAAGTAAATGGTATATGCCCTTTTCCCCACTGAAGTACAGTCCTGGAGTTAGTATATATAGTTATGGGGTGGGGGGAATATCTCCCCACTTAATTTGGGTATATATTGTCTTCTGGAAAGTGTTAGTCATTGGTGTTGTAAGTATGCATGTCTATGGTTTAAAATGTATTGTTTTGAAGCTTTCGGTGAAATATAATATAAAACCAAACTAGGTGGGGGGCTAAGCCCCCCACACCCCACAATATGGGAGTTGGTGCCCCCACCCCCACTATATATAGTAACTTCAGGATCGCACTACAGTGGGGAAAGGGGCATATACATTTTGCTTGCCTTACAGTACTCTACACAGTGCCAGTCCTTGAGATTCAGTGCTTTTATTCACTGAACTTATTGCCAGAGTTCTTTCTTCATTCTCTGCTTTTTATTGGGAGGGGTGGGATTAATTCAAAACAAGTTCATTCAGTCAACCAAGTCTGTGTTGCAGTTTGTTGTGCTATTTGCACCAAACAAAACTGGTATATTTTTACATTTAGATTACTTCTTTAACTTTCGTACACTGTTCTCTAAATTAGTAATGCAGTCTGCGCACTCAGGTGCATATACATAGCAGAACAGGTCCTGCATATTGGTAGAGGGGGTGGTTTTGCTTCATTCAGGATTGTGCTGGTCTGTTCTGGGATGAGTTTGCTGTTTATCGTTTAGTCAGCTTTTAAATAATTTTAGATATGTTTAGAAAAATAAAATTACTATACATTTTTGCATTTCTAGCATAGAATCTGAATATACGTATCTGTAAGGTGTAAAAAAGTGCAAAGCTTATTTCTTTACAATAATTTTTGCTTCTATTTTTTTGTCTTATAGAATGTAATTCCCAGCTGTTTACACACACTGGCTTCCCAGACAATGACATAGCCAAAGTTTATGTCACTGATGCATTCTACTGTCAAATAATATGCACTTATTTATGTGACTGCCAGTTCTTCACTTTCAATGAAGAAAAGTAAAGTACATTTTTATTTATTCTAATTGTTTATAAATCCCTTATCCTCTGCATTTTAATGGGTGCATAACTATTAATCAAATACTTTATTTAGTTATAAAATGCCTAATTACCTTTGACTTGCCAAGTATGATTAGTATTTTCTGCACAATAAACTGTTAGCTTTAAATGGCTCACTGTAATGTGTTCAGTGCCACAATGGTGACTCTTCCTTTTATCATGCTAACATAGGCCATAGAACAACAGTGTTTTGCAAATTAAGTGATTGCATGTGAATATTACTGAACTGTGCCGATAATGCAATGCGATAACAGCTTTACTTCACACTATAGGGACCATGTCTGCCCACGACCATGTCAGGAGGTCCTTCATACTGATTTCACATCCCCAGGTATGTGCAAGGCCTGTAATTTTACAGCATATTACCTTCCATTAAGCTGTACAGAGACAATGATGCTAGATCACAGTAACCCAGTGCTATCTAAAGTAGCTGCTTTGCAGCCAGGTAATCATAGCCGACATGCTGAGTAGAGAGTGTGATGCAAAGAACGATATTATCCCTGGGATTCATTAACAATCATGTGGGCTTCATTCTAAGCCTACACAATGTAAGCATGTTAGTGCGATGAGCTTCAGCGCTAATCGGATATGCATGCTGTGCATCATGCCTACACATTTGCAAGCAACGTTTTGTGCATGCATGAGCACAGAATGTAAAGAAAATGGCTTGCTTATAGGCAAATGCAAAATACAAGCACTCACTGTAACCCTGAGGTACTAGGGACAAGTACATTGAAACAATTCTGAAGGAGGGGGAAATGAATTGGAGGAATTGTAGATAAGGATTAATGGTTTGTACTGCGTAATAATTAATAGGCAAGGGGAAATGGGTAAAGGCAGTGGTATACCACAGACAAATATGCTGAAGTGTCAAAGAAACATTCCCAACATAAATCCTGCCATATTAGTGCAGTGATAATTACAATATCAATGACAATGCCCATCTTATGCACATAAATAAAAATCGACATGCTGTCAAATGATGTGATGAGATTATGAAGCTGCAGTGTAACAAATGGGAGTTAAAATGTGCTAAACATTTTAATAAAATGATGAGTCGAGGTAAGAGCAAGGGCAGAAGATACAGTATGGGATGAATTTATAGAATGCAGTAATTGCATATGAGATGTTTATACAGGGAATTTATATATGCAAGATGGCACCACTGCTGTATTCTCCACCTCAGCATGTTTAACAAGAATGAATGGGTCTTACAGCTGTAATGTCATGTACATCAGATATGGACATGTTTTTGCAAAGAAAAGTGACACCCATTGGAAAAGCGTTTCTCACCGAAAAACATGTAATAGACAAGCAAGTTTTGTCTACTCACTTAAATGCTAAATTGTAATATAATAGCACGCACCTTACATAACTGACAAATGACAGCACGGATTGGGTGACATTTCATAATTTCAAGTTTTCCTTTGTTAATTTGCAAAAATCTCAGACATCGTTATACTAGGCATGCTCAGATGGAATTACAGGGAGCAGTAAATAGCAATTCAACAGCACCAACACACAATAAAGTGATTGTAACACAGAACTAATCAGTTTCCTCAGCACAAAAGCCCTCATCTGTATAGTCTGATGAAAATACTAGCAGGAATAAAGACATCTCTGGATTTAGACATGCAGTATAGAGCATACTTCTTTTGGGAATAGGTAATGCCTCTGAGCAATGAATGACATAATAAACATTCACAGCATATCATTTCTGAACACATTCCAGGACAATTATTAGATGCATAACAATCACACATGCAACAGGATGATGCATATTTGTTATATCATGAAGAACACCCTTGAAGAGTTTACAGCATTTCCCTAACATAACGGCTATGGATTCACTACCTTGTAGAATAATGCTTGAAAATGAGACCATAGGACAATGCCATAACTATTGTTTGTGTGCAAGCCTCTGCTGTCGGACAGACAGATGTTACCAGATTCAACCCCCTGCCTATTGTACTAGGCTCTCTACCAACCTCTCTATTCACTGCATGTGCCATATCAGATGAAAATGGAGATGGACACAAATAACTGGGTTGAATGTGTGCATTAACAAAGGAGTATGAATATAATATGAACAATCTGATTTAGTCAGAATGCTGGAAAGTATCAATCAGTGATGGAGCAGTGGATGTAGTGTCACTATAGGAGAAGGATCTTGTACACCATGTCTGCTAACACCAGAAGATGTAGTGACTCTCTGGCCATGTGGATGCCCACCCTCCCCCAAGAGATGCTCCATTACAGACACTGCCCAATCCATTGTGTCATTGTTCCTGTCCAAGGAGTCACCCACACACTTCAGCCAGTCCTGCATGTCAGAACCCACAATGTTTGCTGTTGACACTGTCTCTTCGGAGACTTTTATGAAACATACCTTTGTCTCCGTGACTGCCCAACACATATGTCATATGGCAATTACATACTGCTGGCAGCCCTAGGCGTGCACAGAATGCCATGGCTCTGAGCAAGAGGTAAAGGACAGCACACACACACACACACACACACACACACACACACACACACACACACACACACACACACACACACACAGACACACACACACACAAAGAATAACAGCCTTATCACATACAAATATCACCAGCAGGAAGGACAGAAGGCCTCCTCTGAGCACCTCTAACAACCCAGCTGTGCACCTCATTATCTTGATGACTCTGAAGAGAATCAGCCAGTTCTGTTACTGATGTAACCACACAACCCTAAGCGACTGAGTCATCCTCAAGCTGTCCTATGTCTAAGGTCTTTGTGTCATGGGTATGCATAAGCATACTGACTGTGTCCAAAATAGGCGCGGGAGATGTTGGAGACACAACCTCGTTGTCAGAGTGACCTTCTTCACACATGAGGCCTTGTCTCTTCATCACTGCCACCATCATCAGAGG
Source organism: Protopterus annectens (assembly GCF_019279795.1). Lineage (NCBI taxonomy): Eukaryota > Metazoa > Chordata > Ceratodontiformes > Protopteridae > Protopterus > Protopterus annectens. The sequence goes on from NC_056729.1 coordinate 1,868,959,797, forward strand.
CTACCAATACCCTGACATCATGTTGCAGGAATTCCACAATGCCACTGGCAGGATCAGCTATGATAACAAGAAAACAAGAGAATAAAGGAGGATCAAACCTATGTCATGTGAAATTAATCTTACAACTTAAAGGTGCTAACGCATTGAAATCAAATAACTGTAAGTTACACATACATTTACATTCTGGATATTAATAAGAATACAGAAAGTGTCCTTACTATGTGTGGTGTGTGGTGCAGTGACACACCTAGATGTGAGAGATGAAACAGGGATGATAAGCATCACCAAGCAAATAACAGAAGAAACAGAAGACAATTGCCTTTACAGCTGCAGAATAAGACACTTCTAGTTGAAACTGTTACTGTTCACTAGACTAACCCACCTTATTCCCCCTCCTTCTCCCTCTCTGTCACTTCTGTCGCCCATTGAGTCTCCATCTCTCACTCTCTCTTAATATATATATATATATATATATATATATATATATATATATATATATATATATTTATATGGGTACGTATCACTTCACCTAAACTCATTTCACTGAGACCAAATCACCTAAACTTCATTTCACCTAAAACTTATTTCACTGATAAGTAGTACAATAAGGCAAGTCAAAGGTGTATGTCCTTTTCCCCACTGTAGTGCGATCCTGGTGTTAGTATATATAGTTGGGGGGGTGGGGGCACAGCCCCCCACATCCATGGCCATTAGCCTAGTACACACCGATGAACCTATGATGTCACTAGGCCTATGTCTTGCTTTAGAATATGTACTTCCATGGCCTCCCACAATTTTCACGTCATTCACCACCTGCTCAGAGATACAGTTATTGGTGGACTTGTCACCCCTGCCTCTCTCTCTCTCTCTCTCTCTCTCTAAGACACATGACCCATGGCGACATAAGGCTTGAATTATGGCATCATTCTCTGCGTCAATGTATGGCAGTTTCCAGGTGCAAATGTCTTGCGTGCCTTAGCCCTGTTTGACAAGAAACATAAGAAAGAAAAAATCTGTAAGTACAAAAACAAAAAATGGTTAAACCCAAAAATATGAATGCATCCATCTATCATACATAAAATACATGAAAAAATAAGGCTTCATATCAGCTAATACAGCCCACTCCAAAATGCAAAACAAAGAAAGAACTTGATTAAAAATTCATATCAGGAATAACATTTCTGTCACTCTGTAGTTCACTGCCGCATTAAAAAAAAAACAATAAATGTGCACCTGTCAAGGAAAATGTTTAACACAGTTTGGTCTGATATGCACATCCATGAAGGTCAGCCAAGTACATATTTGAGCCTTAACAAAATTGTCACTGCTAGTAATGCCAGAACCCATGGCCTTGGCAATAATTAATACAACAGTCTTCTAAAAAAAATTATCAGCTTTAAGATTGTAAATTCCTATTAAATGGCCATCATTAGGTAGAGAAATATTGCTTGGCCAAGAAATGTGTGGCACACCAACAGTTACTGAGAATAATGCAAGCAGTACAGCAATCTTGGTATTGTGAACTGCAGTCCATAAGTAAGGGTCATCTACATCAGTTTGTTCATATTGTGAACTGGAGTCCATAAGTAAGGGTCATCTACATCAGTTTGTTCATATTGTGAACTTGAGTCCATAAGTAAGGGTCATCTACATCAGTTTGTTCATATGAATGCATCTTCTCCATAATACACAAAATGCGCGAAAAAGGGAAGGCTTCAAATGAGTAGACACAACTTAAGATTTTCCTCACCCCCAATGCAAAACAATGAAAGAAGATAGATAAAAGATTCATAGTACAACACACATTTCTGTCACTGTGTAGTGCACTGTAGCATAAAAATAATTCTACATCTGTCAAGAAACAATAACACTTTTTTGTCTGATATATGCTTCTGTGGAGGTCAGCCAGGTATACATCAAAAAGACTTAAGACTTAACAAAATTGTTACTGCTACTAATGTAAGAATCCATGACCTTGGTAATAATTCATACAACAGTCTTCTGAATGAAGTGGTCAGCTTTCAATATTGAAAATCCCCATTAAACTGCCACTTAACAAAATTGTCACTGCTACTAATGTAAGAATCCATGACCTTGGTAATAATTCATACATCAGTCTTCTGAATGAAGTGGTCAGCTTTCAATAGTGAAAATCCCCACTAAACTGCCACCATTAGGTAGAAAAGTATTGCATAGTCAAGAAATAACTGTGATATACATGCCCATGCCAAGAACTACTAAGAATAATGCAGACAGTTACAGCAGTACATACATTGTTGAATGGAAACCATAAATATGATTCAAATACATAAATTAGGTCATAACAACAACTACCTTTGCAGCAAGTCACTTGCGGATCCAGTCTCTCCCACTACAATAGAAGTTTATAAACTACACAATTACCTTCATATAGTGCAAGCTTAACCTTCTCTGCCCTGAACAAATAGGTTGAACTCATTAGCATTCATGAATTCCACAATTTTCACAAAGTGCAGGGAATGTAAACATGATATAAGGACACTGGTGCATTCACACACCTTAACTCTGCAGGGGAGAGTACTGAAAAGGGTTTTCTGCTATGTGCTTGCAAGTGGGAATGATTAGACTGAGTGCAGCATCAATCAGTGTGTGTCAGAGGAAAAGGGACTTGCAAGCAATTTTATGACTACCATTGACTGACTTAGGAGGGCAACATTTCTAACACCGATATGAATTTTTTTTGAGAAAAGTTTCTGTCTGAATATAGTTCTGTCTCCAATTCTAAGGAAGTACATTACTCACTGAAACAGATATAATCTGCAAGGCAACACACAGCCATCTTGTTATTGAAGAATAGATATGGAAATGATGTTCACAAAATAAAGAGAAGCAAAGAGGTGAAGTGTTCACAATTGTATATATTGTGAGGAAAGTTCTATCTTCCCTGTTGCCATTATCATTGCTATGCACACATCTAACTGCAAAGTACACAGGTCAAAGGTCAGGAAATGTTGCTGTTGCAACTGTTATGTCAATTGATAATATGTCACATATTGCGTATAGCTAACCTCTTTGTTACTTTCACAGTATATGTTGTGTGGTACACATCCTGATAGAATCTGAACTGTATCTTCTGAATGCCCTGGTGTTCTGGGGGGTTTAATCTACAGATGATGTGGTTTGTGAACATGATGTTTCCTCCATTTCAATACCTTTATTTTATTATCTTCATTGTTTGTGTGCTGTTTGGAATTGCACAATCTGGACTGGCAGAGGTTCATAGTATTGTACTACACTTCATTGCCTAAGGAAAAAGTGAGAAATTTAATTTAGGTTGTCTTACATAGAGTAAACAAGTCTGGTGGTGGTGTGTGGCCAGCAGCACTCTGGATAGTTCTTAGAGAAGAAACTGCACCTGTGATGTAACTTTCTTTGTGGCATAATGTTTAAGTGCAATGAGCTTTGAGAAAAAGGGCAGCTAATGCAGGGTTCAAATCCATTTAACTGATAATTTTAAAGAGGGTGGTCTGAATACATTTTTACCTACGTTTTGTGATATACTTGTGCTGTTTAAAAATCAGCTATTCTCAATATTGCTAACAGCATGGTAATTGCTGTCTGTCCACTTTCACATTATTTAGTATTTATTACAAGTCGATATGTGTGACAAACATTACATTTCTGATGTTGCAAGGATGATTGGGTCACTTGAATGCACTTCTTGCTCTGTTTATTTCTAAGTAAAAGCTCTGCCACCTCAACTCAGACCCAAAGCCAATGTAGGGGAACCCATCCCAGTGGACACAAAGGTATGTGTAGTTCTTAGGATACTAGCCAGAGGTACTTTCCAAAGACCAACTGGGGACATGATGGGTTCTTGCAGGCATCAGCTTCCAGGGTGCTCCACCAGTTCCTGGATGCCATGCTACCATATGCTAGTGATCACATATCGTTTCCCCTCACCCTTGAGGTGAGGGCTAGCAATATGTAACACTTCTAATATGTAGCACCCTACCCTGAGGTACTGGGTGCCATAGACTGCACTCATGTACACATCAAGGCACCGCCCAGTGAGGAGGGTAGAATTTATGTCAAACACAAGGGGTATCACTCCATCAACTGCCAGGTCATGTGCAATGCCCAGGGCATTACCCTGAATGCGTGTGCTGGCAGCCCTGGCAGTTATCACGACTCCCATATCTGGCATGCATCACAGCTGTACCAGATGTTTGCTAGGGGGGTCATCCCACATGGCCATTTGCTGGGGGATGCTGGCTACTCACTGGAACTGTGGATGATGACACCCATCAGAAATGCACACACCCACTGAAGAATGTCATAATGAGGCACATGCACAAACTAGGAACATCATAGAGCTTGTGTTTGGGCTTCAGAAATCATGGTTCCAGTGCCTCAATATATCTGGTGGAGCCAATATGATCCTGTGGAAACAGCTGCGGCAGGATCAGCAAAGGGAAGGGATACTTAGTCTCCCACCAGTGCCTAGGTCCCCACAGCCACACCCACAGGAGGACACAGAGGAGGAACCCTCCTGAGGATGTCTCAGTAGGCAGACGTAGGCATGCCCAGTAGAGACAATGCATAGCACATACACTGACAACCTAGGGCCCTAGGGACTGACACCTTACTCCAACTTGCATACATATAGTAACAATGATGCCAGCCATCCCACACAACCTGTACCTAACCATGTATTGGCTGTGTAGTGCATGCATCAGAGTCAGCCCCAAACTACAGGTCTTTCAACTGCTGCATTTGCAAAGTAAGCCACTCGCCTATACACCACTTGTAGGGAGTACTAGAATACAGTAGCATATGTATGGACCTGCCACATGTTTGCAAGGGAATATAGTGGGCTACTGGGCTACTTGGAGAGAACTAACAGCCACATGGGACGACAGGTATCCACTCCAGTAGTATATGCTCCATAATATTCACTAGGCCGTGTGGCTGGAATATCCACTACATTAGTCAAGGGAGATGGTAAACAGTGGGGTCACAAGACAGTCGCACTACTGTCTATGCCAGCAGATCATGGGCTGGTCATCGCTCATCCCCAACATATCATTGTTCCCATACAACTGCTGTAATAGTATGTCAGCAATGATATATCAGCAGACCAGCCAACCTCAGGGTTGTGACATAGAACCTGGGCACACTTTGTATGTCTCACGTAATGCAGAGATGATAATGTAGGTCTGTATGCTGTTGTGTCATGAATGACTGACCTCTTCCTGGTGACCTGGTGTAGCTCACTGGGCTAGGGACATTTGCATGGGTGATGGTGTTGATGGTTTGAATCTGGCAGCATCCATATCTTTTGTATGTGAAGTAGTCGTATGGTGGTATTCCCACAGATTATCATACCCCTCAATATGTTACTGCAAGAAAGCTGGACAAAGTCAGACAAAATTGGGGGACAAAGGGTAAAAATTACAGACAGACAATAAACATGCTCTGATTAACCTAGAAGGTGGGTAGTATAACAGCAGGTTGCATCAGAATAGAATATCTGCAGTATATAAAGTCCATCACTTAAGTTTGTCAGTTCTTAGTACTATTGAGTGACTGCATTATACAATAATTTAATGAAACACTACACATGTGTGAGGAGTAGACCAGACATATGGGGTGAAATGCTTGACATTCTGCAAAAATGTGTACAGTGAGAGGTATGCAGACTGTCACTCTGTTTGTGGGGTTACATTATGCATCCCAGTCACATATTAAGTACAGCACACAGCTGGGGAATGCCATGGATAATTTCAGGGAAGTGCCATACTGTGGAAACAGGTGCAGCTGCCAATGTCTACAGCACACAAAATCCCAGACTGGAGTACAGGTAGCTTTGGCCAGGAGTCGCCTTGTAAGTACTGATAGTCCCACTGGGCATGCTCCTACACTTAGCTAACTTGAGTGCATTTCTGTTACCTCTTCATCACAAAGACCTGCTATGTGGAAATACGTTTGTACATACAGAGAGATACATATACATTTATATATATATATATATATATATATATATATATATATATATATATATATATATATATATATATAGGTTTACTATCAAAATCTCGCACCTGCAATGTGTTACTGTTCAAATTTCTGAACCAAAATGTCGGAAATCATATCTCTGAACAGAAATATGACCGAACGAGGTATTTCAGAAAAGCTGACATCTCAGGAATGTCGCGTTTACCGAAAATACCACACTTCTGGTCATACACAATGAACGTTTTTGCAGGGAGGCAAGCCCCCCCCACACCCCCTGCTACTTATATATACAAACTCCGAGATTGCACTACAGTGAAGGAAAGGGTACATTTCCCAAGCCTCACTATAGTGCAATCTTCATTCAAAATGTTGAATCCGCAACAGCAAATGGCTAGTGTGCATTCGCTGTTGTGAGTTCAACATTCTTTTTGTTTTTTCAAATGTCGAACTAGGGCATTCGGTTTTCCAAATTCGAACATAGTCTGATCACCATTTTGATAGTAAACCTATATATATTGCAATGATACATAGACTTTCCACATATATCTACATAACACATATACATAACATACACACACAAAAACATTTATGGAGACATCCCTGTTATATACATTTAAATATATATATATATATATATATATATATATATATATATATATATATATTTATTTAACATTTGTTAACTGGGAAAGTTCGACTTGGAATGAAGCCAGTTTTCAGCAGAGGCCCAGGGAGAAATGCTCCAGACGTATGTATTTGTAATGTGGGAGGAAACCGGAGCACCCAGAGGAAACCCACACAAATGAAGGGAGGACATGCAGACTCCACACAGAAGGCACCGCAGCTGAGAATCAAGCCAGAGAACCACTTGCTATGAGGTGACAATGCTACTGCACATCAAAACAGTTGCCCAAAGGAACCAAATAAAGGCCACAGCAGTGCATATTTCTCTCATCCACAGACCCCTGTGCCTGCATAATGTCACCCTGCAGACAGACACAGGTCAGTAGATGGTGTAATGTATAATGGTTTCAATGGATGTCTTAGACAGGGCAAATTGTTCCTGGCCACATGTTTGCCTATCTATCTGCAGCCAGTCACATATGTCCATACTGGTAACTGCACACACATGGCAGGGATATTAACAGGTACCCCACTGCTAGGACACTAGATACAATAACAGAACCAAGCAATATCACTCTGCAGGTCACACATGGTGTCTGAACACTAGCCTACTTTGTTTACTCCACAAGTACAGTGCCTGCAATCACATATACAACAGATGTAACCTGTAGTGTGTGTGATAAATACTGTGAGCTGTAGTGTGCAACAGTAGATAGGTAGAGGTTCTACTCTCACATCAGCCAACTCTGTGTGCGTGCGCCTGTGTGTAAATATATCCCCTTGCAGCACTATGGACATGTCCTTATGGGCTATCCCCTTGCAATGGGTATGCTCTTTTTGGCCCTGCAACTAGCTGCTGGCCTCTAAATTGTCCTCCTCTACAAGGCCTGCTGATGTCATCCACCTTAGGAACGCTGTCTGACAGTCTAATATCAAGTAAATTCGGTGGCGCATGCAATAAGTACTGTGAGCTATAGTGTGTAACAGTAGATAGTTGGTGGCTGTAATCTCACAGCAGCCAACTCAAGTGTGAGTGTATAAATATATCCCATTGCAGCACTACAGACATGCCCTTATGGGGTATTCCTGTGCAATGGTTATGCAATTTTTGGCCCTGTAACTAGCTGCTAGCCTCTGAATTGTCCTCCTCTACAAAACCTGCTGATGTCATCCACCTTAAGAGTGCTGCCTGACAGTTTACCATCAGATAAACTTTGTGGCACATATGATAAGTATTGTAAGCTATAGTATGTAACAGTAGGCAGGGAGGGGTTCTACTCTCACAGCAGCCAAGTCAGTGAGTGTGTCTATGTATAAATATATCCCCTTGCAGCACTAAGGACTTGCCTTTATGGGTTATCCTATTTGCCCTCCTGTAGAAGGCCAGCTGGTGTCATCCACCTTAAGAGCACTGGCTGACCATTGGTCATTGGGTAAATTCCATGGCACATGCAATAAGTACTGCAAGCTATAGTGTGTAACAGTAGATATGTAGGGGTTCTAATCTCACAGCAACCAACTCAGTGTGTGTGTGTGTGTGTGTGTGTGTGTGTGTGTGTGTGTGTGTGTGTGTGTGTGTGCGCGCATGTGTGTGTAAATATATCCCCTTGCAGCACTGCAGACATGCCTTTATGGGCAATCCCCATGCAAAAATTATGCACTTTTTGACCCTGTAACTAACTGCTGGCCTTTAAATTGCCCTCCTCTACAAGGCCTGTTGATGTCATCCACCTTAAGAGTACTGGCTGACCTTTAACCATTTGGTAAATTCTGTGGCACATGCAATAAGTACTGCAAGCTATAGTGTGTAACAGGGGTTCTAATCTTAAAGCAAACAACTCTCAACACTACAGACATGTCTTTATGGGCTATCCCCATGCAACAGTTATGCACTTGTTGGCCCTGTAACTAGCTGCTGGCCTCTAAATTGCCCTCTTCTACAAGATCAGCTGATGTCATCCACCTTAAGAGCACTGACTGCCAGTCTAATATTGGATAAACTCTGTGGCACATGGAATAAGTGCTTTGAGCTAGAGTGTGGAGCAACAGATAGGTAGAGGTCCTAATCTCACAGCAACCAACCTGGTGTGTGTGTGTGTGTGTGTGTGTGTGTGTGTGTGTGTGTGTGTGTGTGTGTGCACATTACTTTACTGGTTATGGGTGATGTGGCCTGACAAATGAATAACTACAACAACGCCTGCTGATATCAACAAGCATTATGTGTCCTACATGGATAGTACTAGCAGACATGAGACATGGTGTATGCATCCTGTATTGTCTTCTGTATTGTGTACCACTTCATAGTTATGTGTTCCACTGTATATGCAGCAAACATGCACTATGTGTGCACAGTGCCATGTCCTGTTTGCAGTGAGTGGAAGTGCTGCTAGCCTGAATGTGGCCATGTGTGTGTATGTCAGGCTGTGACAGCATTGTACATCATGTCACATAACAATAGGAGATATGCATGTCAGTAGCATGATCGCCATACAGCCATCACAATTGGAGATAAAGCTACCCCTCATCACAGGAACAGCACATATTGCTCAAGTCCTTGAGAGATGCAGCCACACCCCCAGTGTTGAGATGACATTGGCCCCGTCAATCATAGAGATGGCATTTGCAGAGGTGCACTGAGATGCTCTCTGTTCCAGTAGGGAGGGTCTGTGTCAAGAGTGCATTACATCTGTTACACAAATGTCTCCAAGAAGCATGTACTATTAATTTCACATAGTGGGTTAATGTCTTTAGAGTGACTAATCCATCTACTATGAGATAGGCAACATATGCAATCAAGCAGGGTCACACCTTGTCCTGAATGCATGGCACAAATCATCTATGAGTATGCTGAATGGCACAGGTGGCACTGACATGCATTGCAGATGAACAGCATTGAGCACATATTGAAGATGTGATGTGACCCTGTGTGGGACCATACTGTTGTCTGCAAGTGCCACTACAGCTTGGAAGGTTACATCAAAACATAACCATTGTAGTCAGATAGTGGCATGCTGAGGGAAGAGTATATGGAGGATATGGGTATGTCACCTACCAGTGACTGTGGCTGCAGCTATGCCACATGATTCCTGCCATACCACTGTACAGACATGTTAATGTATGGCACATGAGTTGTGCACCTGTGTGGCCAGGTCTGTGTGGCTATCTGTCACCTCTACATAGGTACACCACATGTAGGGACTGCTGTGCTACTAACAGGAGACATAGTTCTTCCTGATGGAAAGGATAGTACATATATAATCAGTTAGTGTCTATGACAATTACTATATCACCAAACATGGATTTGTCTATATGAGTGCTCACAAGTAGCAGGCAGCAGCCAACATTGTTAGCCACAGTCAGTCAGTGCCTGCGTGTACTGTGGAGACATGCAGTCCAAGCAGGAGAGGACCTGATACTGTGCCCTGTTGAGCACTGCTGCTTACAGAACAGCTATTAGAGTTGGATGTCCCTTTGTTGTGTACATTCGTTAACAGTTGGTTATGTAGAGACCCCTACATTGACAGTATTGTGGATGCCTAAGTGAGTGCTTTGTACATGTTGCCTGAACGGGCGGTACAGTGAGATGGCTTGCCCCACTCTGGGTGTTGTATGCCCTGATGTACCCCCACCCATGTCCCTGCTGACTGTCATGACAAGGTTTATGGGAATATTAGGGCAGCAGGGCATGCTGCCAAATGTGTACACCATATACAGACTGGTATGTCAGCTGCTGTATATGCAAGTTTCTGAGAGTCATACCCTGGGAACATACCATCAGGAGACTTATGCTGCACTGACACCACTCACCAGTGGGGTTTGCCATCCACCAGTAATGTCATGCCTTTTCTAGGTACTCTCTGTCTACAGTCACATCCACTGACAGTGACCACTGGCTGGTACAGTATTGAATTTTCACTTGTGACACAGGCAATTGTGCATTTGTGTAACAGAAACCATACTATAATTACCATAACAAACATTTTACTTCACATATATTGCTATGTGTCATATAACCTAAGCAACATTGCATAAATTATTCAATTCCTGCCTTATTTTTCTTTTTTTTTCTTTTTTTTTAAAGGAAACATCTTTATTAAACCACCACTTACTACATAGGCAGTCATACATTTATACAAATGAAAACAAACCACACCAACACAATCCTAGTTGCAAGCATTTTACATCACAATCCATACTGGCACACTCCCAATTACAAACATTATACATCACATATAATCTACTCAGTCTTTTTAAGTAAAACATTACATAGCTCATTTAAGTCCTGCTGCCTTTTAAACCTCATTATTTCCTTGTATGTATTGTTCCCACGGTTCCCATTTTTCCCTATGTAGTTTGCTCCTACCCTTTTCTAAAGATTTCAATTCCAGTTGTTTTCTCTCTGTTACTATAGGCACTACTTCTAGTATAGTTGGTTTAGATGTTGATTTCCATTTTCAAGTAATTGCTTTTTTGGTAGCCACCATTATTGGACACAGCAAGGTCTTACCATGCCTAGGCAATTCCGATTCTATACCATAGCTCAGAAAAATCATCTCCCTTGTCAGACCAATCTGCCCACCCAGCATCTCCAACAGTGCATCCTGCAAGGAATCCTTGAAGTCCACCAGTTCACTGCACTCCCAGAAAATATGTTCTCAATTATCTCTTTCTTCCCCATCAAACTTCCAACATTTGTTGTCTGCCTGAGGAAAAATTCTTTGCAGTCTACTTGGAGTATAAAAATATCTGTGTAAACATTTCCAGGCAAAAATCCTAAATCTTCTAGAATTTGTTGCATATTTGGGAGACATACATATATCCTCCCATTGTTTCTTTGTGAATTGCTTATCCAGTCTCTTCCCAATCCTTTCTAATCTTCTCCTAATGATTCTTATAGTTATCATGCAATATTTTATATGCTCTACTAATTATTCCTTTTTTAATGGCAGCTTCTGTTCTAGATTCTATTAAAACTGTACCCATGCTGGTCTTTCGTTTAGGACCCCTCTATTTCTTTCTCTTTGCCTGTACTCTTATATCAGTCCTTGATAGGGAAGGCAATCATAAACCTGCAGTCCAAATAAATTCTTTGCATCTTCCCATTCTATTACCGTTTCCTCTCTACTTATTTGCATCCAATACATTGGTTCCTTTGCCAGTTTTGTGCAATAAATTCTGGCAACCTCTTGCATATTGTCTGTATCCCTAATTGCAATCATCCCTATCAACATAATCTCTTTTCTCCATTCCCATGTTGGTTTAGTTCTTAGAATACTTGCCGCTCCTTTGTGGATATAATACTCTGCATGATTATTGTTATTCTTAAAGGGCTGCATCCAAAATCCCAGTCTCTCCTTGTTTCTTGAGATTTCCCCATGTTTTATCATCAACCCTTTCCACTTTGAATTATAGTTTTCTGCTTGTGCTATGTATTGGTGTCTTAACTGTGTAGCTCTGAAATACCCCTTCAAGTTTGAGCTAAATTTGTTAGCCAGCAGACTCACTATGACAGTCTAGTCGGTGAAGGTGGTATCATTTACTACTAGTTCTGCACACTGCTGTGTGTTATTTTTGAGGTGTCAGACACAGCTGTAGAAGGTCTTGTGGTTGTCTTTTGCCTGTGAAGATATCTTGACCCTGTAATTGGTCTTGTTGGATTTAATTAGTCCTCTTAGTTTCCTGTTTAATTTTATTAGTGATTTCTTATTATAAGAGTAGTTTTTCCTGACTTTAGTCATGACTTTTTTCACATTGTTGTATACCCTGTTAAGATTAAAATTACACCAGTGTGGTTTGTTTTTGGTGTTTGTTTTGGGTTTACTGCTAGTAGGTGCAGGAGCCTCTATTTGTCCATTTACGTGTTTGTACAATGTTTATGTGCATAATTCTGAACAGGGTTTTGTGAACTCTGGGTAGGGCAGGGCACTGAATTTTGACAAACTGTTACTTAATAGGATGTAGTATGCTTTAGAATAGTTTCTAACTGCAACAAGTTTTGCTGGGTTTTCTATGTTGATTTTTATTTTGAATGAGACACCTTTGTGATCTGACCTCACCAGTGAGAATGTGACACGGGGGGTGGGGGGATTGTTGTGGATGTACTGCTCTCCCATATTGGTGAGAACAAGATTCAGTATGTTTTAACCTCTGGTTGAAATATGCATTAGCTGATCAAGCTCATTTGTGTTAGTAAAGTCCAGGAAACATTGTGCCTGCAAGTTGGAGGCAGTGTATTTTCCTCAGTCTATAGAAGGGTAGTTAAAGTCTCCAATGAATTGAGTGTTTGGTTGGACAGAGAGTGCCTCTAGTAGTTATAGATAATATCTGTGGGATTCTTGAGACATACATGGTGACCATGCCTCTCAACCTGTTAGTGCAAGAAATCTTGACAAAGCCTGACAAAGTGGGTTGACAAAGGGCCAAAAATAGGGGCATATTTTAAATACTAATTTTTATAAGCTTAGAAAGTTGCTTGAGTAACATGGTTTGTTTTAACATACATTTTCTGAAGGATCTCAAGTCTGAAACCCAAATGCTTCTCTTTATTTAGTGAATTCAATCTTCACATTATCCCAGTGATTTGTCAGAAATCCACAAAATGTATGGGGAACAGACCAAAAATATGAGCTGGAAATCTGGGCATTCAGTGAAAATCTGGACAGTTGAGAGGCATGATGGTGATCTATAGCTTGCTAGAGTATGATAAGGGATTTTATCTAAGGTGATTTGCACATGGATGAACTCCAGGGTATCATCCTGTTTAATCAACCTTGAGGCATATTTGTTACTAATGTAGACAAATTTCAGTTGATAGAGGAATTATAACCAGATAATTTCAGACAACTTTATAGAATCCTTAAACTTTCAATACTTGATATTATATTTGAATGTGATACCCGGATCATCACTAATTGAAATGCTCTGATTGTCCTCCATCTCTGTCCCATGACCAATAGCAGCAACGTGTAAGTCTTCTGATGTGTCTGCATCCCTTAAAGTTAACAGGAGCTGCTGCATGTCAGTGAGAGGTGGCTTGGTAGTTGCCTCACACAAGTAACTATTCTCTGTGATGCCACAGCCTTTGATCTGTCTCTAGCCTTTTTAATCATATCAGTAGTCCAGTGTCTGACATTAGGATAGTCTCAACCTGGTCACACACAGCATTCACATCATTGACCATCTGTTGCCAGACACAGTCACTTAAGAGCTTTTCAGATAAACGAGGATTAGGAGCCATACCCCATGGAAATGGAAAAGCCTGGACTATAACTTCATTCTCAGCATCGGAGAATGGAGGTTTCCATGGGCTTGACCCTTCTTTTTCAATTTGGGAACCATAACCCTGTTTTGATAGGAAACAAAAAAGAAAACTGAATCTGAAACAGCAGCACACCAGGGAGTAGTATGCTACAGACTAATCTAATTCAGGAGAGCAACTACTCATTATGCAGGCATCACCATTTATAATTGTACCAAGCAGTTCTGAATGTATTATTGCAAACCCTGCAACATACCCATATACTCTCCCACCACAAATGGATACAGTACATGTCACTACAAAACTGAATGAACTTAATGCATGTGCATAGAAAAATACTTTTACAACTGCTAGGCAGACAGAACAGCATAAGCGTAGACTAGTTGGTTAATTGTAACGCACATAGCTGCTACAAGTCACACATGTTTGAACATGCAAAGAATGCTAACTGAACCCCAATATACATGTAAAGGACATACTGTATAAAGAATGTCAACCCAACCCCATGAAATACAAGTAAAGGAGAAATGCAATAACACATGTTCAGTATTTTCATTACAAAAGCACAACTTTGCAAGGCTAGTCAGCAGTCATTGCAAACAAAAGTATGCAAAATGTAAACTAAACTGTAATTAGCACTTGTAAACAACATTACATACCATGAAAGATTTCAGACAGTTCTGTGAAAACAATTCCAAATCTGACAGTTGTATTATTAGCATCAGTTTTGTTTGACAGCACTTTGCAAAAAAAGCTTTCTTTCCTAGCACGATGGATGTTCTATAGCCCAGGCGCTGCTTATATGCTGTAGATTATTCTCATCTGGGCATGTTGAATATGTTAATTAGTTCTCATCTCATTATAATTCCTGAATTACTCAATCTGCATGCTGTGCTGGGCAGGTAAACATAGAGTAAGTACCTACACGATGGCATGCACATGCCTGGGCAGTACAAGAGTGAATATTAAGACCTTTGAGTTCATGCCCTGCAAGTATGACTCATGAGCAGTTTTGTACAATTATTTTCTTCTTACCACTCCTGCCAATGGTGCATCAAAGAGAAAAGCCTTAGTGAGAAGTTTTCAGTTACATTTACTGACTTGGGAGACAACTGTGATACACTAGTTAGATACATAGTAGACCTGTTAGTCTGACTAGTCCAATATGCAAAGCCATGGAACAAATTATAGTGGAAATGATCAACAAAGACATATGCAACCTTTAGATACTGGACTCAACCCAGTTTGGCTTCATCAAAGGAAGATCATGCCTACTAAACTTGGTGGACTTCTTTGAGAAAGTCACTAAGGCAATGGATGAGGGAAAATGGTACATACTGCCTACCTGGAACTGGCTAAAGCATCAAATACAATACAATACCTCACTCCAGTATAGTTGACAAACTGAATGAACTGGGCATAAACTCCTACACAACACATAGGATTGCCAGCTGGCTCACATACAGGACCAAGGAAGTCAGGATTGGTGACACCACCTCCACTAAGAGACCGGTCACCAGTGGGGGTACCCTTGTGCTCCATGCTGGAACTACTCCTATTTGGTATCTACTTCTAATGCCAAGGGCTTTGGCTGACTAAGTTTGAAAATGACTGAAAACTGGGAGCTTTTATAGATTCTTCCTATGATGCAGACACCTTACATGAGGATCTAACACAGACAAATGACTGATGCTAAAGTCACAGGCTAAAACTCACTGCCAAGAAATGCATTATAATGCCTTTTGTGAAAACTGCTACCCAGGGTAATTACCCCAGCAATAAGACACCCCTGAGAGTTAATCTAGTAATCAGGGATCTGGGAAGACACGTAGACAGAAACTTCCTAACTAACCTACCACCTCCTAATAAATGTCTATGATACACACTGGCACAATTAACCCAGCCCCTGGGGATGCACAAGCCAGTGTATTTCTTTGTGCCAGTCCCAAGTCCAGATAAATTGGGAGGGTTATGTCAGGAAGGACATCTGGTGTAAAATTTTTGCCAGATCACATATGTGGACAACAATACAGATTTCCATAGCAGATCAGTCAAGGCCTGGGTTAACAATGACTGCCACTAGTACTGCTAGCCAACATGGTGCTGGTGGAAATTGGGTTACTGTTTACCAAAGGAGAAGTAGAAGAAGAGGGGGAAGGCATGTCCAGAGGCAGGAGGAGAGGAGGAAGGTTAGGAGTGTAGAAGTGAGGGTAGGAACTTTGAATGTTGGCAGTATGACTGGTAAAGGGAGAGAGCTAGCTGATATGATGGAGAGAAGGAAGGTTGATATACTGTGCATGCAAGAGACCAGATGGAAGGGGAATAAAGCCAGGTATATCGGAGGTGGGTTAAAATTGTTCTACCATGGCCTGGACGGGAGGAGAAATGGGGTAGGGGTTTTCCTGAAGGAACAGTGTCAAGATGGTTTTGGAGGTGAAAACAGAGTCAGATAGAGTGATGTTTATGAAGATGGAAATTAATGGTGTAATGATGAATGTTGTTATTGCCTATGCTCCACAAGTTGGGTGTGTGATAGATGAGAAAAGAAAAATTTGGAGCTAGTTGGATGAAGTGGTGGAGAGTGTACCAGGGGTGAGAGAGTGGTGATTGGAGTGGATTTCAATGGTCACGTTGGTGAAGGGAACAGAGGGGATGAGGAGGTGATGGGAGGTATGGTGTTAAGAAGAGGAATACAGAAGGTCAAATGGTAGTGGATTTTGCAAAACGGATGGACATGGCTGTGGTGAATACATATTTTAAGAAGAGAGGGGAGCATACGATGCTGTACAAGAGTGGAGGAAGATACACACAGGTGGATTATATCCTGTTTAGGATGTCGAGTCTGAAGGAGATTGGAGACTGCAAAGTGGGGACAGGGAAGAGTATAGTTAGGCAGCAAAGGATGGTGGCCTGTAGGATGATGCTGGAGATCAAGAAAAAGAGGAGGAGAGTGAGGACAGTGCCAAGGAGCAAATGGTGGAAGATGAAAAAGGATGACTGTAAGGTGGAGTTCAGGGAAGAGTTAAGACAGTACTAGGTGGTAGTGAAGAGTTAGCAGACAGCTGGACAGCTACAGCAGAGGTGGTAAGGGAGACAGCTATAAAGGTGCTTGGTATGACATCTGGACAAAAGGAGGACAAGGAGACCTGGTAGTGGAATGAGGAAGTACAGGAGAGTATACAGAGGAAGAGGTTGGTGAAGAAGAAGTGGGATTACCAGAGAACTGAAGAACATAGATAGAAGTGGAAGGAGATGAGGTCTATGGTGAGGAGAGAGAGAGAGGTGGTGAAGGCTAAGGATAAGGTGTATGGTGAGTTGTATGAAAGGTTGGACACTAAGGAGGGAGAAAAGGACCTGTACCAATTGTGTAGACAGAGGGATCGAGCTGGGAAAGATGTGCAGCAGGTTAGGGTGATAAAGGATTCTTCTTCTTCTTTCGGCTTTTTCCTGGTTAGGGGTTGCCACAGCGGATCACCGTCCGCTCATGATTGGCAGTGGAGTTTTACAGTGTCGAGTTGCCAGCCCGGTGCCCAACCTTCCACAGAAGGCACACACATGCACACACTCACGCTTAAGGCCAATTTAGTGTGTCCAATCCACCTACAGCATGTCTTTGGGATGTGGGAGGAAACCGGAGCACCCAGAGGAAACCCACCCGACCACAGGAAGGACATGCAGACTACGCACAGAAGGCACCCCAGCCGAGGATCAAACCAGAGAAACTCTTGCTGTGACGTGGCAATGCTAACCGCTGCACCACCGTGGCCGCCCTTTAGGGTGATAAAGGATAACAAGAGAAATGTAGTCACAAGCAAGGAGAATGTGTTGAGCAAATGGAAAGAGTACATTCAGAGGCTGATGAATAAAGAAAATGAGGGAGAGAGAAGGTTGGATGATGTGGGGACAGTGAATCAGGATGTGCAGGGAGTACAGCTGGTGAAGATGGATGAGTTTAAATACTTGGGATTAGCAGATCAAAGTAATGGTGAGTATGGAAGAGAGGTGAAAAAGAGAGTACAGACAGGGTAGAGTGGGTGGAGAAGAATGTCAGGAGTGATGTGTGAAAGATGGGTACCAGTAAGAGTGAAAGGGAAGTTATGCAAAATGGTAGTGAGACCAACTATTTTATATGGGTTGGAGTGGTTGGCACTGATGAAAAGACAGGAGTCAGAGCTGGAGGTGGCAGAGTTAAAGATATTAAGATTTGCAATGGGAGTGATGAGGATGGACAGGATTAGGAATCAGTATATTACAGGGTCAACTCAGGTTGGACCATTTGGAGACAAAGCCAGAGAGGCGAGATTGCATTGGTTTGGACATGTGCTGAGGAGGGATGCTGAGTATATTGGGGGAAGGATGCTAAGGATGGAGCTGGCAGGTAAGAGGAAAAGAGGAAGGCCTAATAAGGTTTATGATTGTGGTTAGAGAGGCAATGCAGGTGGCTGGTGTGACAGAGCAAGATGCAGAGGACAGGAAGAACTGGATACAGATGTTCTGCTGTGGCAACCCCTAATGGGAGCATCCAAAAGAAAAAGAAGACATAGGTGCACAGTTGGGGTGGGTTGCACAGCTAGGTTTATAAAATCCCTGGTGGTTGTTAGCCTTGTATATAACTATGATCTTATGAAATTATGAACATTTAAGATGATTGTGTGCCTGTACTTCATAGCATTTATAATACTTACTGATACAGGAAAAATACACTTCTTATCATGGCAAAATGTAACACATTCATGGGACAATGATATTATACTGAAGCAATAATCTGTATAACAGGCACTTGTGTTGATGTACACCATATGGGAACTTTCAGTTATCGGTACTCTTGTGAAGTGTAATCCACTTCAGCTGTGTGATTTTTTTCAGATTGAAACATGACTTTCTCTGTGGTGTACTCAGATAATGCACAGATCCAAACAATGTTGAGTAACTTTGGCAGTTGTTTGAATCCACCATTGTGTATATCATTTGTTAGAGTTTTATTTATCATAACATTTTCAGTTATGAATAGTGGATACATCTGTTACCTACTCAAAAATTCTCCTTGCAGCACAACTATTCTTCATCATTGATTACTTATGATGGTTTGCTCTAACTATCGCACAAAGTAAAATTCAAGAGAAGCCTCATTACACTGGGAATGCCCACAAGCATCATTACACTGGGAATGCTGATAACGAAGTACAGCAATTAGTGGACATAGATAGGCAGGTGTTCCAGCAATGTTTCAATAGTGTGAATGTAGTGAAATGAAAGGCTTGGTTATCTGACAGTTCTCTATCTCTTTCACTCCCTTTTAGGTCAAACAGCCTTTTCAACACAACAATGAGGTCACCCCTTTAAATGTATGACACATATTGTAAGACTTCTCTTGAGGCACATGCATTTAATACACAGTTCTATAGCATGTGGATTTAGACAGGTGTTTGATACCAGCAATATGTGAATCTAGTGACATGAAAGACTGGCTTATCCAACTGTTCCCCCATGGCTTATGCAACAGTTTTCCCAACTCCTTCCCTCCCTTTTAGGTCAAAGATAGAACTTTCAATACAATGATGAGGTGATCCCCTCAAATGTGTGTTGTGTGACACTTATTGTAAGACTTCTCCTATGACATCAGCAGATAAAACAGACAGGGTTTTAATCTGACAATGTATAATTATTGTATGTGTTTAAGAAAACAGTGGCAGACAAGATTGACTTACCTAACAGATGGTGACATGGAAAACTGAGGACATTTGTGTTAACACTTACATGGATGAAGAATTCTGAACCCATAGACTAAATTTTAGGATAGCCATAACCTTTCAAATACAATGCTTAAGTCACTCTTTCCTGTGTGTATTTTCTGATACCTCTACTTCTGTGTTATTTCATGATATCAGCAGTTGATATATAGTGCAATAGAGTGTGGATCTCGATAGGCAGGGGTTGCAACCTGGCAATGCATAACTAATGTTATGTGTATAAGACAATACTATCAGACAGGAATTGCTTTGTCAAAAGACGGTGATATAGCTGACTCATAACTGTGTAAACACTGACACAGATAAAGAATTTTGAATCCTCAAACTATATTTTAGTGGACAGATAACCATTCCAGCACAATGCTGATGGAATCCCTTCAAGTTTTGCTTTTTGACAACTCACATATGATTTGTTCTGAGGCATAACTGGTTGATATCCAGATCTATGGACAATTGCAGGTGTTAAGAGTCTGGAAATGTTAAGAAATGTATTTATTTTTTATTTAACATTTGTTTATGGAGCTAGTCCATCTGGGTGGGCAGCCCATTTTCACCAGAGGCCTGGGGGAAAAAAGCTCCACAAAAGCAAAAGCAAAAAATACATTACAATGCACTACAATACAGACAATAAACCTACAGTAGTAGTATTCAGTACAATATCAGAAAGAACAAACAGAATAGATTTCCGTACAATACAAGTACAATATGTACAATTACTGAACTAGTGTATATTTAAAGTCTCATACAAATGTGCTTCTTTGGATACTTTTAATCATACAGTTAAAATTTCTAGGTGTAATAGTTTTGATATAGTCACTTATGTATGGGGTATACTATTTTGCAGGAACAACTTGTACCTTATAATGGGGATAGATGAAGAAAGAAAAAGGAAGTGGTAATGTTTTGTAGGTATGTCTTGCAGGATGTGAGGAATTAGTTGAGCACAGAAGAAAAGATATGGAAGAGTATTTCTGAAAAAGGGAAAGATATGGAACGATATCTCAGAAACAGGGAAATGTGGTGGCTGATGAGACAGCAGTACAGGGAGACTTGGCACAGGGGAAGGAGCATGAGTGGGGGTATTTAAAGAGGAAGTGGAGGTAAGAAAGTGGTTGCAAAGAGTGCTGGCTGGAGGAAGGGATTGCTTAAGAAATTATTTATTCATCATTTTTAACCAGGAAAGTCCGACTAGGACAGAGCCCATTTCCAGCAGAAGCCAGGGGAGAAACACTCCAGACATATTTTTGGAATGTGGGAGAAAAAAAAAGAACACCCAGAGAAAACCCTCACGAATGCAGGGAAGACATGCAGACTTCACACAAAAGGCAACCCAGCTGAGAATCGAGCTGTAGAACCTCTTGCTGTGAGGTGGCAGCTCTAATCACTGCACAACTGTATCATGTATGCTTATGTAAATCAAAGGAGTGTGTAACTCAATACTAGCAGGTAAGCTTGGCTTCTACAAGAGGACTGATGTTTATAAATCAACACAGTGGAAACATTTACAACTGGAGGGAGAAAGGCCAACTTTTATGTTCACTTTGATGGAAGCCATGTGCATTGCAACACAACACTCAAGTTATCCTTTCAAGTATGTTATTTTTTTCTGACCACTGACATGAATTCTTGTGTGGCTTCAGTTACTGCACAGATAGAGTATCAGGATGTACATTACATATGTTCAAATCCAGTGGTGTGTGCCTTTTATTATTTTGTTCACAATTTAGTAGTAGCATGCAAGAATGGCTTATTCAACAGATCTTGATGTGTGCCATGCTACACAGTGGTCAGAAAATGTCAAAGATCTTTGTTATGATTTCTGCTATGTTTTTTGAATGGATGAGTTCATCAGTTATAATTACTGTAATTCCTTATGACCATTCCTCGTGTAGTGATTGTCTTGATATTTACTTTGGGTGATGGTTAGCATAAACCACCATCAAAGGTGGGGAATTGCTATTGTCATTTCTCATATTGTGCAAAAACTGTTGAGAATTTGCTTCAAGCAGCATGGCTGTACCAATTTTCATTCAGTCGTAACAGTGCCCTATGCAGGGAAGATACCAAGATTGTTATGGGCTAGTCTACAACTGTTATATGTAAATTTTAATAGTTTCCCCAGTTCTCTTACAACCTAATGACAATGTTGCAATTGTCTATGAGGTATGTTGTGCGTTGTGATGAAGAAATTATGAAGTCTTGGACAATTCTCAATTCAGTAGACATTTTATTTCCAACAATGTACTTTGTCATATTATATTAGCTATATATGCATGGCAGCAGTATGTAATACATACATAATGCCATAATTACACAGGTACACATGCTTTCCTCTCCAAACACATCAAATAAATTGAAACAGTGTGTGATACAGTACCTACTCTGGGCCAGCAATCAAGGAGACTCAAACCTCACCACTGACTCCAGTGAGGGACGATCACTAAGAGCAAAGATGGATTCACACAGTATTTCTGATGCAGCTCCCTGCACCAAGCACAATTTCACTTAATAGCACACAGGGAGCACTCTCCATATTTGGGGCTAGACTATCTTACTCACTCCAGAGCCACACAAAACTCATCACTGCCCACCTCAGAGATCTGTGTTCCTGTTCCCAGTAGCTGATACACACACTTGAATATTTGAGTTTTACACACACAGATACACACCTGGGAAAAGCTGTCACAGTTCTACTAGCCCTGTCTCTTTCTACCCATACTGTGAGGTAATCACGCTGCCACCAGTCACCTACTGTAAGGATCTTACAAAGGGTAGCAAATTACACTGTGTAAAATTAATATTGATGCAAATAAGAGTGTGGCCAGAGCAGCAAGGCTTTCAGGAGTACCCACATTGTCACCAAAATAAGCATAGGTACTCTCAAGATGTTAAAAGAGTTCTCTAAAGTACCAGCCGCAATGAAATATATTAAAATATTTTATAATAAATAATAAAAGGGAAAACAGGAGAATATGGAATACAATAAACAACAGAGTTTCAACCACAGAGATTTAAAAAATAATGCAGTTGGATAGTTTCTCATAGTTGCAGAAAACAATACTAAACTATTCTCACTAGATGTCCCTGTATAACTAAAGAATTACTGTTCCCTGGCCACTTACTAAAGCAAGGCATTCTGATGTGTGCTGAGTGTTTTACCACTGCAAAAAAACAGATGATGTCTCTCTCTCTCTCTCTAATGCTAAATTAATCTTTCTCTCTAAATAATGAAAGAATGTCTGTGTGGATGTCTGATATATATATATATTTATATGTCTCCTGTCAGAGAGCTTTCCTGTCAAATTTTGTGCTGCCATGGTTCCGAAGAGATCAGCTGCTGTTTCAGTTCCAAAGAAGTCAGATGCTGGTTAGAAGATGACATCATCTCTGGTCAACCTGACTCTGGTACAATACACACACAGTGCTTTACTAAATCTGTGGCAGCATCTGAAAGCTATAGCACAATTTCAAACTTTCTACCCTTCTAGGGTTCTCTGATAAAACATTCACATTTGATCAGTTACAGCAATACAACTTAATATACATTTTTTAACAAAAATAACTTAACAAACATATTTAAACACCAGCATCTGAACAAATTAGAGAGATAGGCAAATGGCATAAACTTTTTTATAAATTTCTTACAAAACTGCAGCAATCTGTGCTGGCATATGTACACATTTTCTACCTTACTCTCCCTGGCACAGATGGCACTACGTCATATCATCACACAGTGCATGCAGTAGTTCACCTGACACAATACTGATATCAGGCACTCTTATGATTTATTCCCTTAGGAGGTAACTCTAAAGAGTGGCCTTGCTATCACAGCTGTAATCATGTCTATAGGTATACACTGACAAAACACATGCACACACAATACCTGCTAATGGGCTACATCCACATGACTTGTGTCTGCCAAGATTTCCATCTTAATACAGTTTTCCTGACATATCTACATCTCCCATGTGTATACATTTCATACATTATACTTTACAAAGTAGTAGCAATATTTAGTGCACCACAATTGTCTATTTATTTTATATTCAACATAATAGTTCTGTTTCTCTGGCATATCCTTGTGTATTGCACTGCATAATAATTTGGATATGTTCTCTGTCTCAGTTTCTACCCTTCACAACATGCCTGTTACTACCACAGCTGTTATAGTATCCAGTATTAGTGCTTTTATGGGTAATATGTCCAGCTGTTCCTTAATTTTCATTTGTCCACACATTTATGCATGTGTTTCTGTTATTCATGCATTGGCACTTTGATATAGATCAGCTATGGGAAGTTGTAAACTTTAGTTACTTGCACATTTTTTTCAAACAACTCATTTTTCATGTTGAACATTTACTGCTTGTGTTATATTTGTTAATTTGCATGACAATTACGGTAATTTTCTCATGTGTGCACTATTACACTCAATGCATTGTATAATTGCATAGTTGTATCGACTGTCGTTGTACAGCCACGGTGGTGCAGCAGTAGCATTCTTGCCTCATAGCAAGAGGTTCTCCTGTTTGATTCCCAGCTGGAGTGCCTTCTGTGTGGAGTCTGCATGTCCTCCCTGCGATCGAGTGGCGTTCGAAAGACATACGTGAATGGGTGTGCCTTCGCTGAAGGTTGGGCATCGGACTGGCAACTCGGCACCATAAAAATCTACTGCCAGTCATTAGCAGACCAGAGTTCCGCTGTGGCGACCCCTAATCGGGAAAAGCCGAAAAGACAGACAACATCAACTGTCCTTGTACACCCGTACTCCATTTCTGGGTATACCTCAAATTCACTTCTGCATCTTCCAGGCTTGTTGTTTCATCATTCACATTTTTCTCTTTGCTGTTAATATTATTATTTCATTATTATTTTTACCATGTATGATCAAATTTACATCCCCATTTATACTCCATTGTTTTTATCACATAGCATTTAACATTCTCTGCTTATTTTAATCCTTTAAGTTATTTTTTGCTAAACAGTCCATTTAATTTTTTTAACTTAAGACACTTAACCACACAGTTAATTTTGAATATGCTTTGTCTCCATAAATATCACATTTTCTTTTTACAATATGTTTAATTAAACACCCTCTTTCTCTCAACAATTAACAACATTTTGCCTATTTTCTGTAAAACACAGTGCCATTAAGTCCTTGTATTATGACATTGTTTAGTAAATTAACCAATTCAGCATTTTTCATATACAGATTCAACTTTGTATTCCAAGCTCACGTCGAAATCCTTTGCTATCTCTAACTTTCTGTCTAGTGGGAATTTGTTCTTAATGTTCAACAAAGCATTTTTATTAAAGTATATGTTAATGCCACTTCATTTGAATTGCAAAATTTTGATACCCTCCTCCTTGTATAAACCCCAAATGACCATTTTTCTATAATTAGATCAACATGACTTGTGGATAACTCAGAAAAAACACTCCTGTATCACAAAAAGTACTTCTTAAGCTGAGGACATTGAAAGTCTTGTTATCCAAATGTATAGTTGCCCTTATGTGAAATGTTGGTGCACTCCTAAAGGTTGCAGAATTGCACCAAATGAATGTCAATCAGCTGAAACTTACAGCTGCATGTATACTGCAAAAAGTTCATTTTTGGTTCCCCTGGGGCAATTCTTTGCTTTCCTTTTTAGAATGCCACAGTACAATCTATTGCTGCTGTCTCTGATACTTTTATTCACCTTTCATTTAGCTGAGTACTACCACTTGTTACTTCAGTAGCAAACATGCTCAACATAACTCCAATCTCTGACAACTGTATCTGTTTTTTGAAGTATTTTAGATTCAGTCTTCTATGTCACTGTACTTCATTAAATGTCTGTTGCCAAGTCCTCGACATTACATAGTTTAGCTAGCTGTGCATCATATAACCTATGAGGTTGCAGTTGGAACATCAGAGTTTCATTTGTTTTGTGGAAATTCTATGTCCCTGCAAATCCCACTTCATATTTACTTCAGTCTGTCAGCAATGCCTCCATCAGGATAAACAACTGGTGCATTCTATAAGACACTTCATTTGGTACAGGATTCTTAATTTATCATTCCATATATCAAGAAAAACTCATTTTGTTAAAACATTCTTCTGGGGAAGAAGAATTTCTCCAGTGTCTTGACCAAGTTTCCCCTAGTAAGTATTAATACCATCTCAGGTTTCCTCATTGAATCTCATTTTTGTACGACTATTTAATGCTTATCTTTAGCACAGACATTAAGGGGAGAGCTGTAGTGTTTTGTTTGCTAAACAAGTACATTTATTTATTTATTTATTGACATTTGTTAACCGGGTTGATCCAATTGGGCCAGGAGTCCATTTTCAGTGGAGACCCGAGGAGAAAAGCTCCAATTACATACAGATTGAGTATACATAACAGTTTAGTGTACAATTAAAAACATACATAATAGTATAGTGTACGATTTAAAAACAATTAAATTGGCTAAACACTACAAGTTCACTTAAATTCAGAATTTCAAAGAATATATTATAATGAAGTGTGTACTACAGAGTAGAATTGGGGCTAGGTAGTGTCATGGCAAGTACAACTTTTTGATAAATAATTGACTTTCTCAGCCACAACCCAGGCACAAAGATGTGAAGTATTTCTGCCATTATTAATATGTTTATCATATGACTAAAGCCAGACAACTAGGGGAAAAAGACAAGATAAAGCCAGACAACTAGGGGAAAAAGACAAGATAGTAAGAACTAAGGTCAGATCAAAGAATCCTGTACACAATACTGTGATGTTATCCTGCATGGCCTGGCCCAATGACATAGAGGGATAAAGCACTTTGATCCACATGACCTGAGTTGCATTAGTTTCTCAGGTACAATAGCTGGGTTGGGTTGCAATATGTCACACATAAGCCAGAGGTTATGCACAGGTTTGGCTTTCACCTCCCTTGGGAAGACAGAATAGGTCATCTGGGTATAAGACCCCCTCACAAACACACAGATATGCACATACACAAAATAAGGCTGTGTCATAGATTGGAAGGCTATTTCATTTACTTATTTATTTATTTTCTGTTAGTAATCTGGTGTTGGATCTTTTTCAGACATGCCATAAAGCAGTGGTACAATATATTATATATGTAAAAGAGCAGTTTGTTGACAAGTAATGTATGGGGATATAAATTTGTTAAAGGTAATGATTGTAGTAAAAGACCTGTGATCAAGTTAAATTAAAAAAGGCATGTAGGTAGGTGTGTGAGTGTGCGTGTGTGTGTGTGTGTGTGTGTGTGTGTGTGTGTGTGTGTGTGTGTGTGTGTGTGTGTGTGTGTGCGTGTGTAATCCACTGTCAATCATGAGTGGACTGGTGATCCGCTGTGGAAACCCCTAACTGGGAAAGGCCGAAAGACTTTTTAATGATTATAGTAATAGAATGTTGTCACAATTATCACACTGCACCAGCCACAGTGTGCTGTTTAAAAAAGTGAAAATAAGATACTTTTAATTTGTTACTTCAGATGGTTCATTTTGTGCACTTTTTATTCTATTGTCATTAAAACATTTTCACAATAGGCTTCATAAGTATCTTTAGCACTCAAACTAAAAGAGTTTTCTGGAGTAATAGTGGATTTTGTATCTTAGAATTTTACAGTTTCTCTTTTAAGATACTAAATTAATGTGATCATTCAAAACAGTATGAATCTGGCATCTTTCAGGTCAGTCCATATGGGCCTGCAGTTTGAGTTCCAATTAACTGCTGGAATAATCTATCTTTGCTGGTTTCATGCTAATATTCTACAGTCAGTTAATGACTTCGTGCTCTGGTTCCAGACTTTGCCAACTACAGACTGAAGAGACAGGAATAAGTACATCGTAAGTTTCAGAAATACATTCAGGATGCAGTTCATGAAGGTATTCAGTATTGTGGAGACTTGCTTCTGCAAACCCTACAAAGTGAAATGCACAGAGAAGGTTCTTTCTAGAAAGGTTACCCACATCTGTGAATAATAATCCAGTACAGTGCAGCATTATGGTACAAGACCACTACATAAGCACAAAACTGGTCACCAGTGAGATGATGGTCCTTAAACAGAATCATTATGTTTCTCATTACAGCAGGCACGGTGGTCTGCAAGGAGTTTTAATGCTGCATTGCAGGATGAGAGAGCAGCCGACTATGGCAGGAGTGAGGGGGTTGCATTATCTGCTGTGCAGACCACAGTGGATGGGAAGGTGACAGTTTGTCAGTCGGGAGGCAATTCAATGTTCATTATTATGGGAGGCCAGTACAACAAGGGTATCATTGGTAAAATCCCAGTAAAGAGGAGGTGAGAGGCTGCTTTCATTCTGAGAAGGTAGTGGGACTTAACTGTATCATTATCAGAAGGCTGTGCAGGAGTCAGGAAGGTGCTTAGGTTATAAACAAGTTGGACATGGACAAGGAGAGTACTTTTATCACTGCCATTTTAGGGAGGGGATCGGGGTTTGACCCACAATGGGATGCCGTGCGAATTGTGTGCAGTCACTCTGGTGCTACATGGTGGGTAAGGGGATCTTCTTATCAATGTATATGTGTTGCTGCACATGTGTGTGTGTGTGTGTGTGTGTGTGTGTGTGTGTGTGTGTACATACCGGCATGAGGAGAGACTTTGTGTGAGAGTGTGTGTGTGTATTATTTTGGCTCTATATCCACATGTGCATGTATGTCTTTATCTGTGGGTGTTTCGTCAAATCCATTTGCATGTGCTTGTGTTTGCCAAATGTGTGCTGGGTTCATGGTTCTGTGACCATGGTGAATGTATAATTTATGATGTTGTAGCCTTCACTTTATAAGTTCTCTATATGTGATTATAATAGTGATCACTTAATAACAGCTTGTAAATCGTGGAACTGTTTTAAAAGGATTCAGGTTCCTAGGCAGACATTGCCCTGTGGTACATTTGGTTGGGGACACATGGCTAAAGTGGCATTCAGCTGCTGAGAAATATGGCTGTTGCATATTCCCTGTGGGCAAACAAAAGCACAGACTGCCATGCCAACAGTTTAATAACCAAGTGCTTGGGGGCAGTGGAAGTAATGCATGTTGTGCTTTAGTGTACAGTACATAGTTATGTAACTACAACATTTAGATGTTTGCTATAGCATGGAGGAAATCTTGCATGCGACTGTAGTCACATGTATGTTCCAGTATGCATTTTATGTTCCATAGACACTGTGAAGGGGGTAGTGGCTCACACACCTTAATTATAAAGGCACTGCCTATTGTGCACTGCATTTTAACTGCTACTGAAATGCCCACTGTCCAGCCTGCTGCTGATGCCTGCCATACTGCCTGCTGTCTCATGTTGCCTTGGGGGCCATAGACATTAATTTCCCCCTGAGCATTTTGTTATGAAGTTGTGGGCATGGTGCCACATTCTTCTTTTTGTCCACAGTGAATTCACAAAAGCCATATTCCTCTGCAGCTGAATATCACTTCAATCATGTGTCCCCATCCAAATGTACCACAGGGAAATTTCTCGCTGCCTATGTGCCTGAACACATTTTTAAAGCTTTGATGCCCCCTACAAGTTGGCATCTAAATTTGTACCACTCTTCCTGCAACACTGATCCCCATGATCTCATAGGCATGACAGGGAACATAAACTCTCCTAGATTTTAAAAGTCATTTATACTGTCAGTTATATGTGGCTTGTAGAATTAACTGCTGATCTCACATATAACCAAAGACCAGTGCTGTAATTATGTATCATAATATACTTATTTCCAAAAACTGCTTCCTGTCACAATATTTTGCTTCAGCACTGTCAACAAAATTTAGATGACCTAATTTTTTAACTGTATAAATATATCATTATAAATGCTGCATATGTTTTTAAGGTTATTTAGAATTTTTTTAAATAATGCGTGATTAACCCAACTCTTTCTTTTTTCTTGCAAAAAAGTTACAGTTTTCTGTTTGAATAAAAACATGAATGTATGAACTAAAAATGACATCCCATAAAGATTTATTGATAATCTCTGAAATATTTTCTATAGCTCACCAGCAACGTGCTATCTGAAAAATTATGTGACAGGGGAACCACCGTGTAATGATTCTGGAGGAAATAAAACTTCAGGTTATTCTCTAAGCCATTGCCTTACAAGGGAATGCAGTAAGTACAATTTTAAGCTATCAGAACAAAGATTAACTTTTCAATGAACAAAAACATAGATGAATCTCTAATGTTGTCAGGACTGCAAAGTTTGGTAGATGTCCATTTGTCTTTCTTAGTTACGTATGTCATGGATTACAGTCATCTTGTATGGTTTTCTTTTTTTTTTTTTCAAAACAAGTTTATTGTTTTAACATATAAGAGAAATATCATAACAATTTTATACAAATAATTAAAAATAGGTATTATTATAATATTCAACAAAACAACTAAAGTATTTACAAAGACATCCACTACAATCAGATCAATTAATTAAACTAAAATACTGCGCTATTGAAATTAGAATTTTTTTAACAAATTTTGTAAATTATCCCATACAATAAAATGTGATGTTTTTCTAGTTGTTCTCATTCTAATTGTGCTTATTTCCATATGACACATTATATTCATAACATTTTAAATTCATTGAACGAAGGAGGTGTATCTGAAATCCAATTTCTAGTTATTATTTTCCTAGCCACTGCTAGGATAGACCATAACAAGGGAAGCTTAATCTTTTAACACATTGAGGTACAGGTGTGTTGAATAATATAAGAGACTTAGAAATAATGAAATTATCTGTAAAAAGAGCCTGCAAAAATTCATTAATTGACTTCCAGTATTCTTTCAACTTCATACAGTCATAAAACATATGAGCCCAGTCAGCATTAATTTCTACATTACATCTCTTACATAGATTATCTTTATTATTAATTTTATTCATCATCAAAGGTGTATAATAAGATCTATGTAAAAATTTCCATGTATAAAGTCTCCAGACAATGGAAGATGTAGTTCTATAAGCAGATTCCAATATATATTGTTTATCTTGTTGAGTTGGTGGGTCCCCATTAATAGAGGTGAAATAATTCCAGTATGAATCTACATTGTAAAAAGTTTCTTGTCTGATAATTTTATGTATATATGAAAGTTTACCTTTATCAGAAACTTTATGCTGTAAATTTATTATCAAGTAATCAATCAGTTTTGGAATAGATTCTTTAACTGTTATAGACATTAGATCTATTCTATCAATGAGATGTTGTCTAAAGATCTGAACCTCTAACCAGCAAGTTTCTCTTAGATCAAATTCTTGTTTTAAGAAATCTAGATTTTTAACTTTATTATCAGATATCAGCTGATACCAGTACTTTAGATTATTATCTATAGCTAAATGAGCTCCTTCAGAAGTAGATGACATAAGCATACCCTGAGTATAAATTATAGGAATACAATAAAATTCCATTCCCTATACTTAGGGTGCATGAATATAAAGTTACGATAACTAATAATAATATTTAATGGGTAACAGACCATATGTTTAGGTGTAATAGGTGAAGTACAAAATTCCTTTAGCAACCACAACATGGAGTTATTTATAATCATATTTTTATGTGTTAAGGAGATTTTCATGAAGTGCATACTAATTAGCTCCCAATAATCTTTCCATTTTATGACATATGACCGATCTATTAATAAAGTAATAACTTTTATAATAGAAGAGATAATATATAAATTAAAGTCTGGAAAAGAAATACCCCTTGAGACCAGCTATTAGTATGTTTCTTTAATGCAATCCTAGGTCTATTAGGTGCCCATAAGAAATTTAACATTAGTGTATTCAGTTTCTTGATAGTTATTTTTGTAGGTGAAAGTATTATTGATTGTATTAAGTATAAAATCTTGGGGAATATTATCATTTTAATAATTGTAAGTCTCTCCTCCATAGTAAAAACATATTATTCCAGGTATTAAAAGATTTTGTATATTAAGAAAACAGGTATTATAGTTATTATATATAATAGATTTAATATCTTTAGATAGTATTATACCTAAATAAGTTATCTGACCTGAGTTGGGTACATATTTAGTAAAATCACTAATGAGAGTATTTTTTCATGTATATATAGGTAGTATTTTAGTTTTTCTTCATTGAATATTAAACCAGAAATACTTTTAAAATTCATCATTTTATCAAATAAAGACTGCATAGAAGAATTAGATCCTGCTGATGTAATTAGAACATCATCTGCAAAAGTTGAATTTTTGATGTTGTATTTTCTTCTATTTCAAAACCC
The DNA here is from genome assembly GCF_019279795.1 of Protopterus annectens. Classification (NCBI taxonomy): domain Eukaryota; kingdom Metazoa; phylum Chordata; order Ceratodontiformes; family Protopteridae; genus Protopterus; species Protopterus annectens. The sequence goes on from NC_056729.1 coordinate 1,868,991,662, forward strand.
TCTATGTCAGTACTGTTTCTAATCAAATTAGCCCAAGGCTCCATTACTAAAGTGAATAATAGTGGAGAAAGTGGACATCCTTGCTTTGTACCTTTAAGAATGGGTATTTTTGTGAAACATATGTTCCTACCTTAATATAAGCCAGCGTTCCTTTGTATAAATGCTCAATTAAATTTACAAATGCATCAGAGAAATTTGTGCATTTCAGTAAGGTAAACAGATAGTCCCAACTTACTGAATCAAATGCTGAACCTATATCAAGACTAATAAGTGTTAAATCTTTCTTTTTCCTATTTGCAAAATCAATTAATGTTAAAGTTCTTCTTATATTATCAAAAGTATTTCTATTTACAATGAAGCCCGTCTGATCTATGTCTATAATGCCGGGATAATTGTCTTCAATCTATCAGCAAAAATACTCATAAACATTTTATAATCAACATTAAGTAATGAGATGGATCGATATGAAGAACATCTAGTTGGATCTTTATTAGGTTTTAAAATTGGTGAAATAAATGTATATTGCCAAGATGGGGGTTATTAACTCAGTTTGGGCCAGAATAAAAACCTTATGTATTAATGAATATGTAGTTTTAGAAAGGATTTTATATATCTCTGGTATAATACCATCATTACCCGGTGCTTTGTTTGATTTAAGCTTATTTATTTGTGTAATAACTTCTGTATATGAAATACTCTTGTCCAATAGTTTAATCTGTTGTTTATTAAGCTTTTTATTCATGTTTGTGGTTATAAACTCCTTTATTTTATCTTTAGGTTCCATGTTAATGTTGTTATGGTTAATCTTGTGAAAGTGATTTCTAAATTCGTCCAGTATTTCTGGTATACTAGAAACATTCTTCTTTTTCCTTAGAGAAAAGATTTCTTTGATATGGTTTTGTTTATTCAATCTTTTGTTTTATTTTTAAGTCTATGTAAGTATTTGGGGCTTATTGAATAAGACAAAAACTTGTATTTCTCTAAAGTTATTTTAACTTTATGAGTTAAAATTTCTTTGTATTTCTCATTTAGTTTGTTTATTTCTTCAATAACTTTCTTGTCCATAATATTTTCTTTATTATTATGCTTATAAGAGTCCAGTTTACTTTGAATATCTAACAATTCCTTATCCCAAGATTTCCTTTTGTTATTATACCATCTGATACTTTGTCCATATAGATATGATTTTAAGGCATCCCAAACATAGACAATGGAGACTTCAGGAGTATTATTTATGTCTAGAAAATGTTGTACTTCTGAAAGTATATATTCTTTATAGTCTTTTAGCTGAGTTAAGTATGCTGGTATCCTTTTGATCTGAACATTATGAGTATTTTTATCATGAATTCAAAAACAATTGAGTTATGATCAGATATAGGACATGAAATGATTTTGGAATTAATTAAATCTGTTACCATCTGGTTAGAAATAAAGACCCTATCTATTTTTGAATAAGTTTTGTATCTGTTAGAAAAAAGGTGTATGGTAATGATTTTGACTCTATCTGATTATTAATATCATTCAAATGATAAGAATTAGCAAAATCATTTAAATGTTTTGCATTAGATGTAATTCTTCTTTTCTTTATAGTGGTAGTATCACTTTCATGTAGTATACAATTAAAATCACCAGCTAAAATAATATCCCCTATAGAGAATGATATGATCTTATCAATATGATGTTTCACTGTATTAATACCAATTCCAGGTATCCAATATACATTAATTAAAGTGTAAGTCTTCCCATTAATTTGTATTGTAACCATACAAAACATTCCTTTGTCATCCTGATAAGACTTAATGGTTTTAGGAATGGGCATACTTTTATTCCATAAAATAGCCACTCCTCTTTTTTCTGAGTGTGCTCTGAACTAACCAATACTGTATACTTATTAGTGGCTAGTTTATCAATATCTTTTTTCAAGAGATGGGTTTCTTGCAGGAAGACTAGATTGGCCTTGTGTAGATTAATGTATCTTATTAGGCTTGCCCTTTTACACGGATTATTCAATCCATTAATGTTTAAAGAAATTCCTTTTAAAGATGTCATTTGGCATTTTTAAAACTCAAGAATCTTATGATCGAAATAACAAATAACCAGATAAATAATGTTACATCTCCTCTTTTAGGTGTACCTTTAAATATAGCTGTATTTATTAAATCTCTTATGGGATTTTGTATAGGATTCAATTTTGTTTGTAGTGACAATGAGTGTACAAAATATATTGTGGATGTCAAAACTATATACATATAACAATGAACAAGTGAAAATAATGTAAGGATTAAACCTTGCATCCCACCTGGAGTTGAAAACTCCAACTTAGAGCAGTATTTACTACTCAAGTTAACCCGCTACCCTAAGCAGCAGTACCTCAGCTACCACCTTATCAATTTAATACTAGTTATATTTAACTGAGGTTAACAGTTTTCAATTCAATTATCTATCAAGACAAAACTACACATTTGGTAAAACAGCATCATATAAACTAAAATAAACTTTTTTTTTTTTTTTTAAAAACTGTTCATACTATTATATAGATCTATGTAATATATAACACT
>NC_056729.1:1868996719-1869204219 GCF_019279795.1 Protopterus annectens
CCCACCCTTTACCCACTACATAATCTAAATAGAATGTCATTGTTTAAACAAAGAAAATAATAAAAGAAGAAGGAAAAAAAGGTAAAGATAAAAAAATGTATCAAATTACTAACCTTACTTTTTTCAGAAAGAAAACAAATCGAGTCACAGCCTGCCATTAAATCCTCAGGCATTTTGACTGGTTATGAAACAAAACATTTCTTTGCACATAGAGAATAACTTTGATTAAATCTTTTCCAAAATATTTGTGGCTTTCTGGAAATGCAGGAACTATATTCAAAAAGATTAATAATGAACTAAAATGATGAGAGAGAAAAAACATATAACAAATCATTTGTTTTTAGTCTCTTCTTCTTCTCTGAAGTCTTCCAGGAAGCTTCAGTTGCCAATCTCTTTAATGAAGAACTAGCCCATTCCATTTCTTCTATTTTATCCAAAATCCTTTTTTCTTTGACAAACAGTAAAGCAGAGTCTAAATCATCGAAGACCTTAGGACCATCAGGAAGGAAGATTTTAAGCTTGGCAGGAAACAGAAGGTATGTTTTAAACTGTGCTTTTTTAAGCTCCCTTATTAGTGGCAGAAAAACTTTTCTTTTAGCAATTACCATGGAAGAATAGTCATTGTCAAAACGCACAGTTGTCTCATTAAACTTAACAGGAGCTTTAGCCCAAGCAGATTTAAGAACCATCTCTTTATCAAAAGATGATAGAAATCTAACTATAACTGATCTAGGATAGTTTTTGTTAGAGTTAGTATTAGCTATAGATCTATGTGCTCTTTCGATACCAAAAGAGAATGCTTCTGGTAAATCTAAAGTTTTAGGGAGCCATGTTGTTAAAAAAGAAGTAATATTGTTACCTTCAATATTTTCTGGCAGTCCAAAAATCCTAATGTTATTGCGCCTAGATCTATTTTCCAGGTCATCCAGCTTTGTTTGTAAATGTGTATTTTGTTTCAGCAGAAACTCAATGTTGATTTCCTGTTCTTGTATTTTATTTTCCATGTCATTCACAGCTTCTTCTATGCCTGTCATCTGGATCTTCTGTTGTTGCAGGTCCATATGTAACAAGTCTATTTGTTTTGTAGTTTTTCTATGAAAGTGTCTATTTTAGTATCCATTTTATCCATCTTAGCAGTAAGTTGCTGGACTATAATTATCAGAGACTGAAGTTCTTTCTTGATGCTGGAGTCTTGAGAATTTGTCTTACTGGAACTCATTTCAGACTGATAAACTGACAGGAACATTTCCAAAGTAATTTCTGACAGGAATATTATTAAGATTTCCTTTCTTTTTTAGATATAGTTCAAGAACTATATAAAACAAACATATTTAGAAAGAAAATTACTTCAAGAATTACTTTTTTAAGTAATTAATTCCTGTCAATGTAATGAAATTGGTGGAGCTGAAGAAATCTGCTGCTATCCTGTGTTCATCCTTGGCCACGCCCCCATCTTGTATGGTTTTCTGAACTGTCCATTTTCACTGTTTTTGTATTAACCAATATGCTTTATAGAAACCAGCAATAAATCAAAAATACACAATTCAAACTGTATTTTATTGTTGTTGTTTTTTAAATAATTTAATTTATTTGCATACGTTGTCCAGAGTTCCTTCTAAACCAGTAGTTACTTTATATGAGAGACCTAGACTTAGAATAGAAAGAGAATAGCTGTTTACCACGGGTCTACCTTATTTTGTTGAAGTGCCACATTAACGAATCCCATTTTGTCAACACTGAAAATATTGAACCTCACTTCATTGAACCACTGCAGCTACAAAGATCTTCCCAGGGTAAGTAACTTGTTGTACGAGATGGTGAACTTTGCCCTTTTCCCAACTGTAGTGTGATCTTGGAGTTGATATATTTAGTTGAGGGGGGTGTGGGGGCATATAACCTACATGGGTGGGTTAGGAATGGCAGGGTTTGGGTTTTCTTTCTTTCTGGATAAGTTGTTACTTACCCTGGGAAGATCTTCATAGCTGCAGTGGTTCGATGAAGTGGGCTTCTATATTTTCAGTGTCGACAAAACAGTATTCAATATTATGGCACTTCGACAAAATAAAGTAAACCCATTTACCACAGAGTGGCATAGTCAAAGATCATTCAGAAGACCGATTACATACATGTATTTATACTTAAAAGTAATTGGTGGCTGGACATAATTCCTCATGTTGCAGATTTGTTTTCACCAATATTCACAAACATGGCTTTCAATGCATAGGATTGGTACTAGAGAAAATCTTGTACAGAGACTCCAATTCAGATGACAAAACAAAGCAATGTGGATCATGTTGTGTTACATTTTGAGGTATGTGTTGTGGTATGTGCATGTGCACCAATAACATCTGGATATGGAATATCAAACACCTGACAATTCAACTTGGTGGCAAGAAAACGTAAAACAGCCATAATGCAAATGTGAAGTGCTACCCAGAATCAAATGGTTGAGCAATATATGTGGCCACCAATGGCTAAAACAGTCCATATAGAAAGTTGTACACAGAGATATTTGTGGGCAACATATTAAAGCTGCAGTATTGTGTAGGTAAGCACTGTAGCAAAACCACAATAGTAGCTAACAATACCAGACCCACCAAGAGCAGAAACTCCAAGTATAGTGATATGCAACAAACATGTGCATGAAGAATGAGGTATAAATCTTTATGGATCTATTTGCTTGTGCCTGTGGATTAGCAGTGCAAAGCCAGTGAAATTAATAAATTTCTTTATATGAGCAAGTGCAAGCATGCACCTGATGTGTGATCATGCGCTGCAGACCAATATACTGTGACCTTTGTAAAGCATCTGACCCTGCATCGTGTGACCCCAACAAAAAAATGTGTGTTGCCGCCACACGTGTTAGAAGTGAAACTTCTGTAATGAAGTGCAAAAATGAACACACACACACGGTTTTCCAAATAAGTACATTTTGGATCTTCATTACAGAAATTTCACTCCTAACGAGCATGGTGGCCATGCACATATTTTTTCAGAATGTCTAGATTTGTGCCTCATATTTTCAGTCTGCTCCTCATAAAATGTGTGTTTTTCTGGGTAATCATTGAAGACTGAAGTCACTAAATGGTGACATACGTTTGAGTTTCAGACTTCCTGTCCTTATACATGCTAACACAAATCTTGTTATTTTAGCAACTTTCTAAGTTTATAAATGCAATATTTAAAATTTGTCCCTGTTTTTGGGCCTTTGTCCCCCCATTATTTTAGGCTTTGTCCAGATTTCTTGCATTGAGATTTATGGTATATTGTCAAAGTTCAACCAAAAGACTAGATATATGTCAGAAGTAGACAGCTGGCTCCTTCACCTGCTTAAAAAGGTTTGTAGTGCCTGCATGGTTAGTTGTTTGTTTTTATTACTTTTTCATGATTCTGCTGAATCAATTGTTTGGACCATATGGTGGAGACCATCTATTATATTATGTTTATTTTGCCAGAATGCCAACTCCTTTGACAGAAACATTTAATTTCTGTCACTCAGTTTATAGTTTATTCAGTTATTAATATGGCTTTGCACTAGTAAAACACTGCTTCCTGTTAAGGCTCTTAAACAAAGCTTAACTGTACCACCAAAATAAGAAACAGCACCACTGCATTTCATCCAACTTTGAAATTCATAAGAATCCTACCTTAATTTAAGGAAACATGCTTTACTATTTTCATTGCGAGCTAAGTAGACTGGACCCAGACACATCTTATTAGCATATGTTTGTGTGTGCAGCTGCCAGGGAAGGCTTGCTCAATCTCACTCTTCATTCTCACTGTGTGCGCGCACGTGTGTGTGTGTGTGTGTGTGTGTGTGTGTGTGTGTGTGTGTGTGTGTGTGTGTGTGTGTGTGTGTGTGTGTGTGTGTGTGTGTGTGTGTGTGTGTGTGTGTGTGACTACGTGTGTGTGTGTGTGTGTGTGTGTGTTTGTGGTGTTTACTGATGATGAAAAGGATTGCTCGCTCATTGTGGCTCTTCACTGTGTGTGTGTGTGTGTGTGTGTGTGTGTGTGTGTGTGTGTGTGTGTGTGTGTGTGTGTGTGTGTGTGTGTGTGTGTGTGTGGAATCATTCGCTGTCACTCTTCCACTCTCACTCTTCACCGTGTTTTATATGTGTGTATGAAAAGTTGAAGAGTATGAAAGTGAAACTCCGCCCACTAACCATTTCACTTTTCCATTTCACTCCAAGCTTTCTCAGTGTCCAGTAAGAAGTTTTACTTCAAAAAGCCCAATTGTCCCAGCCTAATGCACTTAGGGACACTATCAGTCTTATATCACATTGCCTGTCAGAGTGCTCATCCTGACGCATAGCCAACCTGTCCCTCCCAAATTGTATTTACTAAATCATCTTTTGCTTTTCAGCACGTGACAAAAACAACATAATCTGCCCTCCATGAGCTGTGTGGTTTGGGATACTTTGGCTTCCACTGTAATATCCTCATTTCTTCATCTGACCCTAACAATGCATACTACTTCCTATCGCTTTTCATATTTTTAGTTAATGAACTGGCTTTAAAATACTTTCTGACATCATCTCTAGCACCTCAGGCTCCCTCATCTGCTCATTGTCCAGGTATTTGTAGCACACAGAAGTACTGGTCACACCACTGTTTAATGTATACCTTACTTTTCAGCTTTTTTGGTTTTCATCTGTCACAAACTACCCCCTGCCATTTGGCTGCCGCATCCCTATTTCCAGTTTTGGCCAACTAATTCAAGTTATCTTTCTCCTCAGCTGGAGCTCAGAGCTGTTGAGTATTTTCCCTTCTATCTCATATTAAAGCTTCCTTTGATTTTACCAAGTCCAGAGTACCAACATAAGTAAAAAAACAGTGAGAGAAACCAGTTAAAACGATTTTAATAAAAGGCACAAAAACATGAATGCAGACACATTAAAATACAGCTTTTTCATTTCTAAACTTCATCTGTCTATATATATACATATATATCTGTGTGTGTGTGTGTGTGTGTGTGTGTGTGTATACATGTATATATATATATATATATATATATATATATATATATCTGTGGGAACCAGCTGCGTCTTGGCTCCTTTTGGGAAAGGAGTCACTCTGTGGTACCTTTTTTGAGCTGTTCCAGCACGTGGTGCAAAGTTCAAGTTGGTAGTAAATTAAGTACAACTTTCCAGTCAGCTAAAAGGGAATAAAGATCTTGTCCAGAATATACATAGCAGTGGGTTAAGTTTCATTAAGGAGAAGCCTGGAGTCGGTTCAATGTACTTCAGTCCTTTTATTGGAATTCGTAAGGCAGATGAGTGCTGTTTGAGACAGTGTTACTATGAGCGCTTATTTATCATGAATACTACTGAGCAGCCATTCAAATGATCTCAACCCCTAGGTGTGCCTTAGTTATGGGAGGAGCCAGGGGGGTGGCTTTGAGTGTGAAGACCTGTCCTTAATTATTAACTTTTTTGATGCTGAAATTCTTACCAACAATGAGTAATGTAGGGACGTTGCCAAGATGCCGAACAGCTAACAGCACTAAACTCTAGCTCTGCCTTTTTACTAATAGTCTGAAAGGATTTTTTTTTTTTTTGGAAAACAAGTTTAAGCTTACTTATAAGAAGACACTCTATCATCTTATTTTATTTTATTTTATTTATCATTTGTTGAATGGGAAAGTCCGACTAGGTTCCACAGATCCTGTTTTCAGTGGAGGCCTGGGAAGAAACGCTCCAGAAGCATGTCTTTAGAATGTGGGAGGAAACCGGAGTACCCAGAGGAAACCCAAGCGAACACAGGGAGAACATGCAAACTCCACACAGAGGGCACCCCAGCCGAGAATCGAACCGGAGAACCTCTTGCTGTGAGGCAACAGCATTAACCGCTGCACCACTGCGCCGCCCGCCACCAACAATCTTGCTGGTGTTTTCCAAGGAAAATCTACTATTCTATAGTGTACTTTTGTTTTTTCCTGTCAGAAGGTTTTCTACAACTTTTACAGAGATGAACAACTCAAAGAATTCACATCAGGAGAGTCTTATGAAGAAGGAATTACAATCCATCATTACAGATATACAGGAACGTTCCATCAAAATGGGTACACTGGAGAACAAAATAGATAATATAAAACAGGACAGTACAAAACAACTGGACTTAATGAGGGAATTAAAAAACATTCTGATCAAATTTCAAGTATAGACGAAGCTGTTAATTATATTGATGGCAGGCTGTCTGAATGTGAAAATCAAAAGGAATCTTTAATTAAGCAAAATACATTGCTTTTGGAAAGAGTGGATGATTTAGAAAGTAGATCAATGAGAAATAATATAAGAATTTATGGGGTGCCTGAAAAAGAAGAAAGCAATAATATGGTGCAATTATAAACAATTTGTTACCCAAAGCTTTGAACTTACCTGAATCCCTTTCATTTGGAATAGAAAGGACTCATAAATCCCTGGCTAAAACAACATCCAATGGTAATTTCCCTACTCCTAGATCTATAATAGTTACATTTTTATCCACTCAAGACAAAGATTTGGTATTAAAGTCTGCCTGGTCAAATCCTCCTATTAAAATAAATGGAAAATTCATCTGCTTTGACAGTGATTACACTTCCTCTGTTATTTCCAAAAGGAAATAATGTTTACCTTTAATAAAATCTTTAAAAAAGGCTGCCATTAAGGCACAAGTACTATTTCTGGCTAGAATAAAAATGTATCTACCTGATGGGAAAAGGATTTTCAGCTCCCTACATGAAGCCTTGGACTTTGCACAAAAGAAAAACTTATCTGATAGAGAAGATATGGACTGGTCTGCACAAAGTCTTAAGAGACATGCAACAAAGAATGGATGGACTGTTAAAGAGGGAGCTAACAAAACACTGAAAGACAAGTAAATGTTATAAAAAGCTTATTTATTATACATTTTTCTCCCCTTTTGACTGTAGATATCTGGTTGCCTAGTTTATATCTCTGGAACCTATTAACAAGATAAACATTTTGTATGTTGTTTTGTTGCTGTTACTTTCCTTATTCCTCCTTATGTTCTTATTTTCTTTCTCTGTGTTTTCTGCTTACCTACTTGCTAGCCTTGTCCATTTAATAAGGTATGAATGGCTTTATAGTATGGTATTAATTCTTAAATGTGCTTTACTATTGACTAAGAAAAATAATTATTATACCATCAATTTTAATGTGACTGTTTGTGTATAGAAGGGGAGGTAGTCTGTCACATATATTCTCATAAAAGATATGTTTGTAGTTATAGTTATGTTTAAGGTCTAGACATAGTTACTGGATCTTTTATATTTATATCTGTTATAAATTGGATATGGTATAAGTTATAAAGAGGGAAGGGATTGTGTTTATATATATATATATATATATATATATATATATATATATATATATATATATGTGTGTGTATGTGTAAGTGTGTTTGTGTAGTAGTTATAAAGAGGAATGGGACTGTACCTATATATATATATATATATATATATATATATATATATATATATATATATATATATATATATATAGGTCTACCTGACATTGCCGACAGTCCAGAATGCCGACAATCATATGGCCAACAACATATGATCAACATTCGGAATGCCGACAATGCGGAACCGGCATCTCACTATGGTGCGGAATGGAAAGATTTCCATTCCTGCACTGTAGTGCGATCTCAGAGTTTGTATATTAAAGTTATGGGGGGCATAGCTCCCCACAGAGGGTGCAGGGGGGAGTTGCCCTCCAGCTAGCAGTTCAAAGGAAATTTTATTTTCCTTTTTCATGGTCTACTTACATTGTCAAGATTTCGGATGTCGGTCATATGGTGTCGGCCATATGGTTGTTGGCATTCTGAAATTTCGGCATTGTGAAGTAGATCTATATATATATATATATATATATATATATATATATATATATATATATTTAGGTGTTGTAGTTTTGATTATATAAAGGAGAAGGGAGACAGTAGAAAGGTTATACATATGTATTTGCCCATGAGTTTTGAGATGTTGGTGTAGGAAAGGGAGGGGGCTGTACTTATATGTATGTGTGTATATACTTGTTTTTTTCCTTACATTTTTCATAGAAAATGCACTAAAACTTGTATTTTAAAGAGTTCAGCTTTGATGTGGACATTATAGACTCTGGGCATCCAGTTATACCAGTCACATGTTAGAAAGTTGATCCTGTTCTTGACTTCATTGACACACACACTGCATTCAGCGATCTAGCTCGAGACCTTTCTTTGCTTTATTTCACTTAGTATTGCTGTTCTTTAATCATTTTTCCCACCTAAAGGCTCAAATACCACTGAAAAATTGTTTAAAGGTCTCGTGCTGGCTCAGGATTTCCGTAGCTGACAGTTTGATGCATGAATCTGCGACCAGAAGACACGGAGCATTTGTCATGACCTTTGAACTCACGCCGAGCACTTAGAACACTGAAGCAGCATCTTTGAAAGATGGTATAGTGCCGTTCGATTATTTAACACTTTTCCCTTAAAGATTTTCTTTGAACAACATAAGAATGCTGCATTCAAAATATAAATGACTTCCTTTTTCATTTTTTCACGATCTAAATAAGCCAAGCAGAAACGAAGGTACTGAAATAAAAGCATTTTATTATATTAGCCAATGTTTAATTCAATAACAGTTATCACATCCATGACAATAGATTTAATGTTGAAGTGCCATTAGTATATGTGTTGTTTTGCTGTAAAAGTTTTATTGTCAGCAAATGTAAATTATAAATGCATATTAATAATTGGTATAAAAAACTGCCAATGATTTTGACGGATATAAATTGTCAGATGAGTAATGCTGTATTAGTGACACATAATAAGTATGAATTACACTATTTGTGACAAAGATGTAAGCTTTGTGGTACTTTAATAAGTGTTTATTCATTAGAAAGGAAAGGCATTAGATGTGGTTTTGTTTTGCCTAATTGAGTCATTGAAGTTTTCAAATGTCTGTTTCATTTATTGATAAAGTTTCCTAGCTTAAAGTTATATATACATGAAGCCAACTGATAGAGATTCTTTAACTTTTGATTCAGCTTTTGTTTAGGCTACAAGAAGTGGTTTGATGTACAAATCAATGTCAGGTTAGGTTAGATGTCAGGGGTTGACTTAGTTTTTGTATACCAGTGGGGGAGAGGGAAGAAGGGGGAAAAGGAAGAAAGATTTTTTTTTTTAGCAAGCCTTAAGAAATAAGGATACTTACGTATTATCACAACCAGATTTTTTACATCCTGTAATTCATAATGTTTTTGAGAAATGAGTTCAGCTGTAAGTACAATGACTGTGCATACTCCAAATTACTATTTTACCACATCGCTTTGGAAACAGGAGCAGGAACAAGACACGCCAGCCGGAGGTTGTCAACCAACTGCTAGCGGACAGAATTTCTCAGTCAGCCTGCTTTTTAAACAACGGATCCTACAACCATTCTGTGTACTGTTACATTGACCAGAAAAGCAGGAGAAGTGTGAACCTATAAGTGTTTTACTTCTCTGTACTACTGCTGAAAAGCACGTCCTACATCAACACTGATTTTTGTAGTATTAACTGCAGTTAACATGTGCCATCTTAACTTTGCATATTTGAGACACCCTTTCAATACAGAACTGCCATGACCATGGACTTTTTATCCATCGCTCAAGTCCAATTTAGAAATTAGATTCAATATAGAACTGCCATGACCCTGGACTTTTTATCCATCACTCAAGTCCAGTTTTGAAATTAGATTTGCAGTGTTGCATTTAATTAGGTATTGCTGTTTATAGCAGGTGTTTAGATTTTAGATATTCAGGACTAGTTGGTCATTACACACCATTGGGAATGCAGCCGGAGATTTGAATACATCGTTTGATGGATGTTATCATTGATGTTTGCAATGTGTGTTCCAAAGGCAAATCAACTAACTGCTTTACTTAACCTACAAAATAAATAAAGAGTAAAAATGCATTGGGAAACAGAAGGGATGTAAGAAATCAGATCACGAGTAGTGAGGGTCACTGCACAGAACTAATGATAAAACTTCTGCCATTTTTTACCGAAAAGTTGCAGAATTACAGGATGTAAAAAATATGGTTGCGATAATACGTAAGTATTGAAATAAGCTCCATAGCTATGCTCAAGCATTACTGAGTCAACAAAATGAAAACCTTTAACTACAGTAAATGGCTTTATTAGGGACAATAGTGTTAGACTATGAACAACTGAAGCAAATCCACTCAGGCTGATTTTGCTCTCAATGTTTGAATAAGATCATAAATATATAGTTGTAATCCAAATATTAATAAGGGAAGAGAGAGATCACTGAACGTATGACAATTAACAGTAGGTCATTTTTACAAGTCTTTATGTACTGTTATGAGTTATACTGGCTTTGTGTAAGAAGCTTTACAAAGTCTATTTATTCTCAGACTTGTTGAGACACTATTATCTGACACCTAATATTTAAAACAGTGAGAGCTAAAAGCAGAAGTATTAAATGCACTTTGATTAATGAGTAAGAAAAATGGATTTTAAGAATATAACTCTAAGGTATAATCAATAATGTACTGTGATACTTTTAGAAGGGCTTAATAGGTGTTTGTTTTGTAATATTTAGTCTAGCAGCCATTGGTTGTTCTCACATAGATGATTTGAGATGAGCATTTCTTAAAGGCGAGGACTTTACATAATACATAGTTTATAGTTTAAGATGACAATTTAATTTAAGTGCGTCTTTTATTCACAATGGTGTCATTTTTCTGAAATAGTTTATTATATATTAAATATATCAGATGGCTCATAAGTAAACTCTTTAGTAGGTGGTCCCAGAGAGCTTTTGGATGTGACAGAGTTTTCAACAAACTACGAGCACTAAAAATTGATGTACCCATTAGCATGGGAAAAGCTAGTCTAACTGCATGGCTATTCAAAGACTCAAACAAAACCTTTGTTTTTGTTTATACATTTTGCTTCACAATATGGTACAGAATACATAGTATATCTAAATGGTAGTACTCTAGTTTCAAAGATAGTAAATTGTAGTGTCATGTTAAATTTAATATTTAAGTATTAAGTATCTCTCCTCCTAAAAAGTGGGTTGTGGGTATCAGTGAGTAATGTTAATCTAGTTTGTATGCAGAGTTACCTGAGCATTAAGTTAATTGTTGTATAATATATGTTTATTTATTTAAGGAATGTTATAATACAAATTACTTGAATGAAAGGGTTTTATTCAAAAGCATTTGTAAGTTTATTACTGAACAAGTAGTAAATTAAAAAATATTTATGGGTTTTTAACAATTGCGGTGTTGAAAGTTAATACTCCATTTTGAGATAGTGTTGGACTAATTATGTATATATGTATGCTACCTTTTTGCTCTCTTCTTTCTCTTTTTCATTTGCATATAATGTGCAACATTTATAAGTAGATATTGTCATATTTAGACATAGTTGTTTAGGTTCTTAAACCAATATTGTAGAATTGTTTATTCAAGTAAGATGACAAACCATATACACATATGATCAGTACTACCAACAAATAATTTCATCTCAACATTTTGAAAAATGTGTGTAAAGAGTTACAGTTTTTTAGTTTCAGTTTGCTAAAAGTTCATTAAAAAGTCATTGTATTGAAACTTTGCAGGTTATACATTGTAGTTGTATACCAACTGTATTATTCTTCTCAGTGATATGAATATTAGGCAGCTGATTTTCTAAAAGAGTATATTTGCACTACTGATATGCATCCCTCTTGAATAGTTAATGAGAAAGTTCTTGCATTTTCTAACATATGTTCTGCTTTAATTTATGTGATTCACACTCTTTTTAATTATGTTAAACATGTAGGGGGTTGTAATAATTTACTCTAGATTTTATCCAAAACTGTTATAGATTGAGTTACAATATTTTTATAATTATACTGTGGAGATTTTTATTTCTCATATAAGGCAGAAGCAGAAGACAAGGTATTTGGAGTGAGAGATGTGGATAGTGGATGGTTTGATTAAATTTTTAATCAAACCAGGAACACTTTGTTCCATGTGTGTCTTTGTATATAGAAATATGTGTCAAAAATCAAAAGTTAGATTGTTTGTTTCATCCATAATAAGTCACTATAAAGGCTGTCATAAGTCAGGATATATAAAACCATATTTCAGATGTTCTAAAAAATTATACTCATATGTTAGTTTATAAATGTATATCACTCAATATTAATGGCCTTAACAATAATGTAAAAAGAACCAGTTTACATAAGTTGATTAAAATGCACAAAGCACATATATTGTTTTACAGGAGACTCATTTGATAAAAAAAAGATTTATTCAAATTACCTTTTAATGGTTATTCAGTTCTTGCTGACTCTTGTTATAAAAACAAAAAGAGAGGTACTCTCATATTGTGGAAAAATTCTTCTACCATGCCTAAAATTCTTAGCATTTTTTCTGATAAAGACGAAATGTTGTGTTTGGCAGTATTAGAAATCAATAAGAAATGGTACACTTTAATTCATATTGGATCCCAAACTGTTATAGATTGAGTTACAATATTTTTATAATTATACTGCAGAAATTTTTATTTCTCATATAAGGCAGAAACAGAATAAAGGTATTTAGAGTGAGAGATATGGGGTTGGGAACTAGATATGTAGACAAATACTTAAATACCATAACCTTACATGCTAGAGGGGAAATCATATTAGCTGGAGATTTTAATTGCCTGTTATCAGATAGAGACACTTCTAGAGTTAATAAACACAAAACTAATGGCACAATCTAAGAAACTGAACAACTTTAGTACCTCAATGAACCTCAGAGATATTTATGACTTAAAATGACAAATTCCCTTAACTATACACACGGTTCCTTTAGATTTGGAACCCAAACTGCCACATATATCGTCCTCATCTTGAACAACCTATACTCCAAACTAAATGAAGTCTTAAGAATGTTGAGCCCACTTTCTGATCATAATGTCCTTACTTTAAGTCTTAGTTTAAGAAATGATGACCTAATTTATTGGCAAAGAATTCCGGCTTACATAACAAAAATTAAAGATTTTAAAGAAGGGGACTGAATGAAATTAATATTTTTTTTAGAGTTTAACAACAATGGCAAGATTGTAGATACCATACTTTGGCATGCTTAAAAAAAAAAAAAAAATATATATATATATATATATATATATATATATATATATATAGATAGATAGATATATATATATATATATATATATATATATATATATATATATATACATACATATATATATATATATATATATATATATATATATATATATTTTTTTTTTTTTAGGAGAATAAAGAATTGGTATCTTCTAAAAATGAAGGAATGGCATGGGGATTTATTAGAACTACAAACTAAAATAGATAAATCAAAGTCAGAATGAAAACCTAATGATATATCCACAAATACAGACTTATCAAGTTTCAATTAATCTGGAAAGACTTAAGTTACAGTCCTCTTCAGTAAATCCTAAATATCTGCACAAATTGGCTATTAGGACTAAACAAATTAATAACTTAAATCGTATTAATGAAATTAAATACACAGTTAATGAATCAATAAAAAGAACAACTGGTTTAAAGGGAATATTAGAAGTTTTTAAAACATATTATAAATCAATTAATGATAAGAATAGCTCAATAGAAAACAATACTATAATTGATAAATTTTTCCAAAACAATATAACAAATTATCAAATCAACAGAATAAGGTATTAGAGAAACCAGTATCATTATTGGAATTGAAAGATCAAATTAAATTTAAATAACAAAGCTCCATGTTTAGATGGAATAATTTCTGAAATATACATAATTTTCCCAGATTCAGCATTAAAAATATTGTTAAATGCATATTATATGATTAAAAATTGACTGAAGATACCCCCTTCCTGGAAATGCTCCTTGATTTCCCCTATCTTAAAACAAGGTAAAAATTCACAATTATGTTCCTCTTATCGGCCTATCTCATTGCTAAATATTGATTATAAAATCATTATGTCCATATTGGTTAAGAGATTGAATAATATACTTCCTAGTTTAATAGATTACGATCAAACGGGATTCATATTACATAGAAAAGTCCAAGATAATACTGTTAAACTATTATCTCTGATAGATATTGCAAATAAGACAAAAAAAGCTTACTATTAATAGCTGAAACATTGATAAAGCCTTTGATTCTATAACTGGTCATATCTACATAAAATTCTTAAAGGATATCATTTTCCCCTAGATTTTATTAATTTAATATAAAAATTATATACTGACTTTCAAGCATATGTGAAAATTGGGTCATGCCCATCATCACCATTTAAAATTTTACAAGGTACCAAACAAGGTTGCCCACTCTCACCCTTATTTTTTGCTTTGTCAATAGAGCCTTTTACTACTTATGTAAGAAAAGACACAAATATAAAAGGTTTTTTTTTTAAATAGAAAACATTCTTCAAAAATTCAGCTATTTGCTGATGATATTCTCTTAACATGTGAAGATATTGATTTTTCTTTACAATATATCATCAAATTAATCAATTTCTTTAAAATTTTGGTATCAGTTTTTAGATAATAATAACATTTATCTAGCAAACTTACTTTTAGCCAGATACAATGTTAAACAAAACAATTGTTTATATATACAAACTTTGTGAGAGTTCATTGAGAATAAAGTCATAACATCACTAAATTCAGAATCAGATTTTTGCCAAAGTTGTTACAACCTTTAATGTGTAACAACTCAACAGGCATTGAAAATAAATTAAAAATTTCATATACTTATAAAATATTACATGATGAATATATACCATTTGACTTAGCCTTTTGGGATTATTCTAAGAAAATAAATAAAAAAATCATTTTGAAAAGATGATAAAAATGTTTGTTAAATCTGTGAATAGCACCACATCTTCTCTTTATTGGAAATTATTTACCTGGAATTTTTTAAATAGAATTTTTTTCTCTCCACATAGAATGGCTATCATTTCCAATAGTAGAGAAAGAAAATGTTGGCAATGCAATGAAATGTTAGAGGCTAATTGGGTACATATGATTATTGAGTGTAGAGTTGTATTACAATTTTGGAATGATTTTAAACATTTCATAAAGGCTTTGCTGTCAGACTGTTATCATATTACTGAGTCATTGCTATTATTTAATGTTCCTACACCAAATGTAATTCCAAAACATCAAACGCCTTTGTTATGCTCACTTTTGGCCATTGCTAGAAAAGTAATTACAATGACTTGAAAGAATAAACAAGAACTCTCATTTGTTGAATTTATAAACTTAGCTAAATGTGTGTGCAAAAAAGAAATGCAAACTATTTGTATTAGAACATCTAATATAATTCACAAAAAATAGCCTGGTAGAAATTGCAAGTTTTGTTAGACAAATATTTATGATTTATATATTGTATACTAAATTTTGTCATAGATGAGTGTATATAGTTGTAAATAGTTGATTATTCTGTTGTCTTTTTTGTGTTTAAATTGATTGTTAACTGCTGAATGAAAAAACAAATAAAAAGTTGTTGATAAAAAAACAATGAGTAATGTAAGGGTCTAGGTACTAACAATCATGCTCTTGTTCTTAAAATAGTACCTAAAATAATACATAGAAAGGACCTAACAATCCTGGGAATTCTGTTCGATACAGTATATAAAGTCAAACATGTTCAGAGCTTATCTTCATATATAAAACAGCGTGCACATGGATCCCATATTTAAAGAGCATGTATTCAACTTAATACATAACAAATATGACTATATCACAATTAAACATTAAAAAATACAAAAGTGAAAAGTATATTTAAACAATCAGTATGTTGAAATGTTTTTCTTCATTTTATTACCTTTTTTTATTTTATATGTAACTAAAACATGTGCCAGTTATTCAAATAAATAATACAATCATTAAGTTAATCTTAAAGTATTACTTAGATGTGTATGAGAGAGGGCATGCCAGATGATCAGGACACTTGCCATTGGTGAAAATATCAACAAAGTTTCATTAGGGATATATGTTATTTTCCTTGGGAAAATTGTTGACTAATTAAGCTTAAGTGGATCTGTAATCTCTAAATGTCAGTCATGTCAACACAGCAACTAGTTTAAAGACCATCAAGTTGCCACAGATAAAGCTTATGCATGGAAAATGGGTTTGTGTTTGCAAAGTTCATTCTAAATAAATAACAGTCAAAAATCTGACTTATGATTTGACAAAGCATTTTAAAATGAACTCACCAAGTAAGAACTACAAACATATATTAGAATTCCCTTATTAAATTTATCCTATTACATTACATTAACATTAATTGATTTCATATGTAACTTGCATTATTCGTCTGTATATACATCTAAAAGATTAACACTGTAAAGTAAACTAAACCAAACAATATAATTACTGCCCTAATTGCCTAGTCTATATTGACTGCTTTATAGTCAATCACTTCCTTTCATCCTACAGAAACACATTTCTGCCAAAACAACAGTATTCACTATTGTATCTGGTAACAACACCATGATAGAAGTAAACCACACAAAATAACTGGGTGTCATCATATATGACCAGCTGTACTTGGACCACATGGCTAAAAAACTCATCAAAACTCATTCATTATGAGTAGGCAGTCTAACAAAACAACCCTTAAATGTTTAAAGAAAATACACAGTTGTGTTTTCTTGTGCTAGAAGGATCATCCTTTTTTATGAAGCTTTACAATGTACAGCTGTGATACTGACTGCTGCTTGTACATTCTCAAGATTCTTCATAGCCATACATTCCAGTGGTTCTATATTTGGGTACGTCAATTTGCAAAGCAACCTCACAGTTAAGTACTGCATTCAGCTATCAGTGAAGAGTTATCAAAGAATAGAACACAGAAGATTTAGATAACCCATCTTCTAAGCTTTGGCAACTACTTGGAAGGGAAGACCACATATTATTTAATTACTTAAGTATAGAAAGCCGCACATGAAAATCATCTTGATCAGAGGGTGTTAAAGGTTTGAAAGTCCCATCCCTAAGTCAGTGTAACAAAACATTTATAACATAGTAAACTGTGTGTGTGTGCGTGTGTGTGTGCGTGTGTGTGTGTGTGTGTGTGTGTGTGTGTGTGTGTGTGTGTGTGTGTGTGTGTGTGTGTGTGCATGTGTGTGTGCGTGTTTGTGAGTGTATGTGTATGTGTGTGTTTGTGTATGTGTGTTTTTGTGTTTGTGGGTAATTGTACAGGAGGATACACCTACAGTGTGGAAGCCCCATCTCTTAATTTAAAAGGAAAAAGTGGAGAAACTGCTCATATGATGTCCTTCCTGGTACCATCCTGAACTTGCCTTGATGTAATCTCATTGCAACCTGTTTCTCAGGCTGATATGAGCATAGCATTGAACAGCATATTACTATCAATGAGGAGATACCACAATATGAGCAAACGATAATAGATTTTAACATTCAGATGTCTTTCTGGTGTCATACTAAGGAGATCCAATATTTACACTTCAAAAACCTTAAGAAAAAAAAATGGAAGAAATGTTCCTAATAAAAATCTACTTTTAATAAATGATTACTAAGTACATACAAGAAATGAGCACTATTGTTCGTATAATGTTTAACAGCGAACTTCATCAGAATTATGGCTAAAAGAAAACTACTGGATTAAAAATCAAACAATGCTAATTACCATATTAGTTATATCATATGTTATCTGTTCCATCTAAGAATGTTTTTTAACATTAAAATGTCCCATTAAAACCTAGGGCCATGCCTGCCCTAAGTATCACTTGTCATTCGAGTTCCTTTACTTCGAGTAAAGGGTTTCAGTCACCAAAAATAGTGGAAACTTTTTCAAATGCCATGAATTTAAAAACATGGCACTGAAGGTTAAATTTACAATTTTTGGCAAGAGCATTTTTATTGTCACCTTTTCTAATCACCTGATAAGTCTCTTGAATGTTCCGTCTTCCCTGTATAAAAGGCATCACAAAAAGAGCACACTCCTAAATAAGCAATGTTGGTGGAATTACAATCAAATTTGTCCCCAAACTGAAATGTAACATTAAGTGGTTTCAATACAAATTTCTTTCCTTGGGCAATGTGTTAGCAACAAACAAATTGTCCACAGGTGTACATACCTGTGGAACCACTCCTGGTTAAAGAACTAGATGAAGGATTGGACTCAAAAAGGGACTTTAAAGCATCCAATATTTGCCACCTTGGGAGGACATGGCTAATTGTTCTACATATAAAGCAAATAGCAAAGGGGAAAGAGGATGCATCTGACTTGTTCCTCTGTTGAAACGCAGTTTGTGAGAGAGGAACCCTCTCACCTTAATTCTAACATTTGGCCCTTCATACATCCTCCTAATTGACCCTATTACTCTGTCAGGGAATACAAATGCTTCAATTGTCGTACTCATAAAATCCCAGCTTAGTCTAGCCATTGTTTTTTTTTCTGCATCAAGACCACCCCAACAACAGCAGTATTTTCTTTCATCCTGTTTCCCTCTGGATCATCATTGCTCTATCAATGATGTCAAATGTTTGTCCTCCTTCCAGAAAACCAACATTGACCCATATCCATAAATTTTGTCAATGCCTTTGCCACTGTGTTATCAGTATAAATGAACACTTTATAATCTTGCTTTAAAATTGGTCTGTGTGAAGATGGGTCTGAATGGTAATTACCCTCTTCGATCAATGTAGGCACTACAGCTTTCCTCCAATACTTTCTTCCAATAAGATGCTACTTTTCCCCTTAAACTATTGTTAAACAAATCCTTCCAAATCTTTAGCACTTTCTCACTTTCTTCCATCCCAACTTTTACAGCAATGACATTTTCTTATTGATTAATTATACATCATGGTTTCTGTCTTATCTCTTCATATCTTTGCTATTAATTATAAAGCATAATCTGCCTCTAACCTTGACATAATTACATATTCCATAGAAAATACCCATTTTTGCTTTTTCTTGTTTTTCACATTCCTTTACCTTATACAAATTTTCAAAAATTTCCAAAATATCTTGAATACCGTAAGATCTCAGATTTTTTTATAGGCTGCCTAAGGTTAGTGACAATCCATTATTTTCCTGATGCATATGTTGTTGTGCTAAAAGATTTTGTGCTCTAGAGTTGTTATCAAACAATAGCTGCATAACAGCATCCTTTCTAAATGCATGCACATTATGCAAATACTCCCTTATTTTGCTTTTGACCCATTGCAGTTGCATCTCTTCTAGCTCTGTGAGGTTGCTGTTATTCAGCAACTCTTTAACCTTTGTAACCCTCCAAATAATTAATATTACTTTATCCCCCATTTCTCGTACTGTTGTATTCCTCCTACCACATTGTAAAACTCCTTTTTCATTTTATTGCATTCACTAGCTCTTTTATCTGAAGAAATTTATGTCTTCACTAATAACACTTGGATCGTTTCCACTACACATTCCTTGAATTCCTATCCCTTTAACAGGTACATTGGAAAAGCACGACTGCCTTGTTTCACTTCATTATGCTGCATTGTTATTGTAGTTATTGTTGTTGTTGTGTCTTTCGGCTTTTCCCGGTTAGGGGTCGCCACAGTGGAACTCCGGTCCGCTAATGATTGGTAGTTGATTTTTACATGCCGAGTTGCCGGCCCTGATGCACAACCTTCAATGAAGGTACGCCCATTCATGCATGTCTCCACGCAGAAGACGCTCTAGCTGAGAATCGAACCGGACAGCGTCTTACTGTGAGGAGACAACGCTACCGCAGCACCTGTAGTTATTGTTATTGTTATTGTAGTTATTGTTATTGTAGTTATTGTTATTGTAGTTTTTATTGTTGCATGATCTAAATTAGTTGCTACCACTGTTGTTTAAAGGTCTCCATGGAATGTAACTTATCCTTTTGTATCTTTGATTGTGAAATGTTAATGTTTCTACTCTCTCAAATGTATTATATGTTTATATATCTAGAGCTTTCCATCAAGGGCTTCTGCTGAAAATAGGACTTCCAAATTACAATTTCCTTCAGAGTTTGTTTTTAAGTTCTTGAGGATATTAGAGGATATTATGGGAATTGCCAGTGTACCAGGAAGGCCAGTCTTCCCAAATTTAAAGTCATTCCTGTTGCTGTTTCCTAGTTACTGAAGATATTAACGGTATATCATCTTTACTGACAGAGATACCAACCAGCTGGAACCCTGGAATTAAACAGCTTTCTTACTGGGGTTATAATTACTAAGGCCTATTAGCAAACATGAATGCTATACTATTCTGCAATGATATGGCTTAAAAATCACTAAACTTTATTTATGTATATATTTATTTATTTTGTTTACTGAGAGGTCTGGCTTGGCATGGAACCCTTTTACAGCAGCGCCAGGACATAAAAGTTCCAGAATTACAATAATATATGAAACAGATTCATAAAACAGAAACATAAAATAACACATGAAACCGAATCATAAAACAAGTGAGTACACATTTTGGCACTGTTTTGATGGTAACTTGTACATGTTGATTCTATTTATGCAAGGGACAAAAAAGAATACAGAAAGAGAATAGACATTTATGGAGGCAGTTTCTAATGAATGCTAGTAACATTGTGAGTGTGTGAAAGTGCATTTAAAGTGAGTATAGTTAACTCCAGTAAAGTTAGAGTTACTAAATATAGGTATAGTTGTTATTGGATAGAATTATTTACAAATGATTTTATTGAAGAGCAATTTATTTACACAAGAACAACCTGTACACCTGACAGTTTAATTCATTTTCTTCCTGTTCCATCTTGCCCATAACATATATATATATATATATAATTTATTTATTTATTTAACATTTGTTGACTGGGAATGTCCGACTAGGTTCCACAGATCCTGTTTTCAGTGGAGGCCCGGGGAGAAATGCTTCAAATGCATGTCTTTGGAATGTGGGAGGAAACCAGAGTACCTGGAGGAAACCCACATGAACACAGGGAGAACATGCAAACTCCACACAGAAGGCACCCCAGCCAATATATATATATATATATATATATATATATATATATATATATATTACTGGACACAGGTCCATTTTAGTGGAGGCCCAAGGAGAAAAGCTCCACAAGTCAGAAAAACAAAATCGCATGTTGGTTACAAATTTAGCAAAGTGAAAATTTCAGACAAACATTACAGTCAAATACAAATAGTGTATAGCATATTATAAATTTTGCATGGAAAATAGTCAAAATCAGATAGACTTAATTCAAGTAATTAATGTGGGCATAACAACACTATTAGTCCAAACATAGCGATAATATATCACTACTAGAGATTCAAGTCTAAGAGAACATTAATATAATTGCTGGTGTGAGCAGCTGCATTGTATTGTTAAAGTGTAAACCAGAACAAAGATCTCAGATTTTACTATATTATAGGTTCATAGGTTCATAGGTTCATACTAGGCTATCTGCCCTAGGGCATTTATAAGCCTAGCCAGAGTGTGTGTGGCTTTCACCACCCCTTAGGATGAGAATACTATACCCATTAGTTTGCTGTGCCTCTGTCCAGCAGTGATACAGAGATGATTCCCGGGGTAAACCTACGATCTCCCATCCACTCGTCAAGATTTCTCTTGAACAGAGTCAGTGAGGGGCTCTGCCTCACATGGACTGGGATTCTGTTCCATAGTGTAGGGAGTCTCTGGGTGATGAATCTGTCCCTCCAGCACGTCCTATTTATATCCGTGTTGAGGTTTAAGTCTCTTGCTCTCGTGGCTCTGGTGGATTTGGATTTTTGAGGTGGAGCATGTCCATTAATTCCGGGTTGGACATGGCCTTGTATGTCAGGCACAGATCACCTCTGAGCAGACGGTATGCGACTGAATAGAGCTGGAGTTTCTTCAGTCGGGCATCGTATGACATATGTTTGAGCCCCTTTATCCTTTTGGTGAGGAACTTTTGGGGTCTTTCCAACTGCTGCAGGTGTCGGGTAAGGTACATTCGAATGGGGCGTTGTACTCAATCATTGGTCTGATAAGTGAAGAGTACAGGGGTACAATGACCTCTCCTGATCTGGATGTGAATCCCTTCATGATCAGGTGGGCAATGTAGAAGGTCTTCCTAACCACTTTGGCAATGTGAGTGTCAAAAGAGAGGTTACTGTCAACTTGGGTCCCCAGGTCCCTGATAACTTCTTCCATGTTTAATGGATTACCACCTATGTGGTAATTAGGGGTTACCTTGTTTTTCCCAAAGGGTATGACTATACATTTCTTGGCATTTAGCTTAAGGCCATGGCTCTGGCACCAGTTATCCATTTCTATGAGACCTTTCTGGAGGATGTCTGTGTCTGATGGAGTGTCAATTATGGTGCCCAGTTTGCAGTCATCTGCAAATTTTGTCAGCCACAATCCCCCTATGTTTGCCTGCACTTCAGAAAAATAAATGCCGAACAAGAGTGGGCCCAGGACTGAGCCCTGTGGGACACCACTCGTGACCGGCTTAGAGTCTGACATGGCACCAGCAACTCTAACCCTGTGTGTTCTGTCCTTGAGCCAGTTTGCAACCCATCTTGTGACATGTGGGTTTACATCTAAGCTGGTGAGCTTTTCTATGATGCCCGAGTGGGGTATTGTGTTGAATGCTTTTGCTAGGTCAAGGTAGGCTGTGTGAACTGCCTTACCCTCATCAATGGCCTTAGTGACTGTTTCAAAAAAGTCGACCAAGTTCAAGAGGCAGGATCTGCCCTTGACAAAGCCAAATTGGGTAGGATCCAGTGTCTGTAGGTCCCCAATGTCTTTATTTATGAGTTCCATTATGATCCTCTCCATAGCTTTGCAGACAAGGCTCGTCAAGCTTATGGGGCGGTAATTTCCAGGGTCCGTAGAAGCACCGCCTTTGTGGAGTGGGACCACAGTTGCCGTACACCATTCTTTGGGTACGTATCCTGTAGTAAGGCAAAGATTAAACAGCAGCCTTATGTGTGGGTTTAGTTCCTCATTGAGTTCGTGTAGCACACAGCCGGGGACACCGTCCGGTCCCATTGATGCTGTGTTTTTTGCTTTAGAGAGAGCAGCTCTCACCTGGGCATCTGAGATGTTTGGGAGGCTAGACTCTGGTGGGATAGATATTTCTCCTTTTGGGGGGGAGGGAGGGGAGAAATTTGCACTGAACCTGTCTGCCAGTATGTTGGCAATGTCTGTGGGTTCAGTGATTTTTTTATCATTTTGGACTAATTCTGAGCATATCTGGGAGTTTCCACCCAGGTTTCTAACATAGCTAAAGAAGGCTTTATGATTGTCTTTTGTGTCATTAGCGATTTTTCTCTCAAAGTTGGCCTTGGATGATTTTATGAGTGATCGTAGTTTTTTGCTAGTATTGATCAGAGATGCCTTCCCATTTAGGGATTTTGCTCTGTCATGTAGTAGCTTTCTCCTCTTGTTGTAGAGGAATTATGTGTATATATACAATCCTACGACATTGACCTATTAATACATCGCGAGGTATAAGAGTTTTCAGGAAAGATTAGGAGTGGTGAGCATAATGAAGTGTAAACCAGAACAAAGATCTCAGATTTTACTATATTATGTGTATATATACAATCCTATGACATTGACCTATTAATACACCACGAGGTATAAGAGTTTTCAGGAAAGATTAGGAGTGGTGAGCATAATGAAGGAGGGTCTAACCTGCTGTAGTAGAGGAGCAGAGCCAGTTATTAGTCAGATGGGCTTTTAAAGATTCTTTTAAACTGCGTGAAGGAAGTGGTAGTAGGTATATTTCTGGGTAGTTTGTTCCAGATTTTAGTTAGATAATTTGAGAAGAGGTAGTCCCCTGCTGTATTATTAGATTTAGCAACAGTGAGCATTAATTTGTTACTGGATATCAGAGTCCTGTTATTGCTGTGGGGGAGAAGTAGATTTTGTAATGCAGGATTTTTTTCAGGTTGGTACACACTTTTATGGGCCAGAGAGAGCTGATTGTAGTGTAACAGTTGGGGCCGTTCAACCCAGTTGAGCTATTTCAGGGATGATCAGTGGTGAGATCTAAATGGGGAGTTTGAGGCAAATCTAGCAATTTTGTTGCAGCAGGAGTCGAGCTTAACTAGGTCTGATTTTCTAAGTTTGGTAAGAATAGGGGGAGGCATAGAGGAGGGTAGCAATAAGGTGAATGTGGGCTATGGTTGCCTTTGTTTGTTGGGTAAGGAATTGTTTATTTCTATAGATGGTACCTAGTTTTTTGTGGACTTCTTGATGGTCTGGGAGATGTGAATATCAAATCTTAGATTATCAATCTCTATGCCAAGGAGTGTGGTATGTTCTGTGGGGGAGATAGTGGTTTTGTTGCTGGATATTATATGAAAGATGGGGTCCCCTTCGAGTGGTCGACATTTCACAATGTCGACATTCATATGGCCGAGACCATATGATCGACATTTGAAATGTCGACCATGGGGAACCGACATCTCCCTACAGTGCAGAATGGAAAGATTTCCAATTCCGCACTGTAGTGCGATCTCGGTGTTGGTATATTTAAGTTTCTGGGGGTGTGGGGGGCCAAGCCCTCCATGGGGGGTGCAGGGGGTGAAGCCCCCCTGCTAGCAGTGTTAAGGTCATTTTGTTTTCGTTTTTTAGGTTCTACTTGTATGGTCAACATTTCAAATGTAGATCATATGATCTTGGCGATATGAATTTCGACATTGTGAAATGTCGACCATATCAAGTAGACCCGAAAGATGGTAGTTGATGAGGTGGACCTAGTAGGTTTAAAGAGTAGTAATTTGATTTTAGCAGGGTTTGGTATAAGTTAAATATGGGATGGCCATGATTTGATAGTGAGGAAAGATTCATGTGTTAATGTGTGAAGTTCCTGTAGAGAGGAAGCTGCACAAATTAACGTAGAATCATCTGTGTACTGTATGACAGATGCATTGGGAGGGGAGGAATATAACTTGTTGGTGTAGAGGTTGAAAAGTAGTGAGCCTAATATGTAACCCTGGGAACACCAAGAGTGACTGGAAGAAGGGGTGAGAGTTCTTGTTTCCACAAAACTGCTTGCTGACAGCCAGTTAGGTAGTTTTGGAACCAGGCTATGGAGGATTGAGAAAGTCAAGAAAGTAGCCCAAGTGAAGCTGTTGGATTGGACCCACTCACCAAAATTGATGACACAGTAGTATAAATCACAAAACCACTTTAATTGAGGCAGAACATAAAACCAGAAACAAAATGGATAAGCACTTTTATCTAGATAATCTAGACTTCATCAGACAACAGTTAAAACATTGTTACTTCCTTTTATACAAACCTAACAGGAAATGACATAGTTTGAAATTACTTAGAATGACTTTGCATTAAATATTCATAAGGTAGGTAAAATAAGGTGGAATGAAATTTATAATGTAGCAACAAACTACCAGACACAACCCCCCACAGCAATATAAATACAAGTTAAATACATTAAATATAAAAAAATCAAATAACATTTGTTAAAAAACACTGATGGTTTGTGCCAAATAGAATGTAAAGCATTTAAAACATATGAAAAGACAGTAAAATATCTGTGTGTATGACTCTTTGGAAGGTCATTTTATCTCTCCAGTGCCTTTCATTTCAGTAAGGAGCTTAATGAAATATTTTTGTTTAAGCCTGGCCAGTTCCCTGCATTCAGATGTAGCTGCCAATATAATTCTCTTTTTTCCAACAATAGTGAGCATGCTCCTCCTCTAACATAGTGAGCATGCTCCTCCTCTAACATAGTGACCATGCTCCTCCTCTAACATAGTGAGCATGCTCCTCCTCTAACATAGTGACCGTGCTCCTCCTCTAACATAGTGACCGTGCTCCTCCTCTAACATCAGTGTTAATACTGTCTATGATGAAGAATAAACATTTATGATTGTTCTTCTCCTTTATGTGCTTGCTTAGTGCATTAGTGTCTTTCGTATTTTTAATGTCATATATATATGCTCGTAGATGCGGTTCTTCAGCTTCCGGTCAGTCTTGCCAACATAAAAACAAGTACAGACAGTGCATATAGCACAGTATACTACTTTCTCAGAACAACAGTTATATTTTTGTCTGCTCTTAATTTCCATATTGTTGACACAAAAAGAAGAAAGTAGAGATTTTAAAACCACATTTATTACTGTTTTCATAGATGAGAGTTTTATTTTAAAGGACATTTTAATGAAAAAGGTCCATTCTTATACATGAAAGGAATATCAGATCTGTAATAGGCTCACAACCTACTACTGTGTATAAAAATCCATTCTTATACATGAAAGGAATATCAGATCTGTAATAGGCTCACAACCTACTACTGTGTATAAAAAAGGAAAGAATTTAAAGAACATTTTTGAAACTAGGGGCCGGGCCTGTTACCAAAAACCAGGTTTTATGAACAAATGTGGTAGATGCAACTATTGTAAATTTGTAAAAGAAGGTAATATTTTTTGTGTCAACAATGTGGAAATTAATTACAGGAGAAAGAAAATGACAGCGTGGAAACACAAACAGCAGCTGGTAAAGGGAAAGCAAAGAAGGTATCCTCTGCTGGTGAGTACCTAGTTCTCTGAGTTAACCCCTGTAACAAGGATTTTCATCTTACAAGAAAGACAGAAAAAATATGTTATGCAGATGCAAGAAGGCAAGGAAGAGCCGAAGTAGGAACTGAGAAGGTACTAAGATTTGCAGTTCCTCAACAGCCACAAAGAAGATGTCTAGTGGTTAGAATAAAAAGTTGGTTGGGATGGTGGCCTAATGGTTAAAGTGTTTGCCTTACAAACAAAAGGTGCAGGGCTTGAGTCTCACAAGGGATAATTGGCTAGGCTTAAAAATGGCTTGCAAGGGCAGTTAGCTTAGTACTAACCTATGAACCTAAGTAAGAATTGATGGCAGTGTGAACAGGAGAGTATTATTTTGTCACAATGGTTTAATATTACACAGATAAGCACATTAATTCATTTTTGTGCTGAAATTTTGTGAATTGACATTTGAAATCTTTAGCTTGCAGGAAAATGTATGACTGCATCTGAAAAAAGAAAAACAGTAGCAGTACAAAACGACTATTTCAGAGTTTGAGACTACAACTGAAAAGGAAAGTGTGTAACTTAGGATGTCAGATATGGATGAGAATGAGTTTAAGCTGTTTTATTCTTTCACTATGTAATAACATACATGAAGTTAAAAAATATGTGATGAAAGAAATGCATTGAC
Source organism: Protopterus annectens (assembly GCF_019279795.1). Lineage (NCBI taxonomy): Eukaryota > Metazoa > Chordata > Ceratodontiformes > Protopteridae > Protopterus > Protopterus annectens. The sequence goes on from NC_056729.1 coordinate 1,869,023,896, forward strand.
TTGGGGTTAGGAAGTGTGGGTAACAATGGATGTTAAGGATGGGAAAATCAGCATATTTCAAAAGAAGCATTGTGAATCCTTTATTAGGTACTGAGTGCATTCAGACAGCAGTTGTAAGACTTGCTAACAAAAGATAACATGAACTGTTGATAGAGGATGACCTGAAAACACATATTGGGACAGACAGAGCAGGATATGAGGGCTGCCTGAGCCCGCGTGGGTGGAGCAACAGGAGTAAAGAAAGACAAGACATTCTAGGCTTCTGTCTTGCAAATAGGTTGATAGTAGCCAACACATGGTTCAGAAAGACAGTCACAAGATCACATACAAGAGTGGCTGACATGCAGCTCAGGTAGATTTCCACGTAGTAAGGAAAGGGCAGAGACTGCAAAGTCATCCTCAGTGAAACAGTCAGCCCACAGCATCAGCTACTGGTTGCCACAGTCAGCTGCAAGCAGTGGTCAGAGACGGCTCTAAGGTCAACAGTGACCAGGCTAAACACCAGGATGTTTACTGGAGAGAAAGCACAACAGTTCAAGGAATTACTCAGTGCTCTATCGCCTCAAGAAGAAGAGGAAATAGGTGGATTTAAAAAAAATGGCAGCACCTCAAAACAGCATGTGCGAGGACTATAAAACAGATATAAGTATTGGCCAGATATGAAAATAGGGTACTAAAGGAAATCTGATTATGGAATGCAGAAGTCCAGAAAGTCATCAAAAGAAAGAAGGAGTGCAGGAAAAAGTGGGAATTTGAAAAGGCAAAACCAGGATTGGAAAGAATACTGTTTGACTAACAGACTAAGAAAGGTGATGCACTAACAAAGAACAAGGCATCAGAGGCAGTCTACCAGCTTTTGGGAAGTTACTCAGTAGATGGCAAAAAAAAACTCTGTCAGGTTACAAGGCACAGACAGAAAGATAAAGAGGAGAGTCAGACACCCTTCATATGGGATGCCAACAACAACCTTCTCACCAGTCCACAAGACATCAAAGGCAGACGGAAGGAATATTTCCAGCAGCTTTTGAATGAAGAAAACCCCACAGAAGCTGCACTGCCCCAGACATGGCCTACAATGAGAGAAGAGGAGAAGCCCATCATAGAAGTAGGAGCAACAGTAAGTAAAATGAAGTCAGGGAAAGCAGCAGGCTCAGTTGAGGCCACAGCAGATAAGATAATGCTGGGTAAGATAAGGCTGAAATGGCTCCTGAGGGAACTCATAGCAAAATAGAGAGAAAGGTGTATCCTGAATGACTGGATAATAAGCATACTAGTGCTAGTGTTCAAGAACAAAGGGGACATTTGCATCTGTGGTCAGTACAGAGGTATCAAATTCCTTTTAAACTGCATGGAAGTTCTGGAAAGGGTGACTGATAAATGGGTACACAGAGCAGTAGACAGTAAGAAGGAAGTGCCTAATGTTTGCAGTTAGACAGATAGTTGAGATGAAACTAGAAATGAGGAAAGAGACAACTGGGCATTCCTAGACTTGGAAGAAACATATGACAAGGTCCCAAGAAAGCTGATTTGGGTAACTTGCAGTGATTCAAAGTCCTAGAAATATTGGTAGAATTAGTGCAGGCTATGTACAATAAGCCAACAATTTAAGTCCCAACCATGTTCAGTCTCTCAGGGGTCCCCAGTGGGAGTGGGTGTGCATCAGTGTTTGGCTCTCAATGTACAACAACCCAACAATTTAAGTACAGTGTTCAGTCTCTCAGGGGTCCCCAGTGGGAGTGGGTGTGCATCAGTGTTTGGCTCTCATCTCTCTGCTTTAATACTGTTTATGGACTTCATTAGCAAACAGGTTAAAGGGGACATTTACTGTATGTAGACAATATGGCATTACAGGCAGAAAATGAGCAACAACTTCATCAAAGGATAGGGGAATTGAATGCAAAGCTAAAGGCTCTTGTGATCAAACTGAGTACAGATAAGATAATTGCAAATGCAGCAAATGGGGAAATTAGAAAAAGCTGAGAACTGAGATAGAAGGCAAAATGGTGGAACAAGTTAACAGCTTCAGATATCTGCAGGGGTGGGGGTAGCTGAGGAGAAGGGAAGTTTGAATGAAGAGGTGAAAGTTAGCATCAGAGGGGCTGCAGCCAACTGACACAGATTGTCGAGGGCAGTATATGACAGAAGAATGCCAAAGAAGCTGAAAAGTAAAGTAATCAAATAAACCATTTTATTACATGATAGCTTGTATGTTTTTAAAAACAACTTCTTCTTCCAGCTGCTCCCATTAGAGGTTGCCACATGAATCACTGGTCTGTACAATGAGTGGAAGTAAAGAGTCAGGTTCCCAGCCTGGCACCAAATCTTCCTCTGAAGGCATATACACACACCTAGGGCCAATTGAGAATGTCCAGTCCACCTGCAGCTTGTCTTGGGAATGTGGAAGGAAACCTGAGCAAACCCATGTGAACACAAGGAGGACAAGAAGACTCTGCACAAAAGGAACCCCAGCTGAGTATCAAACTGGAGAACCTTTTGCTGTGAGGCAACAGCACTAACCACTGCACCACTGTGCCACCCATGTTTTCCAACTCAACAAAGCTCCTTTATTTCATCTAGTATCCTGTTCCATTGTTCCTCACTTATATTTTTACCCCAAATCTTATTCCTAACACAGAGATTTATTTCACTAAGAAAGATAGTCCCCCTGTTTTTACTATATCACCCAGTCCTTTAATTTTTTTTTATTTAAAGTCATGCTTATTATATTTAAACACTGATGCATATAACATATAACTTATTTCATTCAGACTTTGTTTTTTGTAATCAATATAATATCACCTGCTTAAGTAAACATGACTGGCTTTTTATCCTTTCATTAGTAATATAAGTAGCAACGCTCATGTACAAATGTACATATCCGACTAATACATTCATAACTAATGAAAATAAAGTACTACTCAAATGACATCCCTGACATATGCCATTCTTTATATTTATTTCTTGGCTTAATCATCAATTCACTAAAATTCTTACTTACTTTTATTATATGTAGAACAACATACATTTCTAATATTGTTGCTAATGATATAGTCCTTCCTTCATTTATTTTTATTTCAGTTCCTAAGTAATGGGGAAACATCCTCTTTCCTTCCATTCAGAAAAAAAAACTTGGCTCTATCATTTTTATTTCTTCTCTGTTCTTTCCTTACAACAGTTTTTCTATTTCCCTTACTTTTTCACTTCCCTTTTATCTTTCGTATAATTCCATATTTTTATATTTCATCTTATTTTTTTCTCATTTCCACTTCTAAATATATGTTATACTTTGGTTTATACACTATGCACCACTGTGTCCAATTTGTATAAAGTGGCCTAATTGTCATATAATCTTTCAGTAGCATTTCTTTGTCTCTCTTACCACTTCTTTCTCCTTTTTAAACTTTGCAGTTAATCTCTTAATCCCTTTCTCTTCTCTAGTATTACAATGTCTTCTTGTATTCTAGCTGACACTCCTCTATGATCTGAAAAAAACTCGCTGTCTGTAATCCCCCTATTATTTCTTTCTTGCCTTTACAGTAAACTATATAATCAATTTCAGTATTAAAATGTTCATTTTATATGTGCATTCTTTATTATTTCCTACTTTTAAAGCTCCACATTTTATTAATTCCATTAACCTCTTAATATCCTGTGTTATTTTTCCATTTTTTATCTTCAGCTTGCTGTTAAAATCTTCTAAAATTACTACTGACATATTTATCACTTCTTTATTTCTTCAAACAACTGTTTTCTTTCTGTCATATTAGTATATGCATTAATCACTCGTGGTCGTATACAATTTCCATTTTTCTTATCAGATATACCTTTCCTGGTGCTACCATTTTTATGTCCAAATTACTTATTTGTTCTTTCTTTATAAGCATTTGCATTCCCTTTGTTTCTTCTTAATACATCTGGTATCTAGCAAGCAAAAAACATTCTTTTTTTAAATTTTTTACACCATTCCACCATCATTTTTGATGCTATTCCCATTTAATGCTAAAATTGGCATATCATCCTTTACCTTTCTGCGTGTGTTTTGCTTCCAGATGTTATTTTACTTTTTTCTCCTACGTTTCTCATCAACTGATTTTTCATTATCTTGTACTTGTTTTTCCAGGTCTCCTTCCTATTTCTCTTCAAGTTTTAAAACTGAAAATCTGTTCTCTTCCTGTATATTAATAATTATGTTTTAAACTATTATTTCTTCTCTAATTACCTCTTCATTGTTTAGCCATTCTTCAGTATCCCTTTCCTCCATATCAATTTCTCTTTCAACATCTTTTGCAGTATTTGTTCTACCATTTGACTTTCCTCTGACTTTCTTCTGAGCTTTACATTTCATCTACTTTTTCCTTTTTTAATATGGGACAGTCAAACCAAATGTGTCCAACTTCTTTATAACATCATTCATTGTTATCAGTCCTCCATTTCTCCCCCATTTTCTACATGGAGTCTGAGTGTCATGACAACTGTCACCATCTCTCTCTCTCTCTCTCTCTCTCTGTTTAGTGCCACTTTCCTACCTTCTTCAGCACTCATCTCTAACTGTCACAAGTCTTCTATCACACAGTCTATTTACCACTTTGCTTGATGCCCTCATTTCCTCTTGCTTTCTTCCTATCTGTTTGCAATCTACTTCACAAGTTTGTTTTCTGCTTTTCTGCACATGTACTGAACCACGGCATTCTGTTCTCTTTGATCTTTCTTGCAATTGGACCTATGTTGGTTTCTGCTCTTATGCCCTCATTTCTTTGTCTGTCCCAGTGTGTATCCTACCACCCATCTCAGTTACTTAATTTCCATGCCATCACATCTAGCTTTACTGCCCAGGTTTCTGTACCATACAATAGTAGTAATGGTCACACCACTGGTTTATGCACCTTACTGGGAAACATTTAATTTTTAGCTAGTGTCTGTATGTTGCCAATATTCTATGAAAAAGAAATGCTACAAGTAATTATTTATTTTATATGTGGGGGCTAAGACTGAATCCAGTGAAGAGGGGAGTCTAATACATGGACAAGGAAGATGGATGTTAAGGATTAAAAAAAACAAAACAAAACAAAACAAAACCATACAACTGTTTATCCTGTTTCTTTGAATTTGTATAAAGTTTGGGTTTGGATAAATGTTAAAAAGAAAAGTTATTAGAAAATTTACTAAAGTATAAATATAAGTGTCATTGGGGTATGTTAACATTTTTCAAAAGAGGAAAAGCATGTTTAAATGAAGTAATGAGATGTTATCAAGAAAATTATTTTATGGAAAATAAAAATTGATGAAATTGAAAATGAGAGGAATGTGTGGTATAAAAGGGGTATAAAAGTATCTTGATACAATATTAATATGTCAATCCTTGGGCTGAGCTAGTGATTGAAAACTTTAAAGCTATAAAAGTGCAATCAGCATGGTGTAATAAGCAAATATAATGTCAAAATGTTTTATGGAGATTAGAGATTAATAAATTACCAGTAAAGGTAAATACTCCATAAAAATATCAGTGAAAGAATTTGTATATATTGAGTTAAAGAAAAAACTACAGAACATGTTTTCTTACAGTGTTTAACAGTTGCAAAATTGTGGGAAAATTGGATAAAGAAATTTTCTTTTAAAATAAAAACAGAGATAAATTAAACAAATATGGGTATGATTATTTATGGAGTATTATAGCCATAAAAATAAGGAATATGTTAATAAAATAAATAAAAGATTATTTTATGTTGTGTGGACCATTTGGAATGAAAGGCTAAATTAAATCGTATTTAATGATAAATGGAGACTAGAAATAATTTTAAGAGAAAAAATAGATGGCAGAGGAAAAAGGAGTGGGGCCCAAATAAAATAATGAGGGTTTAACATTATAATGAAAAACAAGATTTCTATGATTGTACGACAATAACAGAAAGGAATGGAAATATGTACACTGTACACATTTGCAAATATGAAAGTTTGTAAACAGTATTATACATAATGTTTTTAAATAAATAGGCTTTACTATAAAAGCTCAAGTAGACTGCCACAACTTGCTGTGAAGGAAAGGTTAGTTTGCCTTTGATTTCTTGTACTTTGTATTACTTTATTGCCTTTTTTCTATTATGTATACTGTGATTTGTTTTCTTTGCACTGTGTTTTACTTGTATTCTGCTTTTAATTGGATATTAAAACTTGAAAAGAGAACACAACTGTGTCTGTAAGCCAGAATTTTTTCACATCCTCCGGCCCTGTTACTTTTGTGTTCTTAAACACCACTGTCCTTCTAGTTGCCTGCCCCTTATGTTAAATTAAACATATATCTCCTTCCATCTCTCCTTTCACTGGCTGGTGTAAGTAAGCACAAAGTTATTTTGTGAAATCACTCCCCTTCAACTATTTAAATTTATTGACCATCCCACTGTATTCCATAGTACCAGAATACAAAAGTGCCCACCCCCTTTCAATCTATCTTGCTCCTTTAAAAGTAGGGGCTCTCCATTTAGATAAAACTTAAGTTATTCACTTTCATATCTAACTGCTTAGTGCACACTGCAGTGTTTAGGATAAACCATTTTTTTCATTTTACCTTTAAACATCCAGTTATTGGACAGCCCACATTCTGCCTCTCAGTAGTAATCTTGGCATAAGTGCTTCTGTTTTTTCTTGGTGAGAGAAGGAGTGCAGTTACATTATTTCCCGGAGACTGATAATCACCAGAAAGCCTAATAACTGCTTTATAGATGACGGCTTGGAATCTGTGCTTATATTCTGGTCCTGGTGAAAGACAGAGCAGAGTGCATTGATTCCTGACTGTTTCTGTTTGGAGAGTGAGTATCTGTGCTTAACGTTCCTGATTGGTCTGGTTGCTATTCAAGGCATCTACCAGAAAAAGGATACAAGCCTACAGACCCTTGCGTCATCTGGGACAAGACTGTGGATCACCAAACAGGCTGTGGCCTACTTTTCTTCTTAGGATTGGTGTTAACATTTTGCTTCAGGTGAGAGAAGAAGCAAAAGAGCATTATATCGCAACAGAGTGAAGCTCTGGTGAGCCCAGCATTAATCATAGCCAGGCAGTAACCATTCATGCGACTCCCCTCTTTTCATCATTCTTAACAAGCTAATTCTTTGTTTTCAGTAAGTACTGCTTGATTTGCTTCTAACTTCAGAATATCTGCCTAAATATGTCATCCTTAAATTTTCAGGGTCTACATATTAGTTTTCTCTTAAGTGTTTGGCAGTACTCTGCAGAGACTCAGACACCTTGAGCGACATTTTTCCTATAAAAGCACAATTGAAATTTCTCCAGTATCTAGTCGCACACAGGGCAACTAGTTTACAGTGACAAGCACTTTCCACATAGCTGCAACCAGATACTCCTGACAGTGATTGATATTCTCACTACAACTGTCTAATCAATAAAAAAGGGTCTGTTGCCATGGATTTGAACTTTCCTACTGTCTCTGTTACTAGCTTGGTGGATATGGGTATTATCCTAGGTGGATATGGGTATCCTGGCACACTGTAGAAATTGCCTCATGTTTACTGACAACTAGTTAATTCTCAAATAAACTGATATGGTATGTGAGAGATGTATTTACACAATGTCTCTAGAGGCAAAGGTCTCACATAAAAGTACTCAATGTCAATAAGGTTATCAGAAGTACACACGCTGCACACATCACGCACAATTCAAAGCAGACATATCGACCCACATATGCTGAGGCACTTGCATGTAACCTTCCTAAACCACAAAGACCTCCTAGATGAAGTACACATAACAAATACCATCAGCAGCCCCAAATGCACTCTTTCAAAACAATACCCACATCAATACATATCGCTACATCTCATGGAGCCTTTATCTCTAAGCCCATAAGGCAGTCCATCACACAATCCAACATTCTAGTCATTGGAGACCCCATTGTGAGACACACTGATGTCCCTCTTACCAGGCTGAGTAAGGAGAAAGTTACAGTCAGTTGCTTATTAGGGGCTAGAATCTGCCACATTACACATCTACTCCAGTCATTGGACCATAATTACCAATATGACTCAGTCATAGTCCACATGGGAGTAAATGACCTGAGATGTACCTCCTTAGACTATATGAAGAGAGACATCATGGAGCTCTTGGAATATGTGTTTAAGGCTGGTATGAGCCTAGCATTGAGCAGCATTTTACCTTTTCCAAGGATGATGCCACAATATGAACAAAAGATGATTGAATTTAATAATTGGCTTAGTTTTTGGTGTCATTCTAAGGGGGTGCAATATTTGTCAGCATGGAAGGAGATGGTCACCAGACCACGCTGCTTTGCCAGAGATAGTCTGCACCTCTCCCCTCTAGGCTTTTGAATATTAGCTAAAACATTGTCTTCTCCCATAGTGCCTTTTTTAAGCAATACCAAACTGAAAGTACTATCGACATAGCAAATCAAAACCAAGACAATCTAAAGGCATTACCGCTCAATGCTAGGAGTCTAAACAAAAGACTCCACTCCCTAGAAGCTCTGTTTACCCTAGAGAATGCTGACATCTGTGCGGTCATGGAGACATAGTTTAAAGCCATGGAGAGCACACCAACAGTGCAAGGTTATAATGCCTTCCACACATTTAGGCCAGCTACTTCAAAGGCAAGGACTAAAGGTGAAGATGTTTCTATTTACATCAAAAATAAATACACTTCAAGGCTGGTCAAACAGGACAATGCACTTGAGCTGCTCCATGTTCAAATTACCATTGGACAAATCCAATACCACTTCCTTGCAAGCTATAGGTTCCCCGCTATGACCCAGGAAACCCATACCATGTATTTAGACTTATTAGAAACACTAACAATCCAACCCAATACCATATTCATGGATGACTTTCATTACCCCACTATTAACTGGGAATTCTATACGATACCAAATGTACATGCACAGAGATTCCTGGATTTTGTAAACACAAACTCCCTGGACCAGATAGTCAATGCACCAACCAGGGATGCAACCATACTGGCAAAAGCAACCAGAACAGCCAAACCAGGAAAAACAACAGCCAAAAGATCCACCAAAAGCAATTTATTTTAGAACTCTGACGTCTCGGCCACAGCCTTCAAGGAGTATAAAACATGAAAAACCACAAAGCAATATATACTGAAATAAAATACCAATTACATAATTAACTATTAAAAATTGGCAATTAATTAAACAGCACTTTCCAATTAAAATCTTCATTCAAACCAGAAGGAGACATTGTTTTAAATTTCAACATATATACAGCTTCTTTATACAATAAAAGTGACATAATATCTACATTGTTATATCTAGAAACATGAATTTGTTCCAAAATAGTACCCTGTAGGCCCCTGCTGTCACCATTATGCAGATTTAAAAAGTGCATAGCTATAGGGCTTGATTCTTTTTTATTATCAGTGTCCCTAATGTGTTCCAAGAGCCTTACTTTGAAGGCTCGCTTGGTTTCACCAATATAAAATTTCTTACATGGACACTGTAATGCATATATAACACCCTCAGAAGTACAGTGGAAGGTGTGTTTGGTACTAAACTTGATATTATTAATATATGAAAAACAAGGTACAATAAAATTACATGCCTTACACTTACCACATGGGTAAGTGCCTTTGTTACCAATGTTATGATAAAGAACATCAGATGGTGAATTATATCTGCTTTTAACTAAAAAATCTTTTATGTTTTTACCCCTGCGGTAAGAAAATCTAAGTTCCAAATTCAACCATGTCTGGACACTATCCAAAGAGCATAAATATTCCCAAAATTGTTTAATAATCTTAACAAATTCTGCAGTGAAGCAACCAAATGTCTATACAAAATATATAACTTCTCTATCTTCCTGTAGCCCATTATAAATATTAGTACTTCTCTTAGACACAAAGCCAGGTTTGTTATGAATTTGTTTCCTGCCATTATTCAAACGCTCATAACTTTCTTCCATTACTTGTTTATTATACCCCCTGGCCAAAAAAGATTGTACCATAGAAGATAATTCATTATTAAATGTATAATGTTCATTGCATAACCTAGAAATTCTTAACATTTCTCCGTAAGGCAAAGCCTGCAGGGTATGGGGTGGATGGCCACTAGTGCCATGTACATATTGAAAACCCCCTTCAAATTTCCTATTGATGGAAGTAACCAAATTATGACCATCTGAAATATCTAGCACTACATCCAAAAAAGGAACTCTAGTGCCAATCCTTAAACCATCAAATTGCAAACAAAACCTATTAACATCTAGATCAGATACAAATTGCTGTATAGAAGAGTGACCCCCTTCTACTAAAAAAATCAAATCATCCACGTATTCTGGCAGGAAACAAATTCATAACAAACCTGGCTTTGTGTCTAAGAGAAGTACTAATATTTATAATGGGCTACAGGAAGATAGAGAAGTTATATATTTTGTATAGACATTTGGTTGCTTCACTGCAGAATTTGTTAAGATTATTAAACAATTTTGGGAATATTTATGCTCTTTGGATAGTGTCCAGACATGGTTGAATTTGGAACTTAGATTTTCTTACTGCAGGGGTAAAAACATAAAAGATTTTTTAGTTAAAAGCAGATATAATTCACCATCTGATGTTCTTTATCATAACATTGGTAACAAAGGCACTTACCCATGTGGTAAGTGTAAGGCATGTAATTTTATTGTACCTTGTTTTTCATATATTAATAATATCAAGTTTAGTACCAAACACACCTTCCACTGTACTTCTGAGGGTGTTATATATGCATTACAGTGTCCATGTAAGAAATTTTATATTGGTGAAACCAAGCGAGCCTTCAAAGTAAGGCTCTTGGAACACATTAGGGACACTGATAATAAAAAAGAATCAAGCCCTATAGCTATGCACTTTTTAAATCTGCATAATGGTGACAGCAGGGGCCTACAGGGTACTATTTTGGAACAAATTCATGTTTCTAAATATAACAATGTAGATATTATGTCACTTTTATTGTATAAAGAAGCTGTATATATGTTGAAATTTAAAACAATGTCTCCTTTTGGTTTGAATGAAGATTTTAATTGGAAAGTGCTGTTTAATTAATTGCCAATTTTTAATAGTTAATTATGTAATTGGTATTTTATTTCAGTATATATTGCTTTGTGGTTTTTCATGTTTTATACTCCTTGAAGGCTGTGGCCGAGACGTCAGAGTTCTAAAATAAATTGCTTTTGGTGGATCTTTTGGCTGTTGTTTTTCATGCAACCATACTGGATCTGGTCCTCCGTAATATGGGAGACTGCTACAGACCCCCTACTGTAATGCCTTCCTTTGTGAGGTCAGACCACAAAATGGTCTCCTTTGAAGTAAAAATGAAACCTGAACCCCCAGCTAAACCTGGAATATTCAGGAACAATTCTAAGGCTAACCTCCTGCTATTAAGTGAGAACCTGGCAGCATTTCAAGCCCCCATAAACCATGAGAATACTGCTGCCTATGCAGTACTGTTTTCAGAAGCCCTGTACAAGCATGTCAATAGCTGTATATCAGCAGCTGTATCCACCAGGAAGAAGTACAGAATTAACTCAAAAAATAAACCACCCTGGTGGAATCACAAAATTAATAACAGGAAGAAGAAAATCCTGGTAAAGTTAGGAGGGGCAGCACCCATCAGGAAAAAAGCATGCTCATCAAACTAAACAAACAATTCGGAGGGCAAATAAAGTCTACCAAAGCCAAATATGAGGTAGGTTTGGCCTCCTTGGCCAAAGACAATCACAAAGCATTCTTTAGCTATGTCCACAACCTCAAAGGCAATAGACAATTGTGTGCTGAGCTCATTGTAAATGGGGCCACCTATACTAAGCCAGAAGATATAGCAATCCTCCTGGCTGATAAATTCACCTCCAACTTTACCCCTATCAACCTTCCCTCAGGAAATATCAAATATCACTCCCCCTACTATCACTAGGGAACAGGTCCTTAATGCTCACACTAAGACCATATCCCAGGATGCCTTATAAAACAGCATGAAACATAACCTATCATGGCCGCTGGAATTACTATTTAACTGAAGCCTCCAAACAGGTGTCATGCCTTATGAATGGAGAAAGGTAACAGTCATCCCTCTGTACAAAGGTGGGCTATCTACAGACCCTGGAAACTACAGAGCCATAAGTCTCACTAGTCTTTTATATAAAGCCATGGAAAAAAATATTATGGAGATGATCAATAGAGATATAGTAAACCTCCAGACACTGGACTCAGCCCAGTTTGGTTTTGTCATGGGCAGGTCATGTCTACTCAATCTGGTGGGCTTCTTTGAGAAGGTCACCAAAGCAATGGATGAGGGCAAAATCATTCACATTGCCTATCTTGACCTGGCCATGGCATTTGACACAATATCTCACCCGGGCGTTGTTGACAAACTCAAGAGGTTAGGTGCAAACCCATATGTCACCCTGTGGATAGCCAACTGGCTCAGACAGGACCCATGAAGTTAGAATTGGGGAGTCCACCTCTACAAAAAAGCCAGTCATAAATGAAGTCCCTCAGGGATCGGTCCTTGGACTGCTCCTTTTTGCCATTTACTTCTCAGAAGTCAAGGCCAATGTCAGTGGTCTCTGGCTTACTAAATTTGCAGATGATTGCAATTTAGGAGCTGTCACTGAATCTCACACTGACACAAATGTTCTCCAGGAGGGGCAGACAGACAAACAACTGGTGCCATAGCCATGGACTAAAACTAAATACCAAGGAATGCATAATAGTATCCTTTCAGAAGTTATCCATCCCTGATAACTATCATATTGACAGCACACCCCTTAGAGCTGATGCAGTAGTCAGGGACATATGGACACACATAGATAATAATCTAGCCTTTTGACCATCACGTGTCTACATTGATGAGGAAATCATTCTGTGTTGCACAACTTATAAACAAAGGTATGGCATCTAAGTCCAAAGAAGTCATTGTTCCACTGTATTCGGCATTCATCAGACCTATCATTGAATACAGTGCCCCCTTTGGTATGTACCTAACCAGGCATATACAACAACTGGAACATCTATAGAGGTCCCTCACTAAAAGAATGCAGGGTATAAGTAAAATGTCCTATACAGACTGCATCAAGGCCCTATTCCTGTATTCCATCTCCTACAGACTTTTGAGGGTAGGTCTATGCCTGGCATACATGGCGTTGTCAGACCACACTCTGATGGACCTCCTGCAGATACACAAAACAAACAGCACCATAATTACCCTTTCTAAAGACTTAAACCTTGCTTGTGATGCAAATAGGACCTGTTGGAGAGATAGGTATGTATCCAAGAGACTACCCCGTCTATGGAACAGGCTCCCCATCCATGTGAAGCAGATTTCCTCCCTAACCCAATTCAAGTACAATTGGACAACTGGTTGGGAAACCAGAAATACATCCGTGGTTTGGCACCTATGTCTCTAATGGACACAGATAACCTGTAAATGGTTCATCTCCCAGGCCCTTGGTTACACTTATCAGCGGTATCCGAACTTGTCAGTGATTGGGATGCATGGCTAGGCTTAAAAAGACCCTTTTGGTTGTTAGTGCTTTAGTCTAGTAAACACCTATGAACCTATAAAGAAACCCTACTCTTTCTGATAGGTGCCATGGGATCTTTTACTTCCAAATGAGTTACTAACAACTTAAGCAGATGGGGCCTTGGTTTAACATCTCATTCGAAGGAAAACACACTCAGAAGTGCAGCACCCTCCTTATGCTGCACTGCAATCAGTCCACCTGTTCTGGGATTAGAACCCACAGCTTTTTGCATCTGTACCTAACCAGGCATATCCAACAATCGGAACATTCACAGAGGTTCCTCACTAAAAGAATGCAGGGCATGAGTAATATGTCCTATGCAGACCACCTCATGGCCCTATCCCTGTATTCTGTCTCCTACAGGCTTTTGAGGGGGGATCTATGCCTGCCATACAGGGCATTGTCAGACCCTACTCTGATCGACCTCCAGCAGATACATGAAACAAACAGCAGCAGAATTTCCTGTTCTAAAGACTTAAACCTTGCCTGTGATATAAATAGGACCTGCTGGAGAGATATGTATGTATCCCAGAGATTATCACATCTATGGAACAGGCTCCCCATCCATGTGAAGCAGAGTTCCTCCCTAACCCAATTGAAGTGCAACTTGGACAATTGGATGGGAAACCGGAAATTCATCCCTGGTTTGGCATCTATGTCTCTAATGGACACAGGTAACCTGTAAATAGTTCTTCTCCCATGTCCATGGTTACACTTATCAATGGTATCGGAACTTGTCAGAGATTTGAGATGCATGGCTAGAATTAAAAAGACCCTTATGGTTATTAGCCTAGTAAACACATATGAACCTATAAAGCAAACATTCTACCAGTTGAATCACTGTGATGCTAATAATGTAACAACAGAAGAAATAGAGACAGTATTATAAAGAAATGCATAAAGTAAAAAGAGAAGTTTTATATTTAATGAATGGATGAAGGAAGGTATCACTGGAAAATATGTATGTGGTAGACTTTTAAAATGTATGTGGAAAAGGGTGAAAGAAAATATATAAAAAATGGAAGCCTATAACACTAGGTAATGCTAGCTATTATGAAAAAAACTACAAAAAAGGATGGAGAAAGGATTAATGGTATAAATGGAAGAGAATTGGAGATGATGTTAATTATAGTAAAGTAAGTAGTAGATATAATACTTAAAAAAACAAAGAAGTATGACTGATTACATGTGACATAGCTAAAGCCTTTGATAAAGTGAACTATGAAGCAATGTGTCAGATCTTAGTGGAATATGACATACGAGACAAAATATTAATGCAATAAAGAAATATTATGAACATTGATGGGTACAAGTTATGATAAATGGTTGGACAGAAAAATGGGCAATAAGACAGGGTAAAACATAGATTCCTAATGAGTATGTGCGTATCTGTTTTAGTAATAAATGCAGTAGTGCAGCCTAAGGTTGCCACCTCTCGCGGATTGCCCGGGAGTCTCCCTGATTTTTATAGCATCTCCCGTCTTCTGGATGTAAGAACTCTGAAATGTCCAGGAATAATGACATTACACTATCGCTTAACTCGAACTCAAGCAACTGGCATTCACTCACACATGATCTCGCTTACTCTCTCTCGATCTCTGTCTCTCTCTCACACACACACACACACACACACACACACACACACACACACACACACACACACACACACACACACACACACACACACATGCTACACTTCTCCTTAGTGTATTTTGACATATCATTTTGCAGTGTACTTGTATTTTAATCATCATTGTTCATCTACTATTTTATGATACTTTTACATAAGTGTGCAACGGAGCAAAACCTTATAATGTACTGTCTTATTCTGGCAACTTTTCAGAAGGACCTAACACAACCTATACTACAGCACTACTTCCACACAATGTAATATTGAACAGACTGATGCCAAATGCCATTTCAAAATGGAAGACGATCTAACATCAGGCACTAGAAAGAATATTGAGCTATGCTCCATGACACTGGAGCTTGATATCTTTAGTTAACAGCATGGCAGCAATGGGTAGTGGTCTAGAAACTTGTCGCAGTCTAGAGGAATGTGAAATGAAGACAGTCAGGGGCATCTGCTGATGATCAGCTACAGAATGGAGAGAGAACGGATGTATGTCTTATTGTTCTGGGTATGGCGGGGTTCAGACAAAACTACATTTGTGCAGGTAATACCGTATTTCTCCAAAAATAAGACCGGGTCTTAATACTCCTTCCCCCGCCGAAATACACATTAGGGCTTATTATGAGGGGGTGCCTTATTTACAATCTACATTTATTCATTGATTCATGTACAAAAATTCACATATATTCATGTACAAAAATCGACATTTATTCATGTACACAAATTGACATTTATTTGGTACTTTTCTGTTATTTGGCAACAGTTCTAAGTAACACATTAACAGTTGTGTGAGAATTCTACATAAACAGTGCAACAAACATTTCATCTTCAGAATATCTACACCTTGGCTTTCACAGTGCAATATTTCATGCTTAACAGAAAGTGCAGAAAAATCTCAATACATGTGTATTGGAGGAGGGGCATAAAACTGAAAGCAGAAGTAATCCATTCTTTTGCACTGATAATGGAAAAGTTATTTAAATACAGTCATGTCATTTTCTTCTGGAACATTGTCATAAGTCTCCAACCCCTGAATTCTGGCCTGAATTTCTTGCAACTACATTTCCTGTAGAACCATTGGTCCCAACCTGTCATACCTAGCAATAGAGCTCTCCTTAAATGAGCACTGCTTGTCCAAGTAGCCTGCTCGTAGTGCATTGGCAACACAGCTGTCAGTGATTTTATCCCATGAATTTTTCACCCAAGTCACGACATCTTGCAGGCTAAGCTTCACAAAGTTTCCATGCTGATTTCTCTCCATTCTGTTTTCAATGTAGTCATTGAGTTCCATGCGCAAATGGTCCTTGAATGGTTTGTTTATTGCAATATCAAGAGTCTGGAGATGGACAGTCATTCCTGTGGGAATCATTATTTGATCTATTCTTCTACGTGCAAGGAATTTCTTCATGTCTTTAGCACAGTGAGTGCTGGCTGAATCCCAGACTAGCAGACCTCTTTTGCCACTTCACAAAGCAAGTGGCAGCATTACATTGACCCACTTCCTTATAGCTGCTTGTGTGCACCAGGCTTTGTTAGTTTCAAGAATGTAAATGCCTGAAACACATTCAGTCTTATTTTTCTTACCCTTACTAATTATTAGAGGTGGGATTTTCTTTTTCATGTAAACGAATTGCCAAAATACAGGTAACACATGCACTCTCATAACTAGTGGAGGGAATGTAGATTGATGAGGCACCCCTGTGATCAATTGTTGTTTGAGATCCTTGGTCCATATACACTGCAGTTTCATCCATAGCAATCATGTTGGAGAGTTGGTATTTAAAAAAGTCAATGCCATCAACAAAGGACTTGAATGCAAGTGCACGTTTAATGACTTCAGCATCTTCCAGCTTGAACAGTGTTGTTGATCTTCTTAGAGACAGTTCATATCGCTGAAGGAAGCCATCCAGCCAGTGTTGTGATGCTTTGAATTCTTCTCGGGATATTTCTAACTGTGGTGCCATTGCAAGGGCAAATGCTTGAATATCAGCCCTGTGCACAACCAAAGCCTTTGCTCTCCTGTTAGCAGTCCATTCACAGATGATGTCTTCCAGCTCAGGAAATAATGGTTGCTGACCTGATCCACACTTGCACTTCTTAGCATTTCCCTCATTGCCTGTTGACTGAGGTAATTGTATGCTGAACGCCATTTTCAGACCATTTGGAGATCTAACTTCTCTTTGCAGAAAGCTGTCATATTCTTTCCCCAGGAGTCCTCCATGATTACTTTCTTTTACTCGATGGAACAGCTCTTTCTTTTTGCACACATCTTGTCTGGGGGGAGGGTTAATCTAAGACTTATGAGGCCGGAGTGGCAACACAAAATGGCGATGGTTAAGAAGACACAACTGCAGCCGTTCGTTATGAAGAGCTCGCACTTTACACACATTGTCTGTACTTTGACCGATCAAAGTACACCTATCAGTGTTTATGGGCCAAGGATCTCAACCGTCAATTTTATAATTCAACATGTCCATCATGTGCTGTTGACGTGCTAGGCCTTACTCTCTGGATAGGTCTTATTTACGAAGAAAGACGGTAGTCCACTTGTGGCAATGTTTGGACAGAGAGTAAATAGTGAAAAAAGAGCTGTAAGGGAAGCTATTATAAGTATTTCTGAGCGGAGTGGTATTACTGTCTGAAGGAGCAAAGAGTAAGTTGTTAGAAATGATACAATGCATATTTCAGAATCACCAAATATCCTGGCTAAAATCCATTAACCTGTCCTGTTATGGTTGGTTCATTGTGAGATTAAATGACCTACTGTTTGGTTCCTATACACTTTGTTCTCTCTACTTCATTATTTAATTTCCACTTGGAATTTATTAGCATGTATTTAAAATGGTACATCTGATTTGGAATGACACAATATTACATTTATTTATGTTTCTGACATAAACAAGTGCTTGTGCATACTTTAGGGGAAATATTTAATTTGTTGTCAGGGAAGTGCTTATCCATACATGGACAAACTACTGAAGGAGGGACGGTTGGGTCAGTGCAGTGCTTGGGTGGACATGGACAACTGCTGAATGGATTGTTAGGGAAAGTTTCATTTGGTGCCAATGAAGTGCTTCTGCATATCAGGACAAACTACTGAAGAAGTCACTTTAGAAAATCATTCATGTATGTGTCTAGGGTTGCCAGCTCTCCGTTTTTTTTTTCCACACTATCCAGAAATCAAATCGAATCTCTGGCAGTCCGGAAAACACTGTACAAACTCTGGTATTCTGCTTCAAAATGGAAACAGACTGCCAGAGTTTGTTACATGGAAAAAGTGGGTGTTCCCCATCAGCTGATGTCACAGTGACATCACACAATAGGTGGGCCATTGTTGGGGGGAGGGATTGAGAGTGGTCAGAGTTATGGGTGGTGCAGAGGGGCATGACCTTACTCCAGTTTTAGCCACAATGAAAGGTGGCAACCCTAGTGCAGACATGCATGTATGAAATGAGGGAGGCAAGATGTGAGACAGAAGGAAATGTCATATTACTGACATGCAGAAAATTTAGTTCTAATAATAAAAACAATGAATGGATAAGTGAGGTTAAAGTAAAGATAAAAAAACTGTTATCAAAGCTAGGCTGCAGTTAAACATGATGAAGTTTAAGGGATTTATTTGTTTAGATTGGTGAGTGTCTTTTTCCACTGTTTTGTCTGTTCCTTCTTGGCTTTGGAGAGATTTTTTCCCTTTTGTTGAATAGTCTATTTATGCTAGGAGTCCAGCAGGGTGGTTTATTTTTGCAGTAATAATAGGTTTGACTTGAACAGGTACTGCCTTCTCTATGCAGCTATGAATGTGATTGTACAGTGCTTTTGTGTACAGCTCAGAGTAGGCCTCAGTGTCATCCAGGTTTGGAGGGATTTGGAAGTTTAATAAGCTGTTACTTAGTCTGAGGTAAATGGCCTTAGCAAAGTTCTTAGGTTTGGAATTTGATGGGGGCTCTATGTTAGTTTTAATAGTAAAGGAGATCATTTTATGGTCAGATCTTACCAGGGAGGAGTTAATGTATGGGAGGGAGCAGCACCCTCCCATGTTCATGAGTACTAGGTCTAAAATATTTGTACTGCTAGTTGTGAAGCTAACTAGTTTCCACAGGGTGTTTGTGTTGACAAAGTCCATAAAACTCTGAGCAAGTAAATTATGGGTTATACAAGTCTCTCAGTTTATGGAAAAGTAGTTGAAGTCACCCATAAATATAGTATTAGGCTAAATGTTAAGACACTCCAGTAGGATTAGGTAGGAGGTGTGGTTTTCCAGACTCATGTTAGGGGTCTCTAGCTAGCAAGGATATGACAGGGGCTTGCACCTATGGTTAGTTGGCATGGTCCAACTCAAGTGAGTCATGTTGTTGGATCAGTTTAGTGGTATACGTGTCTTTATGAACACATCTCTTTGTTATATTCTGAGCTGAGGTGGCTCAAAATTTATGAAAGGCATTGTAGCCTTTAATAGTCAAGGTGCTCTCAATGGTTCTGAACACTGTTTCCATGAGTGCACATATACCTGCATTCTCCAGGATAAGGAGTGGTTCCAATGAGTGCAGTTTTTTATTTAAACTCCTAGCACTGAGCAGCAGTACTTTAAGGTAGCCATGAATAATTTTTTTTTTAGTTGGAGAGTTTCACAACTTGGCTCTAGCAAAGCATTGTGGTTTGTTCTGCATTTTTCCCCAGGCTAACATACATTGGATCCCCTTGTTGTGACACCAGAAAATAAGCCAACTGTTGAAATCAATATTTTTTTTTGGCTGGCATGGTGGCATCATTATTGGTGAAGGTAGGATGCTACTCAAGGCTAGATTCATACCAACCTGGGGCACAAATTCGGAGAGCTCCATCATGTGTCTCTTCACAGTGAGGTATGTCTTAGGACATTTACGCCCACATGAACTCTGACCATGTGATACTGGTACTTGTGCTTTAAAGACCTAAATGCAGAGGTGATCTGGTGGATCCTGGCTAGAGACAGACAGTTCACTGTAACCTATTCCTTGTTTAGCCTCGTAATGAGGACATCAGGATGTTTTATAATGGAATACCTAATAACAAGAATGTTTGGCTGTGTGACGTGTTGCCTTATGGGCTTGGAAGCAGGGCTACTATGATTTTCAGAGTTATGCGTTGAGACATGCTGTCATTTTTCAGTGTGCGGAGGGCCACTTAAAGATATTTTAGGAGGTCTTGTAGGTTTAAGTCAGTACCTCCACATATGTGAGTCTAATTATTTGTTCCTTTGAGGTAATAGTGAGTGTTTTGGGTGTAACACTAACACCTGGTTTGCATTTGTCATGTATGTATGTGACAGCTTTACCTCCAATGACATTGTGTATCTGCATCTGTCACACACTGTGTGTGTTATAAAATTAAATGGTTATCGTTGAACATGAGGCAGGTACTACATTATCTCAAAATGCCCATATCCAGCAGGCCAGAAACAGAGATGAGAGGGAAGTACTTGTCTATTATAGCAGATCCTTAGTAGATGTGAAGGAGTAGGGGAGAGTCATTTAAAAGTCTAAGTGAGAGTGTTTAGTAGTATACTGTTAGATGACCCACAGTGGTGCTGCCCTCTACACAAACTGGCAGCTCTTTGAGCAGCTGTTTACATTGATAGACTATGGAGAACATTTCCTATACAGGATTTTAAATTGGAAAGGTTTGCTTATATACAAGGCAAAGGTAACCATGTCTGCACAGCAGGATGAAAGACTTTTACACAGTTAAGTCCTCAGACCAATTGGATAAATACACAATAAGCCTTCTGCCAGCAGTTCCCAACTTGGATGGGTTGAATCAGCTCTCTGCTCCCACCAAAGTGCAAACAAAATCCATCTTAATGCAACATGAGCTGGTTTGGAGCTCAAGTACATTACAAATGCTTTACAGGAAAATGCCGCATCAGTGGAAATAAGTTCACAATCCCAGAGAAATGTTCACAAATGCAGAAAAAAGTGTACAAATGTAGGAGATCTTCTACAAACTGAAAAACTTTGCAAAAGTTAGAAATATTTTGGCAAACTCAGGGGAACTTCGGAAAAACTCAGAACAGCTTTTGCAGTATCAGAGGAAGTTAGGAAAAATCAGAATACTGTTAAAACAACTTAAGACCCGTGCAATAACAAACAGTTGGCATTTCTTTAACACGTGCAGGCTGAAAAACAGTAATAAATTCAACCAAATCAATAAATGTAGCACATAAGTGTTAAATAGCACTGCGATAAAACAAGTGCAAGAAAATACTTATATCAACTTTGTAGGTCCAGATAGTTTTAGAAGCAATCAAAATTTTGTAGTTGCAGGTGTCCAAGCCAGAAACAGGGCATCCGGGGATGCTATCAGGACCCACTGAAGTTGTGTTCTTGGCTTTAGTGAGTGCAGCCATTACATGCTCCCTAGTTGTAGTTGGAGGAACTATGTTTGAGAAGATTTCTTGGAGAATGGTTTAGGGTGACCAGGAGGTAACGTTAGAACTGCATTTTGTTTGATAATGGGCTTGTTATATTGCTATGTTCAGTGAATGTGGCACCATTAACCACCAGTTCAACACACTACTGTGTGCTGCCCCTGACATTTCTGACATAGCAGCAGACGGCCTTATGGTTATCTTTCGTCTGGGAGTGGAGCTGGATTCAGAACTAGGCAACTTAGGCAGTTGCCTAGGGCCTATGTTGGCTGGGGACAGGATCCGTGTTGGCTTGGAGGGCGATAACAAATAAAATCTCTTCCATAAAAGAAAACAAGCCAAAGATATCTGTAAACAGAGCAAGGCTTTAGGGTCTTGCAGCAGACTTCTGTGAAGAATAGCAAACACTAGAAACCTCAGTACTAGGATGTCGTCCTAATGTAAACCAGAGCTGGACTGTATTTAATAGCTGTGGGAGATTTGATTCAACAAACCAAGAATGACTGACTCAATTTAACAGCAAGATCATAACACAGTGGTGTGGGAAACTAATTAGTGCAGCAAGCAAGTTAACTGTGTGTGTGAGTGTGTGTGTGTGTGTGTGTGTGTGTGTGTGTGTGTGTGTGTGTGTGTGTGTGTGTGTGTGTGTGTGTGTGTGTGTGTGTGTGTGTGTGTGTGTGTGTGTGTGTAATGCCACAGTAAGATGATCTCAATAGTTAAACAGGTTTGCTGAGAGTCAAGCTCTGAGTTTTGATTATTGGCAAGAAGGTACCTTAAACCCTCACACCAAGTGCCAAGTCTCCTTTAGTATAGTTTTTGTTTTTGTAAATCATGGAGACTTACAGTCAGTTATTGTTAGTCATAAAGTTTCAAAGTAGTTGTATTCAGTTTCAGTGATGCAACAGGTAGCATACTTACTTTTGGCTCAGGAGTCTGTAGGTTCTGATCCTGCATCAAGTAAATTAATTGTTGACATGACAGTGTAGTATAACGAAGGGGTGGCTGCACTCCTGAGTGTGTCCTACTGACTGCTACACTACAGTGTAGTATAAGGGGGGGGGCAGACCCATGAGTGTGCCCTACTGACTGCTGATACTACACTGTAGTATAAGGGGGGGGTTGCACCCCTGAGTGTGTCTTACTGATTGTTGACACTACACTACAGTGCAGTATAAAGGAGAGCTGCACCCCTGAGTGTGCCCTACTGATTGCTGACACTACAGTGTAGTAGATGGGGGGGCTTCACCCCTGAGTGTGCCCTACTGATTGCTGACACTACAGTGTAGTAGATGGGGGGGATGCACCCCTGAGTGTGTCTTACTGATTGCTGACACTACAGTGTAGTATAAGTTTGGGGGCTGTGTCCCTAAGTGTGACATACTGATGGTTGACACTACAGTGTAGTATAAGGGGGACTGCACCTCTGAGTGTACCCTATTGACTGCTGATACTACATTGTAGTATAAGGGGGGCTGCATGCCTAAGTGTGTCCTACTGATTGCTGACACTACAGTGTAGTATAAGGGGGGGGCTGCACCCCTGAGTGTGTCCTACTCATTGCTGACACTACAGTGTAGTATAATGTGGGGGCTGTACCCCAGAGTGTGTCCTACTGATTGCTGACACTACAGTGTAGTATAAGGGGGACTGCACTCCTGAGTGTGTCCTACTGATTGCTGACACTACAGTGTATTATAAGAGGGGGCTGCACCCCTGAGTGTGTCCTACTGATTGCTGACACTACAGTGTAGTATAAGGGGGGGCTGCACCCCAGAGTGTGTCTCATTGATTGCTGACACAACAATGTAGTATAAGGAGGGGGCTGCACTCCTGAGTGTGTCCTACTCATTGCTGACACTACACTGTAGTATAAGGGGGGCTGCACCCCTGAGTGTACCCTACTGGCTACTGATATTACAGTGTAGTATAAGGGGGCTACATGCCTGAGTGTGTCCTTCTGATTGCTGACACAAAAATGTAGTATTAAGGGGGGCTGCACCCCTGAATGTGTCCTACTGATTGCTGACACTACAGTGTATTATAAGAGGGGGCTGCACCCCTGAGTGTGTCCTATTGATTGCTGACACAACAGTGCAGTATAAGGAGTGAGGGTTGTACTCCTGAGTGTGTCCTACTGACTGCTGACACTACAGTGTAGTATAAGGGGGGGGGGGGCTGCACCCCTGAGTGTGTTCTACTCATCGCTGACACTACAGTGTATTATAAGAGAGGGCTGCACCCCTCTGTGTGTCCTATTGACTGCTGACACAACAGTGTATTATAAGGAGGGGGGGCTGTACTCCTGAGTGTGTCCTACTGACTGCTGACACTACACTGTAGTATAAGGGGGGGTTGCACCCGTGAGTGTGTCCTATTGATTGCTGACACAACAGCGTAGTATAAGGAGGAGGCCTGCACTCCTGAGTGTGTCCTACTGATGACTGACAATACAGTGTAGTATAAGGTGGGAGGCTGCACCGCTGAATGTGCCTTACAGACTGCCGACATAGAAGTGCAGTATGTGGGGGCTGTACCCCTGATTATGTCCTACTGATGGCTGACATTACAGTGTATTATAAGGGGGGGTTGCACCCCTGAGTTTGTCCTACTGACTGCTAATACTACAGTGTAGTATAAGGGAGGGCTGCACCCCTGATTGCAGCCTACTAATTGCTGACACTGCAGGGCAGTATAAGGAGGGGGGCTGTCCCCCTGAGTGTGCCCTACTGATTGCTGACATTACAGTGCAGTACAAGTAGGGGGTGTGCACCCCTGAGTTCATCCTACTAATTGTTGTCACTGCAGTGCAGTATAAGGAGGGGGCTGCCCCCCTGAGTGTGCCCTACTGATGGCTGACACTACAGTGTAGTATAAGGAGGGGGCCTGCACCCTTGAATGTGTCCCCTTTTGGATTAAATGCCCAGTAACTGTGAACCTGTTGTCTGCCAGCCATTCCCTATTGCATATCATCAGCACACCATTTGTATGTAACATGGGCAGATTATTCTTTAAGACCAGCAGGCACTGAATTTGCAAATGAAGCAGTTTGAGTTGACATTTATGGCTTAAATGTTCTGAAATGGGTAGCCTTGCCATTATCTGTTCATATATGTTTTGTTTCACTGGTTAAAGGAAAAATGTTCAAAACAACAAATTTAAAACACACTCTAATAGTTGGTGCTGTATTAAACAATAAATATAATATTAATACAATCATGCAATCAGGAAGTTGAATCAAAGACCATATGAATGTATGCATGAAACTAAAATGTGTGCAGGGGCCCATGGTTTGAAAACAGCTCAAAGGTACACTGAATCTGCCACTGGCCAACTTTGTTGTCTATGAATGTCGGTTTCAGTGTAGTTGAACTGAATGTGAGTTTCAGGGGAAGAGATGTTTACTGTTGCTCATCTCATGCTAAGCCTGCTTTTATTGTGAGACTGTATTGTATTGTTTAGCAAATAGCTATCTGTGTTTGTGATATAAAATTTGAAATAAAAATTTTAAATTAAATCCAAATATCTGTAATAACTGCAGAGGTAAAGAAGAAAATACTTTGCACAATGTCAAGTTTAAACAGTGTTTTATGGTAAGTGGGAGGGAGAGAGAGAGAGAGAGAGAGAGAGAGAGAGAGGCAAGTAATGGGACACACGAATGGCTGCTGGGCAAGGATGCTGGGAGGTAGGAACACTGAGGAGTGGGGATATGAGGGGGGAGGGCCCTGCTCCGTTACCCCACCTAGGGCCCTATTTGACCATAAACCATCTCTGCTTGAGAATATTCCTTAACCTCAAAGATGGCTTTGTTTCACCTAATTAGCCCTTCTAGTTGCCTATTTAGTTTGATGAGATATATTTTATCTTTATTGGAATAACCCTCCCATATTTTTTTTTGCTTTTGTTGTATATCCTGTTTACAGCATTCATAATCCTGCCTTTCCTTTTCTGCCTCCTTTTGTTTCTGGATTACATTGCTATGGCAACTGGCTTCAACACACTTAACCACTGCTGCATAGTTAGTCTATTTAGCATGAAACAGTAAACTGGTTTTGATAGAAACACCAGACAACTCATTCTGCTTTAACAACCTTTCCATGTCCTTCCAATAACTGTTAACCAGTCCCATTAATTCTCACTCGCATGTTTCAAATCTTATTAAGTCATAGTATAATTCTGATCCATATCAGATCCATTTGGGATACTTCCATGGACATAAACTCTTAAGTACCCATTTCAATTTAACATGCTTTTTGAAATATGAATTCTGCAAATGTAAAGCTCTAAATTTGTTTATTTTCTTTTCATAATTCACCATTTGAATATACAAACTATCAGCAGCTCTCAAATTGTCTACATTAAAATTAATTGATGTCTGAAACACAGAATCAAGAATACCATTAAAAACAAAATTCTTGCATTATTCAAGTCCACGTTGTGTCTTATCTCTTGTCCAGGAGATATTTCCTCTTGCAAATCTGCATATTTTTTGTCTGAACTGCAAGCTTCATTTCCATTCAAATTATTAATTCCAACTAAGTAGAATGGATTTTGTTAGAGCTGCAACATGAGTCCGGTTACATTTCCCACAATATGAGATATATTTTCTAGCTCACTTGGAACACTACGTCTGTCTAGTGACACTCATTTCACCAAAATGTGCAGATAGAAAGTAAAAATCAAACTAAGTGCACTCAGTAGTATAAACGTATCTACACTACCAATAGTGCTCTCAAAGACCACAACCTCTATCCATTTTACATTAAGCAATTTTGTTCCATTAATATTGTACTTCATCAAAACAATTCTTGCCTGATTTCCCAAATTTGAAATATTCAATCATCACATGACCACAATCTTTAAACAAAAAGACTTTTTAACATAAAATTAAAGCATTTTATTATACAAATATTAAAATGGCATGCAATAAATATCAAGATTTAATTTATATAAAGAAAAAAATGCATACTAACAAAAAATGTGTTGTATAATTTAGCAAAATGTCAAAACAGCAGTCAGCCCACAAATAGGGGAAAAATTACTTTTAATAAGTCTCCACAATCACAGACCGGTTTCTGTCAAAGGCCTTTATCAATGTGTGACTGTGGCTGCGGAGACTTATTAAAAGTCATTTTTCTCCTATTTGTATGCTGGCTGCTGTTTTGACATTTTGATTGCCTTTTTGAGCCTTTTTCACCTGCCGTTCGAGTGGAGGGTTTGGTCATTGGAGTTACTGTATAATTTAGCAGCCTTAAGATTTAATGCAGTAAAACTAAGAGACATATTTATTTAGTCATAGTCTGTTACTTGCATCTAGATGTAATTGCCACAATAATTCAATTTCCTCTCCTTGATTAAATTCATTTTTCCAATAATATATATATATATATATATATATATATATATATATATATATATATATATATATTGTTTAAATGATTACATTCTAAGGCATGCTTGCTTTATGTCATATATGTGTTTATACACACGATTCCTTAAGGTATATTCAGTTTTGCCGATATTAAAGGCAGTAAATAATATATACTTTGCAAAATGCTCTATCCCTCTTGCATTACAAGTATAGCGCTCCTTATCATTAATAAGTCTGTGATAAGATGCCATAGAATCATTACTAATGAAGATTTCAGTATAGCGCAGATAGCACAAAAAGAAATGCTCCTAAATGGGTTTGATCTCCTACCTTCATCACTGCTATTTTCCAAACCAGTGTATTAAGATAGCATGCTACAGAAGCACTCATAGCAATGGCTGCTGAAGAACACACTTCAATAGAATGTTAGAAGAGTGTTGGTAACTGACACCTGAACATTGTAAAACAGCATACAATGATCAGGGATTAAAACCGTTGTCCCTGTGTATTGATAATGTACACACAACTGCATTCATATGGTGAAGCAGGGAAGCAGTTAGACTATAGATATATTAGGTCTATCTTATTTTCTTAACAACAATCAGCAGAGACCCTGATTTTGTGGCTTTTCACAAAAATGGATAATAGCAAGAAAATAAAACATATTTCTGGATTCCTTAGTCATTGTGTTGTAAAGCACAGACCTTCACATTGGCTTCCTTCAGTAATTTATCCAGTCACTATTCTCCAAAACACCATCTCCCTTCCCTCAAAACAAAACTAAAAAAAAGTCTTCAGACCTTCACATTATTTTAGAAAGCTGATTCGCTTCCTACAATAATGTAGCCAATCACAGCGTACCAAATCCACACAACCCTTGTCCTTAACACAAATTTAAAAAACAAAAAACTCCTTGGACCTTCACATTATTATAGGATGCCAATTGGCTTGTGGTTGTCCTTTGTTCCCAGGCCTTATCTCTTGTGATCATTAACTGTTTGATTTCTGGAGGAGCTGTGATACATTACAGCCCCTGAGAGAGTAAACCACCCCTCCTGTTACAGTGACTCAGCTGAAATAATTTATGAGTACACTGAGCGATCAGAACAGTTAGAATAAAGGCATGCATTTAGCTGTATTGTGCATTTGCCTGTTGACGCTCATTTTTGATTAGCTCAGTTGTGTGATCAATAACAATATCCTAGTGCATTCCAAGGATTGTTCTTGACTTTTGGCAGAAAACGAGTACTGACATTTCTCACTGGTTGTAAATGTGCTACAGTATTGCTCCCTGCACATTTCAATGGAAGGTTAGGACAGTGTTAAATACTGAAAACTAAATACTGCAGGGGAACTGCATACAACTGAATGATGAAAACAAAATGTTGTAAAACCCTCAGGGGATTAAAACCCTGCACCCAGTGAACTAAGAATGGATTCATCTTATGAATAAATCGAGCAATGGAAGTCATTATAGGGATAGTGTTGACTTAGTATATTTCAGAAATGGTAGACGACATGCACCTTAGCTCAGCCTATTTGTGTGACTGATGGCAATATTCTTTGTACATGTCAAGGATTATTCATCAGTTTTGCCATAGGCCAAGAACCACCATTATTGTCTGGTTGTATAGCGACACTGATGTTGCTTTCTGAGGCCCATAGTGTAACATGTAGGAGGATCATTTTAGAAGATGAGCCCTTTTGGGGCGTATGTGTAGTGTGCTTATCTGCTTTTTGACCAGATTAAAGGTTGAAAATGGCACTAAAGCAAAGAGATGAGGAAGAAAACACAGGATAGAACAAGGTAAATAAACTTGGGCAGGGCAGGATGCAGGTGGAAGAGGAGAACATCTAGCAACTGCGTTCCTAAATAATGATGTTGACCTACAATAAATATTTGTAATTATTCCCTGACAGCAATTATCAGTGAGTTGCCAGACAATTCTTTTTAGGCTGAACAGTTGTAGCCACTCATATGTTTGTTTGTTTGTCTTTTCGGCTTTTCCCGGTAATGGGTCACCACAGCGGAACTCCAGTCCGCTAATGATTGGCAGTAGATGTTTATGGTGCCGAGTTGCCAGCCCAACGCCCAACCTTCAGTGAAGGAACACCCATTCACGCATGTCTTTCGAAGGCCACGCGACCACGGGGAGGACATGCAGACTCCACACAGAAGACACTCCCCGCACACTAGCTGAGAATCGAACGGGAGAACCTCTTGCTGTGAGGCAACAATGCAACCGCTGTACCACCGCGGCTTGTAGCCACTCACTCATATGTACATCACAGAAATTTCTGGGAAACTGGAAGGTATGGTTGGGAGATATTTTTTTGCAGGATATATGCCCTATTTATACTGAAAGGAATGTTGGGGAATGAAATCATGGAAGCAAGAAGTGGGTTAGAGGGGGAGATTGGATTGCAGGAGAAGACAGGTGTGACTGGTAGGCTGTGGGGTAATACAGTGAGGGATGAGCAACACAACGCTTTAGGAGACATCAGAGAAAAAGAAAGAAGATAATAGTGAGGGGAGGATCGTGTACCGTACAAGGGCGGGCAAAGACACAAAAGGGACGGGAGCACTGGGTTTGGGAATAGGACTGGGAGTTCAGAGATACAGTCTGAGGCCTGTACCTCAGGAGTTTAAAACAGTTCTGGCCAGTGATGTGACTCAATAAGTAGCTGGAGTATGGTCCATATAAGGGTGATGTGGACATCTGGCCTCCAGTTTATTATTTCACCACAAACTCTGCCAGCTGCTGATGGGTGACAAACGTTTCATCTCCACTTGCAGTGTTTCTGGCATGTACCACTATACCACCCTTCCATGCAGGGCTACCTGATGCAGATTGTGCAGTTAGGGCAGGAAGTGTGGAAGCAACTGGCACAGGTTTGGACCCAGATGTGCTGGGTACCTCCGTTGGTGTTGGTGGCACTGTTGCTGGGAGGATGACAAGATGTACTACAGTGCTACAGTGGCCAGTAAAAGTCTTTTTCTTGCTACATAGAATAGTAACTGAAATGGAGATAAAGAAAAACATGAAGAAATGCACATAACATAAAGGATATAGTGACAAAGAGGGTGGGGGAAGAGACATATAAAAATGATGAAAGTACATCCTTAACTATGCTGGTACTTACACAGTAAAGCAAAAACAAATGTTTAATTGTAGGATTTAGACAAGTATGTCATCAACCTGTCTGTGTGAGTATTACATGGGGACCTAGCCCAAAAGCCCTCATGTGCAGTCTGATACAAGATCATACTAGCTGCAGGAACTACTTACCAAGATAGTGCATCTGACTTTATGTCCAGTGATGTTATTTCATTTTTGACAAGAATACAACTGTCAAGCACAGGTGATAGACAAGGGATAGATACATCTACTCTATATTGTGACATGCTCTGACAAATAATATTTATGTATAATACATACACGGACACTGCAGTAGTACTTTGCTATTTCTGGGATGACATAGTATAAACTTTGACAAGACAACAAAATTGTTTTTTTTTTGAGGGGGTGCTGAACCTACAGCCATCTTAATAATCTCACTATGCATACACTTAACATCATACATCCCTTGTCCATCTACGCAGGGAATGTCATGCAAAAGCAGAATTCTAACATTGCATAGTCATACTGATTCAATTAAAGTATGATAGTACTGACGGATGAGATGCTGCTGTATAAAAATTTTACAGAATTCTTTTTATTGGTAAAACTTTTACTGTGCAAGCAAATGCATATTTCACAACAGAGATATACTTACCTTGGTTCTCTGTTAGGTTAGCTAGTTTGATCCTGTTCATCTCCATGTTTCTTTCTGTTTCTTCATTCTTTATATCTCTTCAAGTAACGTCATAATGTATTACTGTACGGCAGCATGCATTGGCAAGGTATTTGTTTAGTAGGATTCCTACTTAAGGTATGGCAGTGGTGACTGTGCCATAACTTCAGTCTCCCTTTGGTCATGGAGGTCAGGTGTTCATTGACAGAAGGCAATGTAGAGGTAATGGCAATATTCCATGTTGCCAGTAGATTTGATAAAAGCCTCGGCAAAACAATTCCCAGCATCAACCTTACACTGTGACCCATATAGCCCTCCTACAGAAATTGCCACTTGCACTGCCTAAAGAGGATGACCCGAAAAATCTTAGCCACCTCCTCACTTCGGCTCTATATACATTTAAAGGAACACCGCCCTTCCATTCTGTAGCCATATTTGTTTCATCTTCAAAGATCTCAGGAAAAATGCCAAACAACTGGTGCTCCAAACAGCTCTCAAATGTCTCAGCCTTCACGCAAAGATGGGCACCAGCAAGCACCACATTTGTGCAGTGGACAGCAACATAATGAAGCATAGGTACTGTATTATTATGGTTCCGATAGCAATTTAAGGTATAAAACATGGCAGAACTACATCCCTCTGTTTGCTTTTTCGAATAAATGCTCGACAGTGATTCCATCTTCAAATAGTTACTTATGGGATGACAGTTCTTTCTAACCTAAAATAATCGACTTCCTGTGAGCGTGCGAAGGAGACTGCAGTGAATTATGCAATATGCTTCATGATGCTCATCAGATGTGCTTACCAAGAAAATCGACCAATTACAAAGCAATAATAAGATAAGGCCTAATTAGCATAATTATCATGGCCAATGGGGTTAATCTACACTATGTAAGCAAGATCAGAAGACCAAAGCTTCATTGCAATATGGAAGAAAACTACTTTTGATATGGGTTTCAGTCCTGTGAGCTGATTTTCTGAAAGCTTTTTCATTGTGACTCACATACCCTGCATATATAAGTAAGTATTATTTCTTACACCATTAATTCAGTTGCATAATGTTACCTTTGGCTGTTCACGGACCCTAATGGCTGTGAGGCATGACATTTGTCAGTACTTTCAAGATGTGCTGGGAAAAAGCTGTGTGGAAAATTACTGTATATAGCAAGTGTACTGCAAGTAGTAGACTGTTACCAGCTATTAAGGCTGATGGTGGACACCCCACTGGGCTCATAGTCTGACTAAATGTTCATTACTAATTTATTATTGTGTGCCTTGTATATATGGTATTAAATACTCAACCTCTTGAAAATTATTGTTGCATTGGTCAAGTTTTCTGTTTACTGTGACTACTTGTAATTATTTTTGGAACATAAGTGGTCAGTGCACATACCATGCCTGACATTTCCTTAGAGATCATGGGTAGACATATATAACCATCATGCAGACATAGAGCAGGATGTAGGACCAAGGGCATTGTACTGACTATTTGGGCCATGCAAGAACAAGGCTATTAATTCTAATGTGTCTATGCCAACAGGGCTATGTCCTCAAAAACACACCTGAACCAACATAGATATCTAGAGTTCTACCTAGGACTACCTGCAAACCAAAATTTTCAGATGTGGAAAATGAGGTGGTACTACAGACCCACTGCCTCTATGACAATGTATCTTTGATAAATATGCTGCTGAGAAACTCTCCTGTGACATGCTTATAAATGTGGTGAGTGGCCATTACTGGAACTATAACATGGTACATCACTGGTGTGTAGATATGACTTGCTTTGCCACCTACCTAGCAAAGGCCATTGCACAGGAATATAGGCAACTCAACTGAGCCATCCCTTTAAAGATACAGAGGAATTCCTGGACTCTTTGAAAGGCAGTACCACCTTTGTGGGGTTTCACACATATTGTAGCCTAACTGGACAGGCCCCAGAGAATATAAACTGCAGATGCCACAGGTATGTATTCCTACTTTGTATTATGACTAACTGTAAACACTCCTTAAGAAGTTGCAGAAAGGAGATTCTGCTGATAGGGATGACTGCAATTAAGGATACAGACAATAGAATTTATGGAAGAAACTGGCAAAAGAACCAAGGTACTGGGAGCAAATAACTAGAGAAGGAATGATTGTTGAACGGGAAGGTGCCAAGAATTTATTTGGACTGCAGGCTAGAGATTGCCTTGCCTATCAAAGACTGATATCAGAGTATAGGCAAAGAGAAAGAAATAGGGGGTCCTAAATGAAAGACCAGCACTAGTAGAGTTTTTAGTAGAATCTAGAACAGAAGCTGCTATTAAAAAAGAATAATTAATAGAGCATATAAAATATTGTATGATAACTATAAGAATCCCTCAGAGGAGGTCAGGAAGGATTGAGAAGAGAGACTGGATAAGCAATTCACAAAGAAACAATGTTTATAATCTAGAAGGATATATAAATATATATATATATATATATATATATATATATATATATATATATATATATATATATATATATATATATATATAGGTTCACTATATAATTTTGAAATACTGAAATCACAAATTTCAGTATTTCAAAATCATAATACTGAGAACCCGGAATCCCAAAGAAGTAGAAGCGGGAAATTCAAAGTCTCGAAGTACGGAGACTTTGAATTAGTGCTTCTGCTGTTTCAGAATGTGAATGGTGTGGTGTTTGTTTGGGTATGTATGTATGTGTATGTGTGTTGCTTGGGATTTAAGTGTATGTTAGTGTGTGTTGTGACTGTGATGTGTGTGTGCGAGGGAGTGTAAAATGTGTGTGTGAGTTACACTTGTGTGGCTGGTTGTATGATCTCGGAGTTAGAATATATAAGAAGGGGGGTGGAGTGCATGGGGGCTTGCCCCCCTGCATATATATAGTTTAAGTTAGTGTGTGTGCTTGTGGGGGGATGTTATGTATATGTGTGTATGTGTGCTGTATGTGTAGTGTAGGCGCATGTTTGAATTTCACGGTTTTTGTTATGTTCGGGATTCCAGGTTTTCGGTATTATAATTTCGAAATATTGAAAGTTGTGATTTCAGTATTTCGAAATTATATAGTGAACCCATATATATATATATATATATATATGTATATATCTACCATATATATATATATATATATATATATATATATATATATATATATATATTTATACCATATATATATATATATATATATATATATATATATATATATATATATATATATATATATATATATATATATATATATATATATATATATATATATGTGTATATATATATATATATATATATATATATATATATATATATATATATACACACACACACACATACACATATATATGTGTGTGTATGTTTGTGTGCGTGTGTATGTCTCCCAGAAATGCTTGGAAATGTTCTACATAAATATTTTATACCCCGAGTAGACTCCGGAGAATTTTTCTTCAGGTAGACACCAAATATTGGAGGTATGACGGGGAAGAAAGAGGTAATGGGGGACATATTTTCTGAGAGTGCAGTGAGTTGGTGGACTTCAAGGATTCCCTGTGTGGTGCACTGTCATAGATGCTGGGTGAGCAGATTGGTGTGACGAGGGAGAGGATTTTTCTGAGCTATGATACAGAATCAGAATTCCCTAGACATGGTAAGGCCTTGCTGTGTCTAATTATGGTAGCTGCCGAAAAATCAATTACTAGAAAATGGAATTAAAATCTAAACCAACTATATTAGAAGTAGTGAATATAGTAACAGAGGTAAAAGAACTAGAACTGAGATCTTTAGAAAAAAGTAGGAGTAAATTACATAGAAAAAAATGGGAATTGTGGGAACAATACAGACAGGGGAGGATTGAGCTTTAAAAGAAGGAAAGACTAATGTAATGTTTAACTGAAATGATTGGATAGATTGTAAGTGATGTATAATGTTTGCAACTGGGAGTCTGTCAGTATGGTTTGTGATGTAAAATG
Organism: Protopterus annectens; assembly: GCF_019279795.1. Taxonomy (NCBI): domain Eukaryota; kingdom Metazoa; phylum Chordata; order Ceratodontiformes; family Protopteridae; genus Protopterus; species Protopterus annectens. The sequence goes on from NC_056729.1 coordinate 1,869,058,598, forward strand.
TTTCCAACTACGGTAGGTTTGTTTCGGTGTGGTTTGTTTTCATTTATATAAATGTATGATTGCTTATGTCAGAAGTGATGGTTTATTAAAGATGCTTGTTTAAAAAAAGGGGGCAGGAATTGAATAATTTATGTAATCTTGCTTAGGTTATATGATATATGGCAATATACATGAAATATAATGTTTGGTAATTTTAACAATACAATTTGATCACTTTTATATAAATGTAAATTTGCCTAATGTCACAAGTGATAATTCAATAAAGGTGTTTAAAAAAAGTTTTTTGGGCTGGGCTTGGGAGTGCCTTCTGTGAGGAGTCTGCATGTCCTCCCCGCGGTTGGGTAGCGTTCAAAAGACATGCTTGTGTAAATGGACGTGCCTTCATTGAAGGTTGGGCATCGAGCTGGCACCTAGGCATTTCGTAAAAATCTACTGCCAGTCATTAGCGGACCGGAGTTCCGCTGTGGCGGAATATAATGTTTGGTAATTTTAACTTAATACAATTTGATCACTTTTATATAAATGTGAATTTGCCTAATGTCACAAGTGATAATTCAATAAAGGTGTTTAAAAAAATGTTGTTAGAGTAATGTTCCTTAATTCTGTCTGACATATGGTGTACTGTACATGTGCATTGGTGATATAAATTCCAGGTCCATCTCTACACAGTATGACAGGGGTATTCATTTTAATCACATTTTTATATTTTTAAAGCTATCAGTTGCATGTCTAGTTGTAGTGTGGGGTCTAACTTACTCTGTGTATGTTTTGTGCTTTATTTTATTCACAGCCAGTGAAAAAGCCGAAAGACAAACAACAACATAACCATTACAAGTAGCTAATACCTCTCATGTTAGTACATCTACTAGAAAATTATATGATTACAGGCCAGGTTCAGAAAACTTTGTTGCATTGCTGTAGGAAAAAACTGCAGTATGACTGGCGATGCACAGGACGGGTGCCATTCAGAAAACCCAGCAACACAAAGAAGCCTGATAAAATAACTTGATTAGTCATGCCTTATGCTAATGACTGCATAATGAAGCATTGTGTATGATAATGGCAAAAAACATGACAGCGCAATTCATAAACATTTAAATGCTGTTCAGCAACTCTACACCCATTGTAAATGTGTATATTACCATATGACTGTGCTCAGCAGAGTAAAGCAGTGTATCCTGTTAGCGGTTGCCACAACAATTGTAAATATATATATGCAAAAAGCTTTCATAGCAGCCACTATAGCCAACGGTGCATGATATCATCCTCACAGGTGTCAGGTCATTCAACCACACAACATTTCATACATTTCATGACAACAACATAGTGAACCAGTACTGTGTGGACAGGGACACCATTCAGGAAATCAAGGACAGTTGCCAGCCTCATCTACAGCTGAGTGGTAGTTGTGGAGTATCTGTTCCAGTGGATACTAATATGTGTGGCCTTATGTATATTATCTACAGGGACCACTCCATGATCTACTGTGGACACAGTGGGGGCATCTCAGGCATTCTTAATGCATTGCTGCAGCATGTGGGGGAGCATATCTGGTTTCCATGTAACCCACAAAAGAAAGAGAATACCTTGTGACATTTCTCATATAGTCTGCTTGCCTGAGATTTTGATGGCCATTGACTGAACCCACGTTGAATAAAGGTCCCACCTGATGGACTGTCAGGTAATCTATAATGCACAGGGTATCATCTACAATGTGTGTGCAGGTCACCCAGGTAGATTTCATGACTTGCACATATGGCACAACTCTGTCCATTATCAATGGTTTGTGAGGGGTGACTTCCTACAAGACCACCTTGTGGGTGATGTTTGATACCCCCTACTACCTTGGTTTATGACACCCATCAGAAATCCATACAATCACATTGACTAGGGGTACAGCCATGCAGTATCACAAACAAGAACTATCAAAATCTGTGTTTAGACTGCTGAAGTCATGCATTCACCCTCTGGATATGTCCAGTGGTGTGCTGCATGTGGAAAAATACTGACCATATTGTATTATATAATATTTAGGGAGCAGCTGGGTGTCGTCTTGTAGAGACTGCAGTTCCCAGCACCATAGGCAGCAACAGCAGCTGAGACAGATAAGGAGACGGCAGCAGTGAATGATCATGGCAAATGGAGGTTTGCACAGAATGACATGGCACTTAGAAAAAAGGCAACACATTTCACTACCTTTACAACATCACTATACAAGATATATAGAGTAAAAATGATGCATACAACAACACCAGACTGTGCCTACTCATGCATAGGCTGCCCATGCTGTGCATCAGACATAGGCAACCCAGGTAACAATGAACAAAGGTCAGAGCACAGTTTTCATCATTTGTAAAGGTGGGGAAGGGATTGCAAGAGTGCATGCCTTTGACAGGGAAGTGTAAAAGTATTGAGGTGCAGTAAAATAAGATGTGCTTCTATGTGTACTGCTTGGTAGAGGGTGCTAAAGTGCTCAAAGGCCAGGGTCAGTGGATGTGTATGATGTGCCGAGGCATGAGTGCGTGTGTGTGTGTGTGTGTGTGTGTGTGTGTGTGTGTGTGTGTGTGTGTGTGTGTGTGTGTGTGTGTGTGTGTGTGTGTATACAGGATGTTGGGCAGCACTGTGACTCAGCCTTCAGCCTTCCAGGCAGGCCAGGACATTCACAACAGGGGATTCAGCTTCCTTTGTATGTCCCAGCCAGAAAAGCTAGCTCTGCCAGGAGTTGCACTGATTATATCACAACCTGGCTTAATGCTGGTGTGCTGTGTGACCTAGATTGATATCTGTTAGCAGATGTGCCAGCATGACAATGACCATGACCATGGGATGGCCTCTCCTGGGTCTAGACCTTATTTATGATCAGTGTTGTTCTGGAAGTGCTAACACCATGGGAATGGGATCCCCTCAGCCATGGCTATGCTGGGTAACAACTGTATGTATAACAGATGACCAACCATGAGGACAGCCCCTCACCCCTGACACAAAACCCAGGAATGGCAATCTGTCTCTGCAACAAATCCCAGATATGAGTCATGCACTCCCATATGCCAATGTGCACAGCCTCAATCACCCTCACTATCTCTGCCATGGATCTGGTGGGACTGTCCTTTGCCACTCAAATAGCCCTGCACATACACTTTATAGCAGCTACTGACACACCAAACTCAGGGAGATGGTGGTACCTGTCCTTCAGCCAAGCACCATTACTAATACACCCCCCCCATGTGGACCACCCTGACCATTAGTGCTAGGAGCAGATGAAGACATTTCTGATGTGGTGGCAACCATACTTCCCTGAGCAAGAGTGTTCCTGTTGGCCTTTCCACTTTCAGGTGATTTTGTTTCCTGGGTAACTGCAGGCATAGTGACTGTGTCCATACTGGGAGAAGTAGATGTAGGGGTCACACTCCCTGTGTCCAACACACACTCTGTACCCCCTAACTGTGCCAACCCATTCCCACCATACTTGTCAGAAGCAACAGATCCTCCAATATCAGATGAGGCAGTTCCACAAAGCTGTGAATAAAATAAAGCACAAAACATACACAGAGTAAGTTGGACCCTACACCACAACTAGACATGCAACTGATAGCTTTAAAAATATAAAAATGTGATTAAAATGAATACCCCTGTCATACTGTGTAGAGATGGACCTGGAATTTATATCACCAATGGACATGTACAGTACACCATATGTCAGACAGAATTAAGGAACATTACTCTAACAACATTTTTTTAAACACCTTTATTGAATTATCACTTGTGACATTAGGCACATTTACATTTATATAAAAGTGATCAAATTGTATTAAGTTAAAATTACCAAACATTATATTCCGCCACAGTGGAACTCCGGTTCGCTAATGATTGGCAGTAGATTTTTATGAAACGCTGAGGTGCCAGCTCGATGCCCAACCTTCAATGAAGGCACGTCCATTTACACACACATGTCTTTTGAACACTACCCCACCGCGGGGAGGACATGCAGACTCCACACATAAGGCACTCCCATGCCCAGCCGAGAATCAAACAGAAGAACATCTCACTGTGAGGTAACAACACTACCGCTGTACCACCGCGAACAACTACTTGTAATGGTTATATAATTTATATACTTAATATTACAGTCAGAACAATGTTTTGGCATAGATTTTCTTCATTATAGAAGGATCAGCACAAGCAAACCAAAGAGTAGGTGAAACGTTCTAAAATGAAAACCAAATAAACATAAAAAGGAACAGTCTGCAAGAAGTACTTGATAGAATTTATTGATTTAACACTTTTGTTTCTATTACAAGGAGTTCATCAGAATAAAATATGTAAAACAAATATTTTAAAAAGGTAAGTGTGGCAGGAAGCGTTAATGCTTCATACCATCAAACCTTTTCTTTAAAACTGGAGCAAGAAAACCGTATTAATTCATGCCAGGAAAAGCATCAGAATTTAAAAAGATTTGCCCATAAGGTAGTTTGACAGTCCCGTCCCCTCCCCCACTGTATACCTTTTCAGATACAAAAAAAGAACAATTTTTGAAGTCCTTACATAACAGTGTTTAAATAAAATATTATTTTCATTTGCCATTTTAATGAAATGTAACTGTTCATAAATGACTTTATTTGATCTTCTCCTAGTTGTTCCAGTTTTAAAAGCAATTTGTCATAAAAAAGGCTACTGTCCCTTAAAGAGGGTACCCCAGGTTGGTAGGATTGCCTGCCCTGTTCAGTAGCAGGTTGAGGTAAAATGGTAAACAGAAACACTGTGAAAATCAGGAAATGAAAACCACAAGTGACCAACCTAACCCACAAGTGACCAACCTAACCCACAAGTGACCAACCTAACCCGCAAGTGACCAACCTAACCCGCAAGTGACCGACCTAACCCGCAAGTGACCAACCTAACCCACAAGTGACCAACCTAACCCGCAAGTGACCAACCTAACCCACAAGTGACCAACCTAACCCGCAAGTGACCAACCTAACCAGCAATGTGTCGCCTTGGTGGTCCTGAAGATCTTTTTGTTAGCATTCAATTGCTAGAGCCTTGGGTTATCCTTTTCTAGATTCAAGAAGTTGCCAAGATTTTTAAAAGTTGCCAAATTTCTAAAACTTCAGAGGTAACAAATTTTTCCTTTAGAGTTGCAGTTGAATAGGGACAGAAAGCCTTTGTAGTTTTAGTTCTTTACTGAAGCAGATGAGTAGCTCAGGTTACTCTAAAAAGCTAAGCAAATAGCAGTATCTTATATACAAGAGGAATGGGGAGTGTCTCAAAGTCAGTAATCTGCCCTGGGGTGGGGTGGGGGTGGGGGTGGGAGCATGTTATCTGATTGATTTGATTTGACCACCAACTTCTTGAATCTAGAAAAAGGATAACCCAAGACTTTAGTAACACAACACTAATGCAAAGATCTTCAGGACCAGAAGGGGAAACATTGCTGCTTTGGTAGGTGATTTGTGTTTTTCATTTCCTGACGTACACAGTGTTTCTATTTACTAGTTTTAAAACCAGGAATAAAAAAGGATGTCCAAATATGCCTTTTTTCCATATATAGTGGAACAATTCTATGGAAATGTATTTTTTCTACTAATCTTATGCAGCATTGTTTCATTTTTAAAGAATATTATCTATTTTTTCGGCCTTCTTTTAAACAAATCTCTACTGATTACCTTTCAGTTTCATAAATTAGTCATTCACTTTCAAAATCTTCCCAATTAGTTTTGAACATGGTGAATATGGAAAATGCAATAAGGAAGGAGTTATTTGAAATATATTTTCATAGTTTGCTACATAACCACTAGCATATGGGGCTTACCTTCCTCTTTTGTGATTTCCAACAACATCATCATCATCCTTAGAATCAATTGTTGCGTGTGAATATTTCTATAATATCTTCATTAATTGTATTTAAATATTTATCAAGATCATGTTTATTCGTTTTTAACCTATTTGTTCTAAATTACCGTAGTCTATCTGTACTCCTTTTTATAAAGGTGGTATGAATTATATTAGCATATAAATGAGACATTTGTGACAGACTTCAGTACAAAACACAATTTTACAGGTTATTTAAACAGATTTATATCTAAGAAATTAACCTTTTGGAAATGTGGCATAAAATGAAAAATGAAAACCACAGTAGTGGCATGCACCATTATCTTAATACTTTATTATTTTAACTAATATTTTTGTGACTCATTATTATATTAAAATGGTGATCTTGTTGATCAGCTTTTAACCTGTTTGTTCTAAATAAATATCATTGACCTGTGTTCTTTTTCATAAAGGCGATATGCATTATGTTAGTACATTTGGACTATACTATGTATTACAAATTCACCCCCAGTGAAACAGTAGGCTGGCAGCATAAACCACTGGTTGCCACAATCATCTGCAAGCAGTGGTTAGAGAAGGCTCTAAGGTCAACAGAGACCAGGCTGAAGATCTGGAAGCTGACTGGAGGGAAAGCATAGCAGATCAAGGAATTACTCAGGGCAGCACCTCAAAAATAGTAGGAAATAGGCGGAGTTAAAGAAGAATGGCAGCACCTCAAAACAGCATGTGTGAGGACTACAGAACAGATCTGTGGCTGAGCCACGTATGGAAATAAGGTGCACAAGGAAGGCTGCTGGTGGAATGCAGAAGTCTAGGAAGTCATCAAAAGAAAGGAGGAGTGCAGGAAAAAGTGGGAGATAGAAAAGACGGACCAGGTTAGGAAGAAATACTAGTTGGCTAACAAAGAGGCTAAGAAAGGAGTTGCAATAGCAAAGAACAGGGCATAGGGGGCACTCTACCAACTTCTGGAAAGTGAGTCAGTAGGTGGTACAAAGAAACTGTTCAGGTTGCATGGCAAAGACAGAAAGATACCTTGCATAAGGGACACCAGACCACAGGACATCAAAGGCAAATAGGAGTACTTCCAGCAGCTTCTGAATGAAAAAAAGAAACCCACAAAAGCTGTACTACCCCAAACGCAGCCTATGATGAGAGAAGAGGAGGAGCCCACAACAGAAGAAGCAAGAACAGCACTAAGGAAAATGAAGTCAGAGAAAGTAGCAGGCTCAGATGAGGTTGCAGCAGACATGATAATGATGCTGAGGGAGATAGGGGAGAAATGGCTCCTGAGTGTACATATAGTGAGAGAAAGGCATATCCCAGTTAACTGGAGAATAAGCATACCAGTGCCAGTGCACAAGAACAAAGGGGGCATTCACAACTGTGGGCAGTACAGAAGTATTAAACTCCTGTCACACTGCATGAAAGTTCTACAGAGGGTAACTGATAAAAGATGGAAGATGAACAGTTCAGATTTAGATCAGAATGCAGCACAACTGACCCAAAGTTTGAAGTGAGGCAGATAGTTGACAAGACAATAGAGATAAGGAAAGAGTCCAAATGGGCATTCTTAGGTATGGAGAAACCATATGACAAGGTCCCAAGAAAGCTGATTTTGCCAGTCCTATGGTGGTTCAAAGTCTCAGAAACCTTAGTAGAATTAGTGCAAGCCATATACAAGCAACCAATGACTCAAGTACGAACAGTGTTCAGTCTCACAGAGGGGTTCCTAGTGGGAGTGGGTATGCACCAGGGTTCATCTCTGAGCCCACTGCTGTTCATACTGGTGATGGATTACATAAGCAGGTTGTAGGGGACACATCAGCTAAGCTACTGCTTGCAGATTATGTGGCATTACAGGCAGACTCTGAACAAGGACTTCATCAAAGGAAAGGGGAATAGAATGCAAACCTGAAGGCACGTGGGATGAAACTGAATGCAGATAAGAGAGCGGTAATGACAGCAAATGGTGGAAATCAGGAAAACCTGAATATTGAGATAGAAGGGAAAACAGTGGAACGGGGTTACTGAGAAGGGAAGTCTGAATGAGGAGGTCAAAGCTAGATTCAGAGGGGCTGCAGCTGACTGGCACAATGTGTCAGGTGTGGTGTATGACAGAAGAATGCCAAAAAGCTGACAAGTAAGATGTACAAAACAGTGGTTCAGCCAGTACTACTGTATAGTACAGAAACCTGGGCAGTAAAGGCAGAACAGTTGAGGAAGCTAGAGGTGATGGAAATGAAGTGCCTGAGACCAGTGGTAGGATGCACACTGTGGGACAGATGAAGAAATGAGGACATAACAGCAGAAGCCATAGTACCTCCAATTACAGAAAAGGTCAAAGACAGCTGATTACAGTGGTTCAAGCATATGTGCAGAAAAGCAGAAGACAATCTGATGAAGAAGATTTGAGACAGACAGGAAGAAGGCAAGATGAAACGAGGGCATCCAACAAAGAGGTGGATGGACTGTGTGACAGAAGACCTGCGACAGTAAGGCAGAAATGCCGAAGAGGACAGAGTGGCATTGAACAGAGAGAGATGGTGACAGTTGACAAAACACTCTGGCACCATGTAGAAAACTGGGAAAAAGTGAGGTTGATGATGATGACTCAGTATCTAACAGACTGCTAAGAGGTGATCTCTGTCTGGCAAACATGGCATTCTCCAAACCAATACTGATGGACCTACTATCGATGACATTAAAAATATTCAGTCCAGGGATCTAAACCTCTTCTGCAATATCAACAGAATGGTTTGAAGTGAAAGGTATATTTATTTAATTAATATTTGTTTACCGGGAAAGTTGGACTGGTACAGAGCCCATTTTCAGCAGAGGCCCGGGGAGAAATGCTCCAGATGCATGTCTCTGATATATGTCACATAGAATGCTACTGGTCTGGAACAGACTCCTTATCCATGTCAAACAAAGCTCATCAATGTCCATATTCAAGTACAACTTGAATATACGGATGGCTAATAGAAAATTTACCTCAGGATTATCCAGTATACTAGATTTTATTTCTACTGAGTCATCCTTCAGTTATGGTGCATCAATAATCTTTAAAATATGCGTGTGTCCTTTTCTTGGCCTGTGTTCGTTGCACTGAATGACCATTTAGATCCATTCAACTTTGCTTAAAACTAAACTAGTTACACAACTTTAGAGGATGCTAATTGCATTCGTATTTACTGTTTTGTTTTTGTGTCCTAGACAGGTGCTGCTTGATTTTTCTTTAAAGCTTTGTTCTGACTTTGTTCAGTGACTAGGGGAAATTGTAAAACTATTTTCAACAAACAGTTTTCGTAGGTTCTTTTACTTCTTTTGCACTTAAATTCTTAATTTTATTAGTCCTTTCCATGCAATCAGTAAATATGACCTGGTCTAAAAAAATAAACTGGTTCTTTCCTGAAGCAAGTTCTGTCTGTAGTGTGTGGATGGAATTTACCATGAATAATCTTGCAATGGTAAACTGGGATAAGACATTGAACTAAAACATCTAAACATACAAAAACAAAACTGTATAGTGCATAACTGCTTTTGGACTTTGATTTTTCTCATATGTTTTTTTTGAATATTCAGCTTTATCATTCTCTATTCAAGCTTTAGACTAACTATATATATATATATATATATATATATATATATATATATATATATATATATATATATATATATGTGTGTGTGTGTGTGTGTGTGTGTGTGTGTGATTTGCTATACATATACTGTTTTGTTTTTGATGTGAAAAACATTATTTTGTAAGGAACTGATCCAGTGAACTGTATAGGAGTAAGGGGAAAGTGTTTTACTCTCTGCATTTAAACTCTTTCGTCTATAGACATCCTTTACACAGGTCGGGGGGGGGTGTTTAATAACCAGTATATAACATTTGAATGTGAGGTAGTGAGAATGTCAATATTTGAGCTGCCAATAACTATTGAAGGCTTTAGGACCTATTTGAAGTTGGGATTATATCTTCCCCTATTGTACTTGAACAGAAACTTGACATGATTTATGTAGGAATTTAAAGGTGATACTGTTTTGGGTTACACACCCATACCTCTAGGTGGATGATTGCTGTCGGTTATAAGTTGTTGGTCAATATTATATTATATATACTATATCTCAAACTTATTTCTACATCTGACTCTCACTATGTATACCTTATTGCTCACCAACCTTCTGATATTACATCTAACCCTATTACTTCGGCTCACTGCACCCCATGCACCATTACCCTGTTTCCATAAACAAGCCACCAACCCACTTCCAAATGATCGCTCTTACTCTAACAATGTCATCTCCATCTGTCCCTCTCTTTTAGCCTCTAACATCGAACTCCCTAAAATAAAAATACCTCCTTCTTACCCCATATCTTCAAAAAACAAGACAAAACTTATTAGATACTACCCACTCACATCAAAAACTAAAAGCTTCTCCACTACAATACTAACAACAGGTGACATACACCCAAATCCCAGTCCAAACTCTAACCTTACTTCTATCCCAAACACCCCTCTCACCCCAGCCCACCAAACTGCACCTCAAAAACAAATCTCCTTCTATTCTATTAATACCTGAAGCATCCTCAACAAAGTTAGTTTGTTTCATGCATGGATAGCAAATCATACCCCTGCTGTCATCGCAGTAACAGAAACCTGGCTTAAACCCCACAACCTAGATAATGATATTCTCCCCTCTGGCTATAACATTAGTCGCCTTGACTGTAACAACAAAAAGGGCGGGGGAATTGCCATAGTCTATTCCAACAATCTTACTATTTCTCACATTAACCATTCTATCCCATCTTTTTCCCCAGCAGAAACTTTGTCAGTTAATCTAAAACTAAACAATTATGCCACAATTACTATAGTAGCTACCTACATCCCTCCAGGGGACAATATTCCATTACTGGAAAACATTCTCTCCTATCTCTCCTTAAACATCCCAAATGAAACAATCCTCCTTGGTGACGTAAATAATAATTAGCTAACCCTAAATAACCCAGGTTCCCCATATAATATAAATTTATATGGATTTACCCAGCTCACTACTAAGTCAACACATTTTAACAACACCCACACCACAAATACCCTCATTGATTGGATACTTGTCTCAGCTCCTTCTAAATATCATAATCCAGAAACTCTTGCCAATACTCTGAGTGACCACTCACCCATAAAGGTGCTAAGATACTCAACCCACCTCTCTAAACCACACAGATATATTACTAGATATAATCTCTCCAACTTCAACCCTGAAACATTCAACACTCTCACATCTAGAGTATGCTGGGACTTCCTCACCCAGCTCCCCCTAGATGAAGCTGTCATTGCTTTCAACTCTACTTTTCTGGATATCGTAAACTCATTATCCCCACCTCATAAAGTTAGGACAAAAGCACCATATCTCCTTGGCTAACAAAAAACACAAGAACTCTCATGAAATCTTAGAGATAAGTCCTGAAAAAAATGGCTTCAAACTAAAGACCCAAATGACCTACAAAGTTATAAAGAACAAAGCAACCTGGCCAAAAGACTTATCAATAAAGACAAAAAAGAATTCTATTCCAACACCCCTTCTACTCTAAAATCTAACCCAAAAAAATTCTGGAATGCTATCAATCAAATACTTCATCCTGGAAACCTTATCTCACCAAACCCTACCTCAGAAAAGACACCAGAAGAAGCTGCTAACACCTTCAATTCTTACTTTGTCGAATCAATATCCAAACTCTTTAACTCCAGTAGCTCCACTACAACTAACCCCATAAACCAAGCTTCCTCCTCATCTACCCCTCCCAAAATCTTCTCCCTGAAGCCCATCTCTACAACTTACATTTGAACTCTACTCTCCAAACTAAAACCATGCTCAGTATCTGCTGAAAACATCCCATCATACTTTCTACAGACAGCTGCCCACTCACTTGCCCTTCCCATCTCTATCATCATAAACCGCTCAATCTCTGAATCCAAAGTACCATCCATCTGGAAACATTTCTACACCCTGCCTATCCACAAAGGTGGTAACTCCACTGAAATCTCTAACTTTAGACCTATTGCCACACTCTCCCCTCTGTCAAAAGTTCTTGAAAAGTGCATATATATACTCAAGTCATGGATCATCTCTCTCAGGAAAACCTACTTACACCAACACAATATGGTTTCCGACCAAAGCATAGCACATATACTGCACTTCTATCTTTTCTCAATACTATCTCCCTGGCCAGAGATGACCATAAACGTATCTCCTGTCTGTTCCTCGATCTTTCAAAGGCCTTTGATACTGTGTCTCACCCTCTACTATTAAACAAACTGTCTAACCTTAACGTCTCTCCTGATACAGTGGCTTGGTTTGAAAGCTACCTAAAAGATAGATTTCAATCAGTAAAATGGGACACTGCTTTATCTACTCCCCTTCCAATAAAAATGGGAGTCCCACAAGGATCCATTCTAGGGCCACTGCTTATCAACATCTTCACAAACCTGCTCTGTACCTCCTGCCCACTTTCCTCTATTATCCAATACGCCGATGACACTACAGTCATTACAATAGCTAACTCTCCCTCTGAACTCTTATCAGCTACCCAAACATCCTTTAACTCAGTTGAAACATGGCTCTCAAACAACAAACTCATCCTCAACCCCAAGAAAACAAAGCTCCTACTTTATCTTCCCAAAACATCCAACCATATAAAATCCTCTTTTACTATCCAGTCACTCAATAACACTCCTATTGTAGTTGAATCTAGCTCAAAACTCCTTGGAATCACAATTGATGATCAACTAAAATTCGACCTCCACATAAACAACTGTATAAGGAATACTTACCTTAAATTAGGCCTACTTTATAGAAATAAAAGATTTCTCACCCAAGAAGCTAGAATAGGCCTCACTCATGCCTACCTTCTTCCCTGCCTAACATATAGTTCACAAATCCGTACTAACCTAAACTCCTCTCTTCTCACTAGACTTGAGGCCACATACCATAAAGTAGCGAGATTTGCAACTCAACTATTCTATAGCTCTCACCACTGTCTCTCTCTAAGATATTTAAACTGGCTAGAGTTACCTCCCCCGCTCCTTCTCTCCCAGCTCCAAACCGTACACACAATTCTGTACCAACCATCTCTCTGTCCAGCCTCACACACCATTATCTCTCATTGTACTCCTACAAGAAGCCCCCAGAGCTCCTCCCAAGACCTGTTAAAAATCTATAAACCAAAATCTAAAGCAGGGTGCAGCCTGTACAGCTACCACCCCTCTATCAAGTGGATCAAACTTCCCTTCGAAATGTGAACACTCACACATCCCAAACAATTTAAACTAACTCTAAAAGAATACTTCAACAGGAAATGGATCTGCCAATGCTCAAACCCACCTTGAAAACTCTCTACTTCTCTTCACTAATCAATAGCTTTTCCCCCTCTCTGAAACTTTTATTCCATCCTGATTGTTCTAATTGTAAATTTAACATTCTACTCCTATGTTGCTCTTCTAACTACTACTTTCAAAACAAGTGCTCTGACTACTATCTACCTGTTTTTTTCTTTACATTATTCTATATATAATACTTGTATTTATGACAAAATGTAATCTGTATATTCTCAAAAATTCTCTTGTAGCCTGCTAACTGATTGCCTTATTTCACCTGTATAATACCTGTTAATAATAACAAAATGTTATATCTATTTACTGGAGCTTTTCTCCCCGGGTCTCTGCTGAAAACGGGCTTCGGCTCAGTCAGACATTCCCGGTCAACAAATGTAGAATAAATAAAAAAGACACTGTCAAACTATTACTTACATACAATTGCCAAACTATAAAATAAGTGTTGTTGCACGAGGGAGCAAATCCCTCCTGAATGTCTTGATGTGACGATTCCCATTATCCCAAAACACTCCGACTCGGAAAAAAGGAAATTGTAAGAAAATAACAGGGATAAAAGTTTTATCTGTTTGTCCAAGTCCTACAACCGAACCACAGCTTCTTAGTATCTATATCACCTAAGACGTTCTGACGTGCTGAAACTTTGACAACACAGCACACATATTTATGTCCTCTGACACGCGAAAAAACCTTACACGATTAACTGCAGTGTTTCCAAGTGATACCTCTTAAACATATTAGGACAACTGCATGTACTTCTTAATTTTACTGTTTCACACTGAGAAACAATGTGACCGTGCCATTTTTGTTAATGTTGAACCAGTCTCCATTCATTCCATCTGTTATCTATGTTTTATGAATAAACTCTAAATCCTTGATTAAGAATTTGGGATTACAATTTTCTGCTCTGCTTCACCTGTAAATAATGATAGATTTTCCTGTATTTGCATATAATTTATATTTTTAAATATGCAGTTTGTTCTTGAAATTCATTTTGCGGTCCTTGTTGTGTATATCTTGAGACTCAAGCAAGTGTTCAGTCACAACAGATACTCTGGTCTATGTAATGCGTATGACCTGAAATCGAGACTTGTTGAACTTATATATATTCTTATTATCATTTTATGAAATTACCTTTCTAAGTGCACTGAAGTTCAAAAAATTTATAATAACCTGCTTCAACTATATATATATATAAACTACTCAAAATAATTGACATCACAGTTATTATATATAGTTATGTCTGAGAGGCATAGCTCCTTATACTTTGGGTTAGGAGCCTTGTCCCCAGCTAAACTTGAAAGTCATTAGCTTTTACTGTAATGATTTTTAGACATATGTAATTTGGGAAAATCCCCAATTCAAAACAAACTGAGCTGTTGTACAGTAGATTTGTTACTGAACAAAGACAGTGTAACCATGCAATGTATACACAGACTGCAACTTTTTATTTAGTCATCTGTGAACTGGGTAGTTGTACTGATAATTCCAGACAAATGTAATCATGACCTTAACCAGATAGTTTAGAACAAATTCACTATGCATTGATAATTTACAGAAGCCAATCGCTGATCATGTCTTTGAGAATTTGGAAGAAATCGTACCATGATAAAAATTCCAGGTATATATGAGGAGGGCATGGATAGTCCACACAGACTGTAATAAGAAGGCATACAAAACAACAAGGAGCTCTGAGGCATCACAAAGTTTACAGTATATTTTCTAAATTTCAGTAATACAGACATACCTGTTTCTCAAAACAAACTATTTTAAAATTCTGAGTATTTGCAATGAACTATTCGAACGTACAAAATGATACTACTTATGAACTATCTTGCTAAAAGCAGATGTTATTACTTTCTAACTAATTCATTTTCTGATGATCTATTTAATCTGGTTAAGTCACAAAGGAGTTGGAGCAAACTGACAGCCACGGATCATAAAGCACTGAAACAGCAGTCCTTCACAAAATGCACACATCCACTTATGCATATAAAGACAACTTGGAGGAAGAACAATTTACCTGTGGTACATCTGGTTCAGTAGTTTTACGTTTTTTTCTACTCATTGTATAAACTAATGTGAACCATTGTTTTTATTGGATTTGTTTACTGAAAGAAACTCCTCTACTAGATTTTTTGGTTGGATACTTCTTGCTGGTTAGTGGTTTTGATTTTTCCATTACTGGCTTCTCATCTTGCTTTGTTTTTTGTCCTTTGTGATTACAGTGGTATAGATCTGGTTTACTTAAGAGTAACTGAATCACACTCCAATAAATAACTGCTTTCCAAAAAAAAATCGAAACTGGTGATTCAAAAACAATAATAAATGCAAAAAAATGTTTTTTTTTTTTTTGCAGGATGTGGCAATTTCCCTTCACCCTAATGTGGTGGCTCTAATATATACACCATCTCACACAATACAAGATATTGTGATAAAAGTAATTGTGGCATTAACTTTTCAGTTCATAGCCACTGATCCACCAATACTTTAACCATCAGCAACTATGACTGCACATCTTCAGTATGTGTGATAAAATCACAGCACCCACTGAAAACCCATGTGAGCACAGAGAGGATGTATAGACCCTTTATTGGGTAACCCTGCTGAGAACTAGATTTTAGAATCAAGTGCTGTAAGACATCAACACTAGGCACGGCTTTACTGAGATTCTCTTCCAAAGTATTTCACTTCAGATTTCATATGTTTGGTATCTGTACTGTAATAGTTGCACTAAAAGTAAATGTTTATGGTCCATGTACAAGGAATAAGTGTGACATTGTATTCAGATAGTTAAGATTTAAACTCATTTACATTGGTTCTGTGGGTTAATGTGTGTCTTTGCATTTCCCCTTCATATTTATTATTGTTTGTGATTTGTGTCTTTTCAAATCTCAACTGTTGGTTTGCATATTTGTGATTCTGCAGCATAAACACTAAATCTGTGTAGTTCATTACACTATAGTGTTACAATATGAGCCCATGCTGGTATACTGTATCATTTTCTGGGGCAGTATAGCTTTAAGGATTGCTTAATTGAAACAGAATGGCCAACTTGTGTTTTGCATGTTATCCATTTTCTTTATGAAAACTGAAAATTTGTTGTGATGTGGCAGACATACCATTTAGACGTTGTGTGGAATTTTCAGTGGCTAGTCAATGCATCTGCTTTGTGGCTCTCCTAATATTCTATTAGCAGTGCAAGAGGGGCTGTTAATGAATTAGTTTCTTGAAACTCACATGGGCTCGTAATGCATCACATAAAAAAAAAAAAAAAAACTCTTATTTCTTTCAGGAGACTACATTAACCCATTAGTTGGTATATATTTCATTTAGCCAAAATAAAGGAATGCAGAACCACATTTCCAAACCCAGAAACTTAGAATTCACAATTCCCCTGCTCCAGTCTAACTGTATGAAAAGCTCAAATGTATACGTTCATGCCAGACCTGCTCCTTTAAAGGCAAGCTGAAGCACAGAAGCATTTGTGTATTGAATTTTTTATGTCCTCTGATATTTCAGTTGGAATTAACTGTTATACTCACAGTGATACAGTCTGCACAGAATTTAGATGATGTGTTATTCAATTTGTTTAAATGCAGGTATGCAGACCAGACTACAAGATGGGAACAAAGTCTACAATAAATCCGCACAATATGATATATGTCCTTCCTCTCCTAACTGCAGTTCTGCATCTACAATGGCTGCTTGCAGCAAATCCGATTGTAAAAGTGTCAACTTCTGTCAGAGTTCATCAAACATTTCTATCACATTCCAGCTTAATGTCACATGTTCCGACAAAGAAAATGTCATATGCGAATGTTACCTTAATGTTTCTAAAACAGGAAACAGAAATACAGTAGTGGAAGTTAGTGTGCAGTGCTCTGGTAAGTCTTTCCTTTTTCAAGTGTTTATCAACAAACTTTCTTTGCTTTTGATGTGTCGTATACAACTGATATTTTTCAGATTCAACAATGGTTACAGTAAAAAAGCAGTGGTGAGACATTCAAAGACAACTGCAATTAGATTTACTGACATTATTAAAAACTATCATGAATGCAAAAATGGATACCCACATTATGAGCAAATCCACTTAGAGCACCATAGTACAGAAGCTGTCAAAGAACTTACTTGCTGACACTTGTAATTAATAGCATCAAAACACACCCAGCAGACAGTATACAAGGTAACATCATACAATGGATATCATAGTATAGTATAAAGAACAAAAAAAGGAAGTATTGATGTGCTTAAAGAAGCACCCCTGTAACCACTGTGTTTCTGGTTTCTGTATTTATTTTATTTTTATTTTTATTATGCAGGTGGGCTTAATTATATTTCTTCATATGCAGACCACTTTGATAAAATGATCACTGTATTTATCTTTATGTATTTTTTAATTTCCAGAATTAATTACTGAATTTATTTACATATGTTTTGTTCATGTATGTATGTATTCATTTATTATTTTTTTATTTAATATGTTGTAGTCCAAGTGCCATGTATGTTTTGTTCATGTATGTGTGCATTTATTATTTTTTTTTATTTAATATGTTGTAGTCCAAGTGCCATGTGATTTCCTTGTGGATGATCTGGGTTGTCATTTGATTCCTTTCACTATATTTATTTGTTTAGTTACTTACTTATTTATATTGCATTTATGTATATATTTGCACACTTAATAATTTTATATGTATTTCTTGACTTATGCAATTCTATCTCATCTTGATGGTTGACTTGTTGATAAGTTGAAGTGTGATTGAGTATTTTTTTATTTTTTTTTAGATAGCTTCTGAAGAATGATGTTTTTATTCTTTGAGGATTTAGCCATCTCATAAATATCCTGCACCCATAATATACACATGAATTTATCATGCACATACTAGAAGCAACGCTCTGGAGAGAAAAGCTAAACATTAACAACTATACAGAATGCACATAACACACAAGGCTGAGCTGAGTTCACAATATTTTACAAGATGTATTACAGTACTTTAAAACCACTGCAGTTGCTTTTAGAGTGAAAGTGTGAATGAAGTGACTGAAAGAACCATTTAGAATATCCAGTTGCAGTGCAACATGTACATTATTTCAAAATGAGGCATTATGCCTGACAGTGCTTTCTTACTTACCACTAGTGTGATTGCTGGACTCATAAAAAGTAAAATCTTCAGATGTATGCGCATGAAACATTTCCAGACCTTAAACTCTCACAACAGCATCAGAATCTAGTGGTCAAAAGCAATTAAATAGCAATCTGCCATTGACATATTATGAGATCATTAAATGAATTTAAGAAAATGCCTTTAAACAAAGTAATAATTGCTTTCTTGAGACTTTCATGAGACTAAAACTGTAGAGTTAACAACAGTAGCATCTGATCACAATCTCAGGTAAAATGAAATGGATAAGCACCATGTATTTCAACTAAAGCAAAATCAAACCCTTGTACTCGAAGTGAGGAGTCAAAATCTAAGGGAAATATAAAATTTCTATATTCCAGTTTTACTGAGAATAAGAAAGAGAGGAATATGGGCATTTTTACAAAAGGGGTTGCAAGAGATGTGCCAAAAAATGACTTTGCAGCCCTACAGGTAGAACAAGCAAATGTGTAATTTGTTCTAAAACAAGTCATGGGCACTTGGAGGCCTCCGTCCATAATAATATGCTATCTTTCATGCAGACAAATTGAGAATGGACTTGTGCATTCTTAATTTACATAAGACATGAAATCACATTTGATACAGATTACTCATATTTAGCTGTTACAAATAAAGGAAAATCAGCAGAAATTGGCAGTTTTTTTATTGAAACTCTGTTGCCCCAACTGAAGCCTTCAATGGGAAAATAAAATAAAAAATTAAATACTCTATAATTAAACTGAAAATTAAACAAATAAAAAGTAAACAATGAGCCAATCAAATACTTCTAGGTTAATTCACTATTCAAAGCAAAAGGTTTTAAAGAGCCGAAGTTCAGAAAGGAAATGTTTCTTTATGTAAAATAATTTTTTGTACATCACCTTCAACACTAAAATTCATCTTAACCTGTAATAATACAGAAATCAACAATAAATCGGAACAACTAAAATGAGAGTCAAAAATATGTTCAGCAACTGGACTACCTCTTTTAGCCAAGCTAATGCCTCTAAGATCTGCACGAATTCTGTCCTTCAGCTTTCATTTTGTTTTGCCAAAGTAAAAAGGTCACAAGGCCATTTAAGAGCATACGCTACATTAGTTTAATCACATGAATACTCATCAACATTCAGTAATAATAGCATTGATAAGAATTTGGTAAGAATCATCCCAAAACAACTGCATCTACCACAAGGAAAGGTGATAAACAAAGGACCGTCATATATCTGATCAAAAGAAGAATGCACATAATAACTGACCATTAATCTATCACCTACATTTCTCTCCTTCCTGTAAGAAATCCTATGTTTACCTGAAACAGACTGTCTAAACAAAAGATCTTTGAAAGAATAGATTAAGATTTAAAAATAACACCAGCAATTTTCCTGAAAAGGGCACTGTATTTAGATACAAACCTCCTGGCTGATAAATTCAGCTCCAGCTTTACCAATCTCTCCCCCTCAACCTTCCCTCAGGAAATACCATCAGATATAACTCCCCCTATTATCACTAGGGAACATGTCCTTAATGCTCTCTCTAAGACCAAGACGCTGCATCAATGGGCCCAGACAATATCCCAGGATGCCTTCTAAATAGCATGACACATGACAAGGCATTCTTCGGTTATGTTCACAACCTCAAAGGCAATACATAATTGTGTGCAGTGCTCATTGTAAATGGAGCCACCTATTCTGAGCCAGAAGATATAGCAAACCTACTGGCTGATAAATTCCGCTCCAACTTTACCCCTCTCTCCCCCTCAACCTTCCCCTGGGAAATACCATCAAATATAACTCCCCTGCTATCATTAGGGAACAGGTCCTTAATGCTCTCTCTAAGACTAAGACACTGCATCCATGGCCCCAGACAATATTCCAGGATACCTTCTAAATAGCAGGAAACACGACCTATCAGGACCTCTGGAATTACTATTTAACTGTAGCCTCCAAACAGGCTTTGTGCCTCATGAATTGAGAAGGGCAACAGTCATCCAACTGCACAAAGGTGGGCCATCTACAGACCCTGGAAACTACAGACCCATAAGTCTCACTAGTCTTATATGTAAAGCCATAGAAAGAATTATCATGGAGATGATCAATAGAGATATAGTAAACCTCCAGACACTGGACCCAACCCAGTTTGATTTTGTCAAGGGCAGATCATGCCTACTCAACCCGGTGGACTTCTCTGAGAAGGTCACCAAAGCAACGGATGAGAGAAAAATCATTCACAATGTCTACCTTGATCTGGCCAAGGCATTTGACACAATACCCCACTCGGGCATTGTTGACAAACTCAAGAGGTTAGGTACAAACCCGTATGTCACCCGGTGGCTAGCCAACTGGTTTACAGACATGACCCAGGAAGTTAGAATTGGGGAGTCCACCTCAACAAAGACACTAGTCACAAGTGGAGTCTCTTAGGGATCAGTCTTTGTACCGCTCCATTTTGGCATTTGCTTCTCAGAAGTCAAGGCTAGTGTCAGTGGTTTCTGGCTGACTAAATTTGCAGATGATTGAAACTTAAGAGCTGTCATTGAATTTCACACTGACACAAATGTTCTCCAGGAGGGGCTGACACAGACAAACAACTGGTGCCAGAGCCATGGACTAAAACTAAATGTCAAGAAATGCATAATATCCTTTGGGAAGTCATCCATCCCCGGTAACTATTATATTGACAACACACCCCTTAGAGTTGACCCAGTAGTCAGGGACTTAGGGACACACATAGATAGTAATCTAGCCTTTGACCATCACATGTCTACAATGGTGAGGAAATCATTCTATGTTGAGCAAATTATAAATAAAGGCATGGCATCTAAGTTCAAGGAAGTCATTTTTCCACTGTATTCGGCATTCATCAGACCTATCATTGAGTACAATTCCCTCTTTAGTATATACCTAACCAGGCATATACAACAATTGGAATGTATATAGAGGTACCTCACTAAAAGAATACAGGATGTAAGTAAAATATCCTATGCAGACTGCCTCAAGGCCCTATCCTTGTATTCTGTCTCCTACAGGCTTTTGAGGGGAGATCTATGCCTGGCATACAGGGTGTTGTCAGACCTCACTCTGACGGACCTCCTGCATATGGACAAAAGAAACAGCACCGGAATCACCCATTCTAAAGACTTAAACCTTGCTTGTGATATAAATAGGACCTGCTGGAGAGATAGGTATGTATCCCAGAGAGTACCCCATCTATGGAACAGGCTCCCATCCATGTGAAGCAGAGTTCCTCCCTAACCCAATTCAAGTGCAACTTGGATAATTGGATGGGAATCTGGAAATTCATCCCTGGCTTGGTGACTATGTGTCTAATGGACACAGGTAACCTATAAATGGTTCATCTCCCAGGCTCATGCTTACACTTATCAAGGGTATCCAAACTTGTCAGTGATTTGGGATGCATGGCTAGGTTTAAAAAGGCCCTTGTGGTTGTTAGTCTAGAAAACACCTATGGACCTATGAAATAAACAAAAAGCATCATCACTAGTAGGAATAAAAATATTGGAATGACCAACACCCTTCTTATCAGAACATAACAGACCAAAATATACCTTTCTGTAAGAATCCATCACAAGAATGGCCTCTGTTAGCAAACATTAATAAGATGGTTAGTCTCATTCAAAAAAATCAGACTTCTCAGTATAGGAATGTCTCATCCTTAACATCTCTTTATAAGGCAATGCTGAGACTGTACAGGGAGGATGACTGCTAGAACCATGAAAATAAATCTATAGTACCATTGTGTTTCCTGAGTAACCTAGAACTTACTTTCCTTTGGTTTCTGACATACAAAGTCACATCAAGATAATCACAACATTCCTGGGACAAATGCACAATGAACTTAAATCCATAGACATTATCATTGAGACTGGCAATAAATTAATAAATTAATGTAGACAATCAAAACCTCCAAAAAATCATCTACATGCATAAAATACTTATGTACAAACTGTTGAACTATAAGTATAGTCATATTCAAAAGCTCCCATCACCAACTTAGCATAGTTGGGAGTGAAAGAGGCATCCATAGCAGTGCACAAATTTTGTCAAAACTTTCTTCATTAAAATAAAATTCAACTAAAGCAGTCAAAAAAGGTAAAAACTGTCGTGATAAAATGTATATATGGGCTTTGTACCATCAGCATGTTTGATAGTAGTATAAAAGTAGTGTTATTGCTTAAATTTCTGTATCTTTTGTTTGTGAAATGTTTTGTATTTTACCCAGAATGAGCCTGAAGTTAGTCAGCATCAATCCATGCAGCGCCCAGGTAAATAAATCTAAATAAATACATATATCAACATTAACAAAATATATACTGTAGGACTAAACGGCATCATCTAACTTGTCAAGCAAATTTAAAGATTTTTTTTTTTTATAAGAAGGCAAAAAAAGAACCTGTTGCAAAAATAAAAGAAAATGCATCACATCTCATTGACCTCAAAGAAAGATAGTATTGAGGCTTTGTTAAGGTTGTCATACACTGTCTTGGTGGCTGCAGAAAATGGGACAGATCTTCTTACAGTCCTTTATTCAATTAAGCAAATTAATGCAGAAGTTCTCTTGGGACTGAAATTGTTGAAGGACTGAGGCCAGGTAAGTTGAGACCCACAAATAAGACCTACTCCTCAGAATCCCTTGACAACATGTTCACTTTAAAAAAGGTAAACTGAAGAGACAAAGTCTAGAAAAATGTCAGATGCCAAGAAAAAAGACCAGAGTTTAGAAGTAGGACAAGTGAAATGCTGACATCTACTAGTAAATTAATAGTAACGGCTACTACCAGCATGCACCCACTCCATTAAGCAGAACTTCAACCACAGAAAGACTGATCTGCTGAAGACAAACATTATCACTGGTGCCTTTAGTGCTGGGCTCATTTCATTGTCTTAAGACTGTCAACTGTGTTTTTCAAATGCCTAAAATAATATAATGGTTGTTACTCTTAAATCTTAAATTATGTTTTTATCAGTTAAAGGAGGAGAAGGAGAGATTTGTGAACACCGATTCCCTTTTGAAAGTCATTATGATCCCTTATGATTGTTCTTCTTTTTGTAGCTATTGGTCTGCCTTCAGAAACTAAATGTTATTGAGAACATTTGGAAAGAGACCATGGGTGTGTCTCTTGTGAGTCACACAGAATTTTTTTTAAATTTTTTCCTGCCCACCCACCACGTTCTGTGTTGTGTTCTTAAGTACAATTGTCTTTCTAATTGCCTGTCCCTTATGTTAATTTGACCACATCTTTCCTTCACTTACCCCTTTCACTGGCTGTTGTGAGTAAGCACAAAATTATCATTTTACAAAATCACTCCCCTTCAGCTATTTAAATTTATTGGCCGTCCCACTGTATTCCATAGAACCAGAATACAAAAGGGCCGACCTCTTTCAGTCTGTCTTGCTCTTTTAAAATTAGTGGCTCTCCATTTAGACAACTAAAGCTTAAGTTACCCCTTTTTCATATTTAACTGCTTAGTGCACATTACATTGCTTAGGGTATTCACCCATTTTTTCATCTTACTTTTAAGCATCGTTTGCAAGACCACCAGTTAATGGAGAGCACACATTCTGCCTCTCAATAGTCATCTTGGGATTAGTGCTTCTGTTTTCTACTGCTGAGAGAAGGAGCACAGGGACATTATTTCTGGAGATTGCTAATCACCAGAAGGCCTAATAACTGCTTCATAGGTGACGGCTTGGAATATGTGCTTATATTCTGCTCCTAGTGAGAGAAAAAGCAAAGTGCATTGATTCCTGACTGTTTCTGGTTGGACAGTGAGTGTTTCTGCTTAAAGTTCCTGATTAGTCTGGTTGCTATTCAAGGCACCTACCAGAAAAAAAAGGCTACAACAAGCCTGCAGACCCTTGCATCACTTGGGAAAAGACTGTGGACTGCTTCTCCTCTTCTGATTGGTGCTAATGTTTTGCTTCTGGTGAGAGAAGAAGCAAAGGAAAAGAAATTCCCTCATATTTAGTGATAACAAGTTAATCCTCAAACAAATTGATATGGTATGTGAGAGCTGTATTTACACAATGTCACTGGAGGCAAAGCACTCACATAAAAGTACACCTAATGTCAATAAGGTTGTCAGTAGTACTTACACTGCACCCATCACACAAAATTCAAAGTAGACATATAGACCCACATATGCTGAGGCCCTTAAATGTAACCTTGCTAAACCCCAAAGACCTCCTAGGTGAAGTACGCATTACAAATACCTTCAGCAGCCCCAAATGCACTCTTTCAAAACAACACCCACATCAGCACATGTAGGCACATCTCATGGAGGCTCTACTTCTAAACCCATAAGGCAAGCAATCACACAATCCAACAATCTGGTCATTTGAGACTCCATCATGAGACACAATGATGTCCCTCCCAACAGGCTAAGTAAGGAGAAAGTCATGGTCATTTGCTTATCAGGATCTAGGTTCCACCACATTGCACATGCACCCAGGTCATTGGACCACAAGTACCAGTTTAACTCAGTCATATTCCATGTGTGAGTAAATGATCTGAGCTGTACCTCCCTAGACTATATGAAGAGAGACAACATGGAGCTCTTGGAATATGTGTCTCAAGCTGGTATGAGCCTAGCAATGAGCAGCATTTTACCTTCTCCAAGAATGATACCACAATATGAACAAAAGATGGCTGACTTTAATAATTGGCTTAAATTCGGGTGTCATTCTAAGACGGTGCAATATTTGTCAGCATGGAAGGAGATTGTCAACAGACCACACTGCTATGCCAGGGATAGTCTGCACCTCTCCCCTCTAGGCTTTCAATTATTAGCTAAAACATTGTCTTCCCCCATAGTGCCTTTTTTAGGCAATGCCAAACTGAAAGTACTTCAGATATAGCAAATCAAACCCAAGAAAATCTAAATGCTAGGAATCTAAACAAAAAACTCCACTCCCTAGAAGCTCTTGTCACGTTAGAGAATGCTAATGTCTGTGCAGTCACTGAGACATGGTTTAAAGCTGCGGAGAGTTCACCAACAGTACAAGGTTATAATGCCTTCCACACGTTTAGACCAGCTACTACACAGACAGGGACTAAAGGTGGGGGCATCTCTACTTACATCAAAAATAAATATATTTTATTTTAATATATATCATCGCATACATCCTGTTCTCAATGTATATGTAATTCTCACTACAGAACTCTAACTCCTAATACCTTTTTTCACTAAATTTCTCCACTACTCATATTTAACTCCCTCCCTTCTTTTCCCACTTAGCTTACTCCCCTTTCTCAGATTTCACTTGATTCTAACTACTACTACTCTCCTTTCTTATTTATAAATTAAAAATCTCTAATTTTCCTTCCTTTATCCATAGCCATACTTTTTCTATCACCTGATCTCTTTGTCAACTTCCCCTCTGCTTCTGATTACTGGTGTACATGCTTTTGCCTGTAAGAACTAAGATTTGTTATACAGTACCTCTATACTCTTTTCTTAAACTCTAAATTAATTGTCATTACTTCCCCTCTATATAGTGAAGTCCTTATGTATTGGAGATATATGAAAGACTTTAACATTTGGTTTTATTGCCTTTTTTGTAAATAACACCTTTAAACTCTCATGTTACAATTGTGAATCCAAGCATTATAAAGCATGTTTATATTACCTCATGCATACTGTATTGTTTGTAAACATTTTTATGGTATATGTAATACTTTGTGGAGCTTTTCTCCCCGGGCCTCTGCTAAAAAAAGGCGCAAGCTCAGTCAGACATTCCCAGTCAACAAATGTCAAATAAATAAGTAAATAAGTAAATATACCTCAAGGCTGGCCAAACAGGGCAATGCACTTGAGCTGCTCCGTGTTCAAATCACCATAGGCAAAACCCACAACCACCTCCTTGCAAGCTATAGGCCCGCCTCTATGACCCAGGAAAATCATACCATGTATTTAAACTTATTACAAACACTCACCATCCAACCCAATATCATATTCATGGGTGACTTTAATTACCCCACTATTAACTGGAAATCCTATACGACACCAAACGTACAGGCATAGAGATTCATGGATTTTTAAACACAAACTCCCTGGACCTGAGAGTCAATACACCAACCAGGGGTGCAACCAACCTGGATCTGGTCCTCACTAATATGGAAGAGTGCTGCACACCCCCTACTATGTCTGCCCTGGTAAGTTCAGACCACAAGATGGTCTCCTTTGAAGTAAAAATAAAACCTGGACCCTCAGCTAAACCTGGAATATTCAGGAACTACTCTAAAGTTATCCTCCTGCTATTAAGTGGTAACCTGGTAAAATTTCAAGCCCCCAAAACCCCTGAGAACACTGCTGCCTATGCAGAACTGTTCTCAGAAACCCAGTAAAGCATGTTAATAGCTGCATAGATGCAGCTGTACCCATCAGGAAGAAGTACAGAACTAACTCAAAAAACAAATCACCCCAATGGAATCACAAAATCAATATACTGTATAACAGAAGGAAGAAAATCATGGCAAAAATTAGGAGGTACAGCACCAGCAGGATAAAAACACTCTCATCAAACCAAACAAACATCTCAGGAGTCCTAATGGAGAGATGAAAAGTCAGCAAGCAAAGGAGAGTGGTAGTGCTGAAATTGAATTCATCCTCAAGTCTTGGTGAGTACTTTCACGAGGTGGGCCCTGTTTTTCACAAAAATCTCACCAAAGCGACACTGATATATATGGACTTTATATAGCATATATCATGGACAGAAGTAGGTCAAAAACAAAAAAAAAGATAGCTGGGTGCACAAGACCCAGGATAAAAAAGTGCCCAATCCTGGTAGGTGCACTGGTGCCAGAACTGGAAAAAATGACAGTGTGGAATCCTGAAAATATGGAAACATTCCTACAATGGGGCCAGGCCAGGCCCAGGGGGAGGATGACCACTGTTGTAGAAGGAAGAAGCAGTCCACAAAAATCACAAAAATTGATTGGGCAAAGAAGAGCCATAAAGATGATAGAGTGGACTATTGAGGATAAGAAAGAAATTATTTATTGTTACTGTTATGTTAAAAAGCCCAGCATTTCCAGACACAAGATATACAAAACAATTAAGAGAGAAATTAGAGGAAAGAAAAATACTTCTGCATGAAAAGCTGTCAGAAGCTTCAAATAAAACTTTGCGTTCATTAATGCAATAGATATTTGAAAAACAGTATATAGATCGAGAAACTTTGATTTGTTTGGGAAAAGAAGCGTCTGATGAAGTGCAAAAATATAAACAACAGAACTTAGAGATATTTGAAAAATATAAAAAAGAAATTTCGACATAGGAAAGAAAGAAAGATTTGATATGGTGCAATATTTATGCAAAGGAGCAGTTGTTTTGCACTGAGAGGGTTTGTGGTCTGCACTGTTGTGGCAGAACAGGTAGCTTACATCCTTCTAGGTTGGGAACTGCTGATTGAGGGCTCAGTGTCTGTTATTCTAAAAGTGTATTAATTCTGGTTTAAGCACTTGGGCTTTCAGGCCAGTTATTTTACATTAAGAGGGTTCGTGGTCTGCACTCTTGTGGGAGGAGAGGCTGGACTCTGCCCTTCTGAGCTGGGAATTTCTGGTTAAAGGCTTATAGTGCATGCATATCTGAACTGCTTCTTACTGAAGTTGGTGCACCTTGTTTGCTGTGGCATAGACTGGATTCGGGCCTGCTGGATCTAGCTTTGTTTGTGTAACTTGAGCACTAATCCAGACATTCTCTAAAGTATTCAATTGTATTTATTACTGCTTGGTTGTAACTTGATTAAAGTGTAGCTATCATTCTAAGTCTTTTGGATTAAGCACTTGGGCTTCAGACCAGTTGTTTTACATTAGGAAGGTTTGTGGCAAGCACTGTGGTGGCAGGACAGGTAGCTTTCATCCTTCTAAGTTGGGAACTGCTGATTGAGAGCCCAGTGTCCAAGTGTATTAGTTCTGGTTTAGGCACTTGGGCTTCAGGCCAGTTATTTTACATTAAGAAGGTTCGTGGTCTGCACTCTTGTGGGAGAAGAGGCTGGACTCTGCCCTTCTGAGCTGGGAATTTCTGGTTAAAGGTTTATAGTGCCTGAATATTTGAACTGTATCTTACTGAAATTGGTACACCTTGTTTGCTCTAGCATAGACTAGATCCAGGCCTGCTGAATCTAGCTTTGTTTATATGCTTGTTGTTTGTTTGCTTGTTATTTCCTGGAAGCTAATTCCACCTAATACGGCTTCTCAGCTTCTGTGGATCACTAGTGATATCTGCATTGCTTACTGTACTTATTTCCTTGTTTCACTTGAAAGAAAGTTACTGTTTGTCGTTTTGCATTTAGTTACTTGTAACACATTGCACTCAAGTTACCTGGCACTTGCTCACTAAAGCAATTATATAAGTCAGCACTAAAAATTAAAAGCACCACACCCTCACTCCCCACTGGCCCTTGTTTTCAATTATTAAGGAATTCCCAATATTATTCTAGCATGTCCAAAGGTCAGTTGTCAATCTCCTCTCTGGTTCAGCTGGTGAATCTGGGAATCTTGAGGCAATGTTATAACTGCCTCATGTACACAGACAACCCTCTCCTCCTCCCACATAACACAAATACTTGCGAGAGATGCAGCTATTTAGCCAAACTGGAGGCTGAGCTCTCTCAACTCAGGACTGGCAAGACCAGACAAGAGGAGAAGGCAACTACACACACCACAAAACCAGCCTCACATAATGCTACCACACCACTGAATCAAACACATAAACATACAAAGACATACTCGGAGGCTCTGAGTAAAAATTTACCTAAACAGCAGAGGCCTCCAAAGCAGACACCCAAACAACTGCTACCTCAAGACACCCCACAAGCAACACATAAACCACAAAAGCAGTGTGCAAAGCAGTCACAGCCCTTAAGGCCAAATACAACACCAAACATACTTGTCATAGGTGACTCCATAGTCAGACACACTGACGTCCCACTCACCAGGCTGAACAAGGAGAGGGTCACAGTAAGCTGCCTATCGGGTGCTAGAATCCGCCACATAACACAAGCACTCGGGTCACTCCACGGCAAGTACAAATACGACACAGTCATTGTCCATGCTGGTGTGAACGACCTGAGACGTACCTCCCTGGACTACATGAAAAGAGACATAGAGGAGCTGTCTGATTATGTAGCCCAGGCAGGTATGACCCTGACCCTGAGCAGTATCCTTCCTTCACCAAGAATGATGCCACAATATAGAGACAAGATGATCAGCTTTAACAATTGGCTTAATGTCTGGTGTCATTCAAAGGGGATCCAGTGTCTGTCTGCCTGGGATGACATGCTTGACAAGCCACGCTGCTTCGCGAGGGACGGCTTGCACCTGTCACCCCTGGGATTCCGGATATTGGCTAAGGCTCTTGCCACACCCATAGTGCCTTTTTAGGCAAGGCTCAAATTCTAAACCTACCACTCTAGAAAACAAAAATGGGAAGAAACTGAGGGTAATGCTGCTCAATGCCAGAAGTCTAAATCTCAAAATGCACGCACTCGAGGCCCTTCTCAGTGTGGAGAACATCGATGTCTGTGCTGTAACTGAAACCTGGTTCAAGGCTCCTGAGAGCACCCCGGCACTATTAGGTTTTACCTCATATCATGCGTTCCAGCCCCAAAACCCGGACCACACCACAAAAGGAGGGGGTGTATCCATATTCATAAAGGATACCCACACCTCCAGGTTGGTGGCAATGCAAGCTCGAAACCATCCAAGTGCAACTAACCATAGGCAAAACTGCTCTACAAATTGTAGCATGCTACAGGCCACCCTCTCAAACTCAGGAACCCCACACAGCCTTCCTGAAGACACTGGAGGGTATAAATGTATCTCCAAACACCATCATATTGGGTGACTTCAACTACCCAAATATAGACTGGGTACATTACTCAAGCCCTAACTTTCTAGCCCAACGGTTCCTGGAGTTCATAAATTCAAATGCCATGGAACAGCTAGTCACTGTTCCCACGAGAGGAGAAAATATACTAGATCTCATTATCACAAACATGGGGACAAAATGCTCCACACCGGAAGTATATCCCTCATTGGCGAGATCTGATCATAAACTAATCTCACTGGAAATCCACATCCCGCCCCCACCCCATACAAAAAAGACCACAGTGAAGAACTTCTCTAAAGCAAACTTCACACTACTCAAGACTGGTGTGGTATCCTTCAAGGCCCCTGAGCCAGTGGAAACCACAACCCAAGCTGCGGAAGCCCTTACAAATGCCTTCTATGAACACCTCCAGGACTGCATGGATCAGGCAATCCCAAATAAAACCAAGACTCTTTCCACAAAGGGCAAACGTCCAGTCTGGTGGGCCCCAGGCATTAACAAACTTTACAATAAGAGGAGAAAGCTATTACATGATAGAACAAAATCCATAAAAGAGAAGTCACCCCTGATCATTATTAGTAAAAAAATACGAGCACTCATAAAATCAACTAAGGCCAATTTTGAGAGAAAAATTGCCATGGATTCAAAGGACAATCATAAGGCCTTTTTCAGCTATGTTAGGAACCTGGATGGAAACTCCCAGATATGCTCAGAATTAGTCCAAAATGATACAAAAATCACTGAACCCACAGACATTGCCAACATACTGGCAGACAGGTTCAGTGCAAACTTCACCCCCCTCCCCTAAAGGAGAGATAACTATCCCAGTGGAGTGTAGCCTCCCAGACATCTCAAATGCGCAGGTGAAAGCTGCTCTCTCTAAAGCTAAAAACACAGCATCAATGGGACTGGATGGTGTCCCCGGCTGTGTGCTACACGAGCTAAATGAGGAATTAAACCCGCACATAAGGCAGCTGTTTAATCTCAGCCTTACCACAGGATACGTGCCCAAGGAGTGGCATACGGCAACTGTGGTCCTACTCCACAAAGGCAGTGCCTCTATGGACCCTGGTAATTACCGCCCCATAAGCTTAACAAGTCTAGTCTGCAAAGCTATGGAGAGGATCATAATGGAGCTCATAAACAAAGATATAGGGGACGTGCAGACATTGGACCCGACCCAGTTTGGCTTCGTCAAGGGAAGATCATGCCTTTTGAACTTGGTCGACTTCTTCGAAACAGTCACCAAGGCCATTGATGAGGGAAAGGCAGTCCATACAGCCTACCTTGACCTTGCAAAGGCTTTCGACACAATACCCCACTCGGGTATTGTAGAAAAACTTACCAGCTTAAATGTAAACCCATATGTCACAAGATGGGTTGCAAACTGGCTTAAGGACAGAACCCACAGGGTTAAAGTTGCTGGCGCTATGTCAGACTACAAGCCGGTCACAAGTGGTGTCCCACAGGGCTCGGTCCTTGGCCCCCTATTGTTCAGCATCTACTTCTCAGAAGTACAGGCCAACATAGGAGGACTTTGGCTGACAAAGTTTGCAGACGACTGCAAACTGGGCGCCATAGTGGAAAGTGCATCGGACACGGATATCCTTCAGAAGGGACTCACGGAAACAGATAGCTGGTGCCAGAGCCATGGCCTGAAGTTAAACGCCAAAAAATGTATAGTCATACCCTTCGGGAAAAACAAGGTAACCCCAAGCTACCATATAGGTGGCAATCCACTAAGCACAGAAGAGGTTATCAGGGACCTGGGGACCCAGGTTGACAGTGGCCTTTCTTTTGACACTCATGTTGCTAAAGTGGTTAGAAAGACCTTCTACATTGCCCACCTGATCATGAAGGGATTCACATCCAGATCTAGTGAGGTCATTGTTCCCCTGAACTCTTCACTTATCAGACCAATGATCGAGTACAATGCCCCATTCGGGATGTATCTCACCCGACATCTGCAGCAATTGGAGAGACCCCAAAAGTTCCTCACCAAAAGGATAAAGGGACTCCAAAATCTGTCATATGCTGCCAGGTTGAAGAAACTCCAGCTCTATTCAGTCGCATACCGTCTGCTCAGAGGTGACATGTGCCTGACATACAAGGCCATGTCCAACCCGGAATTAATGGACATGCTCCACCTCAAAAAATCCAAATCCACCAAAACCACTAGAGCAAGCGACTTAAACCTTAGCACGGACATAAATAGGACGTCCTGGAGGGATAGATTTATCACTCAGAGACTCCCTATGCTGTGGAATAAAATCCCGGTCCATGTGAGGCAGAGCACCTCGCTGGCTCTGTTCAAGAGAAATCTTGACCTGTGGATGGGAGATCGTAGGTTTACCCCGGGAATCATCTCTGTGTCACTGCTGGACAGAGGCACAACAAACTAATGGGCACAGTATTTTTTCATATAAGGGGTGGCGTAAGCCACAAAAATTTGGGCTAGGCTTATAAATGCCTTAGGGCAGATAGCCTAGTATAAACCTATGAACCTAAGTTAACTAATATAGAGAAGGCAGTCTCAAAGATATTTGAAGAGAAATACAGGCAAAGGCATCCAGATATGGAAAATTTCACAATAAAAAAATTAAAAGCACAAAGATGTAATTTGGAAAAGAAGATTAATAAAGCAGAAGTTAAAGAAATAGAAGTTGAAGTTATGGAGTGCCTGCGTAGTAAAGGATTTAATGTAGAAGGTCTAACACAGACTACATCACAGCATGATGGAGTCCACAGAACAAGGAAAAGCAAGAATATCAGGAGACATGTGAAAAAGAAATATGGACATGGGAAAGGAAAAGAGATTTAATGTGGTGTAATATT
Organism: Protopterus annectens; assembly: GCF_019279795.1. NCBI lineage: Eukaryota > Metazoa > Chordata > Ceratodontiformes > Protopteridae > Protopterus > Protopterus annectens. The sequence continues at coordinate 1,869,091,643 of NC_056729.1, forward strand.
TATGCAAAGGAGAAAGCAAGACTAACCAATATAAAAAGAGCAGCACCAAAGATATTTGAAGAGAAATAAAGGCAAATGAATCCAGATATGGAAAATTTTACAATACAAAAAATAAGAAGACTAAGAGGAAAAGTAGAAAAAGAGATTAGTAATGGAGAAGTCAAAGAAATAGAAATTGAGGTTATGGAGCAGCTGCAAAGAGAAGGATTCAGTGTAGAAAATTGAATGCAGAAAGCACCACAACAGGATAGAGCAATGGATAACCAAATTAAGGGGAAACCAGTGGAACAGGAAGCAATTGGTCAGGTGCCATATCACAATATTTTGGAGCCTTCCATAGGAAACCAGTATAAATGTTCACGTGAAGCAAGACAGCAAGGAAAGGAACAGGAAACTGGAAACTCTGATGCAGTCAATGTTGAGGAGTGATAGGCCAGTGAGTTCCCGTATGATAGAACAACAGATGACACAGGATGAACTTGAAGAGAATGTGCCACAGGAAGACGCTATAGAACTTTCTATAGAATGTCCACAGGAAATGGAAAACAAGGGATGTGCCATCAGTTTGGAAGAAAATGAGCTAAGAGAAGAGTTGCTTGATTTGATGGACATAGATAGGCATATTACGATCAATGAGAAAAATAGACTGCAAAAGGTCAATAAAACCCAAAAAAGTAAGATGTCTGATAAAACAAATGAATGCAGTAATTAGGACTGTCCATAGAGATATATGTGATATAACAGAAGTAAACAGGATATATTATTATGCTGCTAAATTAATAACTGATAAAGTTCTACCACAAGATCACAGGGTAGTGAAGGAAAGGAAGGGGAGAAATCGAATACCATCATGGAAGTATCGAACATAGAAAACTAAAGCAATTAAGACAAAAAATGATACTGTTAGAAGATTAGAGAAGAGGGTATAGATCAAAAAACGTACTAAGAAAGATAGATGTGATTAAAGCAATGCACAGTATTAGAAAAGACCAGGATCTATCATGTACAATCGCAAATAACAAACTAAAGATTTCAGCACAGGCAGAAAAACTTAGAAGATACACAGATAAATATAAGGGAAAAGTACGAAATGAGCAATTTATTGATGACCAAAATTATAGAGGATTGGGAAATAAAATAAAAGGAATTGAAAAACCAGCAAAAAAGAGGAAGTAGATACATTTTGGAGAAGTATCTATAAAAATCCTGTGGAACATAACAAAGATGCTGAATGGATAGAAAAAGTAAAAGAAAGAATAATAAGTTTAAAGGTACAGGATATGAAATGGGATGAAATAACAGCCAGAGAGATTGAAACAAAGTTAAGAAAAGTCTCTAACTGGAAAACCCAAGGCCCAGATACAGTACCTAACTTTTGGTTAAAAGTATTAATATCTTTGCATGAGGATTTAGCCATGAGTAAGAACTATTTATATGTGTACACCGAATAGACATCACACTGGCTAACAACAGGCAAAACAATGCTCTTACTTAAGAGTGAACCAGCAAGCAACCTTAAAAATTATAGACCAATCACTTGCCTTCCGATGATGTATAAACTATACATGGGAATTGATGCCGACAGAGTTTATAGTCATTTAGAAGAAAACTCAATTATGGCAGTAGAACAAAAGGACACTAAAAGAAAGTCATATGGAACAAAGGATCATTTGTTGTTAAATAAGGTTATAGTAGAGAACTGTAAAAAGGGGAAGAATCTAAGTATAGCATGGATTGACTCCACATTCATGGATAAAAGAGTGCTTAAAAATGTATAAGATACACCCTACACTGATTGACTACATTACAGTAACCATGAAACAATGGCAGACCACTTTGCAATTAAGCCATGATAAAGGACAGATTATTATCCCAGGGATAACAATTCAAAGGGGGATAGTCCTGGGTGTCTGTCACTATTGCTATTCTGCCTTGCTATTAACTCATTAAGCTGTTTACTTAACAGCTTAGGCCATGGCTACAATTTGGCTCCTAGAAAACAGCAAAGTCTAATGACATCTCATCTTCTCTTTGTCAATGATTTAAAACTGTATAGCTCATCAGATGAGGAACTGAAAGCACAGCTGCAGGTTGTCAAAACTTTTTCAGGTGATATTAGAATATCATTTGGTTTTGATAAATGTGCAAAAGCAACCTTTAAAAAAGGAAAACTGCAACACCAGGAAAACATCTGTTAGGGACAAGAATGTGATATAAAAGAACTTGAGCAAGAGGGAGTGTATAAATACTTGGGAACTGATGAAGGATCAGCAATAAAACATGAACAAATGTGAATAAAACTCAGTAAGGAATACTTTAGAAGACCTAAATTAATCATGGGAACAGCACTGATACTTAGGAACAAGATCCAAGCTATAAATCAATGTGCTCTTCCTGTCCTAACATACAGTTTTGGAGTGATTGACTGGCCCCAAAAAGTGTTGGATAGATTAGATATTAAAACAAGAAGGATGCCTCATGCACACCAAATGATTTACAAAAATTAGTGTGTACCAAGATTATATATTCCCCATTCCAAAGGAGGGCTGGGCCTCCTTGAAATTGATTACATGTATAGATATGCAATCCTGGGACTCCACACATATCTTCTGACCTCACAAGATCCAAATGTAGTGAACGTTTTGAAACATGAGGACAATAAATCTAAGATGACTTCTCTGCTTAATATAGCAGAAGCATATCGCCATCAAGCAGGAATGGAAATAAAAGCAGAAGTAAATAAAAATCAGGTAACAACTGAATGTACCCAAAAAACAAAAGAAAGTATATAAGGCGAAGGACCAGATGAGAAGGCAAGAAATGTGGAAAAAACATAAATACAGTTGCAAGTAGAGAAAACTTCTGGAAGAGCCTCATGTTGATCAAGAAGAATGCAGGAAAGGCTAAGGAGAGGCAAATTCATCATCATCATCAGCCCCCCTTTTCCCATTTTTCTACATGGGGTCAGGGTATCGTGTTAACTGATGCCAACTCTCTCGATTCAGTGCCACACTCCTGTCTTCTTCAACACTCATGCCTGACTGTCGCAGATCTTTCACACAATCCATCCACCTCTTTGCTGGATGTCCTCCCTTCCTCTTACCTTCTTCCTGTCTGTCCCAAATCTTCCTCACCAGATTGTCTTCTGCTTTTCTACATGTGCCCAAACTACTGTAATCTGTTCTCTTTAATCTTTTCTGCAATTGGAGCTATTTTGGCTTCTGCTCTTATGTCCTCATTTCTCCATCTGTCCAACAGTGTGCATCATGTCACCCTTCTCAGGCACTTCATTTCCATCACCTCTAGCTTCTTCAACTGTTCTGTCTTTACTGCCCAGGTTTCAGTACTATACAGTAGTACTCGTTGCACCATTGTCTTGTACACTTTACTTTTCAGCTTCTTTGGCATTATTCTGTCATAGACTACAGCTGATACTCTATGCCAGTTGGCTGCAGCCCCTCTGATTCTAGCTTTGACCTCTTCATTCAGACTTCCCTTGTCCTCAACTACTCCTCCCAGATACTTGAAGCTGTTTACCTGTTCCACTATCTTCCCTTCTATATCTATTCTCAGCTTCTTCTGATTTCCCCAATTTGCTGCCATTACCACCATCTTATCTGTGCTTAGTTTCATCCCATGTGCCTTCAGATTTGCATTCCATTCCCCTTCCCTTTGCTGAAGTTGTAGCTCAGAGTCTGTCTGTACTGCCACATCGTCTGCATACAGCAGTTTTGTTGATCCGTCCCCTCCAACCTGTTTGCTAATGCAGTCCATCACCAGTATGAAGAGCAGTGGGCTCAGAGCTGAACCCTGATGTACACCCACACACACTGGGAACCCTTCTGTGAGGCCGAACACTGTTCGTACTTGAGCCATTGGCTCCTTGTACATAGCCTGCACTAATTCTACCAATGTTTCTGGGACTTCAAACCATCGTAGTACTGCCCGGATCAGCTTTCTTGGAACCTTGTCATATGCTTTCTCCAAGTTGAGTAATGCCCATTTGGACTCTCTCCTCATCTCTAGCATCTTCTCAAGTATCTGTTTCAATGCAAACATCAGGTCAGTTGTGCTGCATGCTGATCTAAATCCAAACTGCTCATCTCCCATCTTACATTCTACTACTCAGTTTATCCATTTATCAAATGCCCTCTCCAGAACTTTCGTGCAATGTGTTAGAAGTTTGATGCTTCTGTACTGCCCACAGTTGTGGATATTCCCTTTGTTCTTGTACACTGGCATGAGTACGCTTATTCTCCAGTCATCTGGGATACGCCTTTCTCTCCACACTGCTATTAGTACCCTCAGGAGCCATTTCTTCCCTGTTTCACCCAGCATCTTTATGTGACCTCATCTGACCCTGCTGCTTTCCCTGACTTCGTCTTCCTTAGTGCTGTTCTTACTTCTTCTATGGTGGGCTCCTCTTCTTCTCTTATTGTAGGCTGTTTCTGGGGCTGAACAGCTTCTGTGGGGTTTTCTTAATTCAAAAGCTGCTGGAAATACTCCTTCAATCTGCCTTTGATGTCCTCTGGGCTGGTGAGCAGGCTGTTGCTGGCATCCCTTATGAAGGGTATCTAACTATCTTCTTTATCTTTCTGTCTTTGCCTTGCAACCTGATACAGTTTCTTTGTGCTCCATACTGAGTCACTTTCCAGAAGTTGGTACAGTGCCTCCGATGCCCATTGTTTGCTATTGCAACTTCTTTTTTAGCTTCTTTGTTAGCCAACCAGTAGTCCTTCCTAGCCTGGTCAGACTTTTCTGTCTCCCACTTCTTCTTTTGATGACTTCCTGGACTTCTGCATTCCACCACCAGCTTTCCTTATGTACCTTATTTCCATATCTGGCTCGGCTACATATCTTTTCTGTAGTTCTAACACATGCTGTTTTTAGGCACTGCCATTCTTGTTCAGCTCCACCTATTTCTTCCTCTTCTTGGGGTGCTAGTGCCCTGAGTAATTCCTTGAACTGTTGTACTTTCTCTCCAGTCAACTTCCAGGTCTTTAGCCTGGTCTCTGTTGACCTTAGAGCCTTCTCTGACCACTGCTTACAGCTGATTGTTGCAACTAGTCGTTTATGCTGGGAGCCAACTGTTTCACTGGGTTTGACTTTGGAAGTCTACCTGAGTTGCATGTTGACTACTCTTGTATGTGATCTTGTGACTGTCTCTCTTTCTGAACCATGTGTTGGCTATTATCAAGCCAGACAGAAGTCTAGAATGGCTTCTCCTTCTTTATTCCTTTTGCCCCACCCATGTGGACCTAGGCAGTCCTCATATTCTGTCTGTCCCAATATGTGCATTCAAGTACCAATTCATGTTGTCCTGCAACTGCTGTCTGAATGCACTCTTTTCCTCACTATCACAACCCTGCTGTGGGGAATAGGCTGAGATTATGAATACTGTCCTATCATTACACTGGAGTCTGACTGCCATGAGTCTGTCATTAATTCTGATGATACCCCTTACTGCCTTCTGAAGCCTCTCTCTCATCACAATTCCTACACCATTTCTAGCCTGCCCTCCACCTGAGTAGTAGACTTTGGATCCCAAGCCAAGTGGCTTTGCTGCACTGCCTTCCATCTCATCTCCTGGATATATAGGATGTCCAGCCACCTCTGTATCATCATCTCATCCACTTCCAAGCTACGTCCTGTCAGTGAACCTACATTAAGTGTAGCAATTCTCAGTTCATGTTTGACAGGTTGGTTGGTTTCACTCAACTGAGCTATCCCAGGTAACCCAGGCTGGACAGACACTGGCCATATTGACCCAGGGCTGCTGGGCTTTATGGTGGGTCTCTGGCATGGTTCAGAGTAGGCTGTGTCCTCAACCCACCTATCACCGGTAACTACCCATGCCAATTTTTGGCAACAGTAGTCAACATGACTAAATCACCTAGAGCCATATTTTACACCATCGAGTGGCCAGCCCTGCCATGGCGCACAGTCTGTGATCTTCTTTCTTGAGGATACTGTGCACCACAGTAGATGCTCAAAGCGGTTGATCTCTACAACTCTTCCCCCTATAGGTCACCATGTAGAGTCTATGCTGCTGTCCACAGATCCATTCGTTGGTGAGTTTGAGATGGAAATACTCAGCATGTTTTTCGGACATGGGAGAAACCCCACGGAGACACAAGGAGAACATGCAAACTCCAAACAGGCATTGGTTGTTGGTCAGGATCGAACCTTGTACCTCGTGTATGGGAGGCGAAGACCTTAACCACTAAGCCATCTGGTCTGCATGTAGGAGAGGCAAATTCAAACCAAGAAATGAAAGATTAATATTGGCAGCCCAAGATAGTGGGATACTTACACACTGGTTTACAAAGTCCATTGAACATGTGGGAGAAACAGACAAATGTAGGTTTTGTAAAACTGAATTGGAAACAGTTGCACACCTTGTTGCTGGTTGCGACACACTAATGGCAGAAGGACTGTATACTGAAGGCATAATAATGTGGCGAGACTGTTGCACTGGGGATTCTGCAAACATTATGGTATTGACGTGGCTGAAAAATACTGGATGAAAACCCGAAAAGAAAGTCCAGCACCAGGGAAGTTTAAAACAACAAACCTTTATTGTGGCAACCCAAAAAGATAAAGCAGATTGGTTTCGGCAATAACAGAGCTTTCCTCAGTGCGTAAATGAACACTGATTAATGCAACTATTAAATAGTGCACCACTAAATTAGAGTCTTGAGCTTATTGGTTGAAACCAAATTAACTAAGTTCATTAAGGCCTGGCTTGAACAAAGCACCCAGCCTGACAATCCAACATAATTCTTTCTCATTTAAAATAGAATGCCATCCTGTTTTACATGATTTATTTCCTTGGATTCTATCTATAATAGTAAATTGAAACTTGGCAGTGCTATGGGTTATAGTATGTTTGTACAAAGCATTCGATAGCCTCTTATTTCTAATATGACTAAGATGTTCACTAATCCTGAATATCAGCGGGCGAGATGCTTGTCCTACATAAAATGCAGAACAAAAATACTTTGCCAGGTAAATCACCCAATCACTGCTGCAATTACCAAAACAACGTATTTGATATACCTTGGAAGAGTTCTTGCTAATAAATTCTTTGGTTTGAGAAATGTGCACAGGCACTACAGTGCCCACACGAAATGCTGCCCCCTTATTTATCTCCAAAAAGGGTAATTTGTTGTTTATAGGATGGAGTGGAATGTTTATAATGAGTAAAGTAAGAATTTATAGTACGACCCTTTCGGTAGGAAAATAAGCAATGTGATGGAAGCATTTCTGCTAGTTTTTCATTGGCCAACAAAATGTCCCAGTGATGGTTTATAATGTTTCTGAAACTATTGGTATTTCGCCCATAAGTTGTAACCAGACAAATGGGTTGGGAAATTTGTTTATCTCTGGTTTTGGATGTGTCCCTATATTGAAATAGATTGTTCTGGTCTTGGGTGGTTGCAAATGCAGTAGCCCTTTGTATTGATTCTGTAGAATAACCTCTATTGATAAATCTCTGGGTTAGATCATAACTGCAAGTTGTATAAGCTTCATCAGTGGAGCAAATATGTTTAGTATGTAGAAATTGAGACTTGGGTATATTACTTTTTATTTTATGATTTTTGTTTCACCATAGGGTGGGTCTTTAGTCATTGTCAATATGGTGAAACCTTAGTACTCTTTAAATATATGTACAGATTTAATAACTTTTACAACTTGGTATGGGGGATGTGCATTGAGAGTTGATTTTTTTCAAATATATGTATAGTAGTTATATACAAGCAAGCTACAACTTCTGAACAGTATTTCTACTGATGTGTGGAGATGCCTAATTAGCTCTGGCATCAATACTTTCTCAGAGTAGTGATGAAGTTCAGCTCTTTAAATAATAAAACATTAAAAGTATCTACGATAAAATCTGGAGACTGTCTGGTGTCACTTTAAAGATGACTAAAGTCAATTTTTGGCAGAAGGAAGTCGGCCAGTACTTATGGTGTTATACAAGCTATCTTTGCTTAACAGGATCATTTGACAAACATTTCCTCTTTTTCGCATCCCTACAGCATGCATTATAAATGGCATGGGCTTTCAGTATTGACAATGTCTTGAAGACAACTCTCTAATTTGGTTTAAAAGATATATCATTTTTGGACATAGATACTATTTTCATTGGCTATACTTTATATTTGAGTCTCCGCTTGACATTGATTGGAAGCACCCCTTTTTGGTTTATTGCTTCAGGTTGATTTTGACTGTTCAGTTTAAGATATGCATCACTTGTTTGTGAAACAGTAGTAAACAATTTGGGCATATTTATTTATTTATTTTTTTAGGAAGTGACACCAACCTTTTGTTCCCAATGTGGATCTTTCAAAACTATTGGAAGGTCTCTCAGCAGACTGGGACAACTTGGAGGTTTTTGGTCTGAGACGATCAAGTTTAGAAATTTACATTTGGGCATGAATGATCCTGACAGTTTATATGAAGGACTATTTCAAAAACTCACTAAAGGTATGAGAACACTTAGGTCCAACATTTGGCACTTGAAGCTTTTCAAGGCATATAAACTCAAGGACGTTTCCCCACAGGGCCTAAGGGTCTGCATCCAACCCTTGGTCAGTCAGGCAGATGACAAATTATCCCAGGATTGGGCCCATGCCCAACATAAAACATCAATGACATTTGTAGATGCTCTTATCTCCTATTATGAAAGAACAACAGACCAATGTATCGTTGAGGTCACAAATAATTGTGATGAAGTAAGAATTTATGAAGGGGAATCTTTTTTTTAAGAAACATCTGAACATTTTGGCCAAAGATCTATCATCCCTGGAACAACAATTGATAAAACAGAAAACGCAATAATTCAACAGAGATACATTAGATTATGATAGAGGTAAACCATTTGTAACATACAAGAGTGTTAAATTCCAAGACTCTGGACATAAACAAATTGATAAAAAGAAACAACCCAGATCTATATTGAGGAATAGGGGGAATAACTATGGGGGGACTTCAGGAGATTATTCTTCTTCTGTAACTGATGCAGAAACCACCTCTACCCAGGTATCTCCAGCTGCTAAGAGAAAACCCAATAATGACTTTTTAGGGTCAAGAGACATGGGGGGGGGGCAGAAAACACTGAAGAAGTACACAATATCCAACAACTTCTAGACAAGATTCTATCACATTAAACACCAACAATGTACACAATATTTCTTCTCAGACACTTTCAGATGTGGAAATAAAACTGCTCAATAAAGGTTTAAATTTTGTTCCAACATTTTTTGTTTCTGAACCTGCCTTAGTAAATTATATAAATTAATTCTGTAGAACTCTTAATCTGAAATTGTTCTTTTCAGGCACAAATTCAACTCAAAGATCTATTGGGTTTCATTTTCGAAAATCTAGCTTCATGCCTCCCATGGACAAACATGTTTCTGTATTTAAGGAGTGTATCCTCAAAGAATTACACTTCAGTCATAATGTATACAATAATATTAATCATAATCTTACCAAACAAGAACAAGTAGTGTTACACAAACTTAGTAACAACCATGACCTAGTGATTTTACCAGCTGATAAGGGTGGGGTGTTGGTCATCATGGACTGGACCATGTATAGTGCAGAGGCCGAAAACAATTGTCCAATGCTTAATTCTACATGCATATGCCCCTGGACCCAACATCTAAGTTTAAAAAAGAAATTGACTCTTTTTGGAATTGACACAGGAAGAAGGGATAATTAGTCAGAGTGTTAAGTATCAGTTAACCCATTTCGGATATTCTTCAAGCAGTCTTTGTTCTACTTATCTGTCATTTCTGCAGCTGTGTATTTTCTCATAGCGCAAACAGAGCTAATTGTCTAAGTTTAATAACATTATAGAAATGGTATTGTTCTATTCATTATTTTCCTGACACAAGCAGAAATCATCTGCTTCTCAGTAAATTTCCAAAGGCATAAGCAAAGATTTTTAGCTGTGCTGACGAATACAAGGTCAGAAAGCATTTGCAGTTTATATGGATTTATGCAGCATGAAACAGAATAAATGTGTTAACCCTTTTGGCCTCTAAATGCACTAATACACACATTAATACATATTTTTCTAACACTACCCATTGTGCGACTAAGTAACAACACAAACAGACTTGACATAAGCAGCACTAAACTTCTCTCCCCTAAAGAACTATGCAAGAAATACAAGAAATCTGGAAAAAGCCAAAATTTATTGTGTGTGTGTGTGTGTGTGGGGGGGGCAAAGGCCCAAAATAAGGGACACATTTTAAACAATGCTTGTATAATCTTAGAAAGTTGCTAGAATAAATGTTTGTGTTACCATGCGTTTCCTGAAAGATAGGAAGACTGAAACACACACACACACACACACACATACACACACTTACTACAGCAAAATGTCAATATGCAGGCAAAACTAGAAAAATGAAATAATTAATGGGCCACTTGTCTAATAGCCAAGTAAAAATAAATAAATCAGTCAGGCAAGTTTGTCCACTTATGGAAAACACTTGTCTAATAGTCAAGTAAAAATAAATAAATGAGTTAGGCAAATCTTTCCAAATATGGAAACCACTCACTTGTCTAATAGTCAAGTAAAAATAAATGAGTCAGGCAAGTCTCTCCACTTACGTGAAATAGTCCAGTAACACACACAACTGTCCATCTCTCCACTACTAGCTACTGCAAACACAGCAAGAAAAATGAAATAATAAATCAGGCAAATACAGTGAGAGAAAAATAAATCAATCAATGCAACAATGTCTTTCCACTTGTGAAGCACATAAGACCACAACATAAGAAACACCCAAGAGTGAGATTAGAACCCTTACATACTGTGGATCACAGTACTTATTACATGCTCCATGGCTGATGTCTGTTTTATACATGACTGCAGGCAAAGTGCTTGTGGATTACATAAACCAGGCTTGTTTTGATCAGTGTCTGTGGCCTGCAGAGTGATATTGCTTTGTACTGTTATCTGCATCTAGTAGCCTAGCAGTCAGATAACTGTTACTTATCCTAGCTATGTGGCTACAGTTATCAGTATGGCCCTATGGGGCTGTTTGCATTTGGATGGGCAAGCCAGTGGGCAGGAAAAATGTGTCCTGTCCATGTGTGCATCAACAACATTATACATTACATCACCTGTTCACCTGTTGCTGTATGTGTGGTGGCATCCAGCAGGCATAGGGGTCTGTAGGTAAGTGCATTATGTACTGCTGAGCCCTTACTCTGGATCTTTGAGCAACATTATATATGTGCCATAGTGCAGCTTTACTCACCATTATCAGGGTAAGTAGGACAATACAGACATCCACACACTTTATGTATATAACAGGGATGTATATACAAATGTAGCTGTGTGTGTGTATGCTATATGTAAGTTTTATGTAGATATATGGGAAAGACTGAGATGTATGTTGTTTTATATATATATATATATATATATATATATATATATATATATATATATATATATATATATATATATATATATTTATATATATATATATATATTTATATATACATAGAAATTGATATACTATCTATGGGAGAGAGAGAGATAGTGACAGACAGATATGTATACATATATGTATGTACAGACATATCTATATATAAAACAGGTCATTTGAGAAAGAAACAACGTAACTGCACTCTCTTTAACCAAGTGTATGAGCATGCCCAGTGGAATTCTCACTACTTATAAAATGACCCCAGGCCATATATACCTGTACTCCAGTCCGGGATTCTGAGTGTTACAAACAATGACATTTGTCCCTGCTTCTGCAGTACTGCATTTCACCCAAACTGTCCATGGCAATCTTCAGCTGTCTAATGTAATTAATATGTGACAGAGGTTCATAGGTTCATAGGTAGGTACTAGGCTATTGGCCCTAGGGCCTGTATAAGCCTAGCCAAAAAGGTACCCTGGCTTTCGCCACCCAAGAAAATTATTTTCCTGTGCCACTGTCGAGCAGAGCCACAGAAGTGATCCCCGGGGTGAATTTCCTATTTCCCATCCAATCATCAAGATTTTTCTTGAAGCGTGCTAATGAGGAGCTTTGTTTGATATAGATAGCTAGTTTGTTCCAGAGTATGGGAAGTCTCTGGGACAGGAATCTATCCCTCCGGCATGTTCTGTTTATTGTGGTGACAAGGTTTAGGTCCCTAGAGCGTGTAGCTCGGAGGGATTGGGATTTCTTTAAGTGGAGCATGTCCAACAGTTCTGGGTTTTACATAGCTTTGTATGTTAGGCAGAGATCACCTCTGAGTAGGTGATATGCGACGGAGTAAAGCTGGAGTTTTTTGAGACGGTCTGCGTAGGGCATCTGTTTGAGGCTGGTAATCCTCTTTGTGAGGTATTTCTGCGACCTTTCCAGTTGTTGTAGATGTCTTGTGAGGTACATACCAAAAGGGGCGTTGTACTCTATAATGGGTCTAATAAGTGATGAGTAGAGGGGAACAATGGCCTCTTTTTTTCTGGACGAGAAACCTTTTGTGATGAGGTGTGCCACATAGAAGGATTTCTTGACTACTGTGGCGATGTGATTATCAAAGGAGAGACTACTGTCCACCTGTGTCCCAAGGTCTCATCACAATTTCAGTGTTAAGTATACTACCGCCTATGTTGTAGTTCATGGGTACAGAGTTTTTACCAAAGGGGATGACAATGCACTTTTTGGCATTGAGTTTGAGGCCATGGCTTTGACACCAAGCATCTGTCTCAGTGAGGCCCTTTTGTAGGATGTCCACATTGCTAGGATTTTCGATTATGGCTCCTAGTTTGCAGTCATCTGCAAACTTCATTAGCCAGTGACCTTCTTTGTTAGCCTGTACTTCAGAGAAGTAGATACCAAACAGGAGAGGACCCAGGACTGAACCCTGTGGTACTCCACTTGTCACTGGTCTGAAGTTGGATTTGGAGTCTGCTACATTCACAATGTGGGTTCTGTCAGTGAGCCAGTTGACAACCCATCTTGTGACATAGGGATTTATGCCTAGTTTAGTGAGTTTATCTATAATTCCAGAGTGGGGTTAATAATGTTACACCACACACAAACTGACAGTCTGTAAAAACACATAATAATACCTCACGTCCAAAAGATGTGGATACTTCTAGATTAGAAACATCAGTGCCATCACACATGCTAACTTCCCCGCCCACTGAGCTACACAAGTTGGCTGACAGAGAGGAGTCATTCATCACGCACTCAGCAGCATAAATATATACAGTATTATTCCTGCATTAAATGAAGCATACAATGTTTGATCAATTTCTATGTTACTTACTTGAGATTGTCTGGACTGCTGATATACCATTGATCAGTTACTGTTGAAGCATTTATATGGGAACAATGAAGGCTGTCTTTAACATATACCAGGACTAGAAATGTCCAAGGAATCCCAAGGTCATCAAACAAAAATATATTTATTTCAAAAAGCCCAAAGGCTAAAAACAGAACAAAAACAAAAAATGTTTGTTAAAGACAGCCTTCATTGTACCGAAGCAGTATCCTGCATTTGTGGGTTACGTTTGTGTGATCTCATTTATATGGGAACACTGCTGTGTTGGGGGTGGGGGAAAACACTGCATGTTTTGCTAGGATACACAGTAATCTGAATATCATGTAACCCCAGTGTGTAACATCTCCTTTGACTGCTATGCTGTATATTCCATGCATGACGCCTAGTGAGTATTAAAGGACACATGATAGTGGACTGGGTATCTCTAGTCCCATGTGGATGTTACTTATGTCCAAAAAGCCCAGTATATTTACTTGCATAAATGTAGCAGAGCCATACATACAATGCCATATCGTAATAATTTTTACAAGTATTGTGTAGGTTAGAGACTTACCTTGCAAATGCACCAATTGGCAAAACTGTAGTTCAGGGCTGACTCTGTCTGATGCAAGCAGTACACAGCCAATACATGGATAGGTACAGGTTGTGTAGGTTGCCTGGCATCAATTTTACTTATTGTATTTGAGTAAGTGTAAGGTGTCAGTCCCTAAGCCCCTAGGTTGTCAGTGAATGGCTATGTGATGTCTCTTAGCCAAAGCCAGGGCATACTGAGCATGCTTACGTCTGCTTACAGAGACATCAGCAGGAGGTTCCTCCTCTGAGTCCTCCTGTGACTGTGGCTGTGGTGACCTAGGCCCTTCCCTTTGTTGATTTTGCTGCAGATGTTTCCACAGTATCAGACTGTATAGCATAGCACATATGGAGCACATACTGTGACTATATGTGCACATGTGGCTAGAGAGTACTGCACGGCTCCACCAGATATATTTAGACACTGGAACCATGAATTCAGAAGCCCAAACACACACTCTTTGATGTTCCTAGTGACTGTGTGTGCCCCATTATGGAGTTCTTCCTTGGTGTATGTGCATTTCTGATGAATGTTATCATCCACAGTTCCAGGGCGTAGCCAACATCCCCCAGTAAGTGGCCATGTGGGATGTCCCCCCTAGCAAACATCTGCAATAGCTGTGATGTGTGCCAGATATGGGAGTCGTGATAATTGCCAGGGCTGCCAGCACACACAGTCAGAATAATTCCCTGGGCATTGCACACAACCTGGACATTGATGGAGTGGTACCCTTTGGAGTTAACATAGATTCTACCCTGCTCATCAGCTAGTAACATGATTTGCACATGAGTGCAGTCTATGGCACCCAGTACTTCAGGTTAGTGTGCTACATGACAGAAGTATTGCATATTGCTGTCCCTCACCTCAGAGGAGAGGGAAAAGATATGTGCTCACTGGCATGTGGTAGCATAGCACTGGTGGAGTATCCTGGATAGAGATGCCTGTGAGACCGCCTTCGTGTTTTCAGTTGTTTTTTGGAAAGTACCTGCAGCTAGTATTCTAAGGGCTACACATACCTTTGTTTCCACTGGTATGGGTTCCCCTCTGTTGGCTCTGGGTCTGAGTTGAAGGTGGCAGAGCTCAGTGAGTTGTAGTATGTCCCTGTCCACCCTGTAGCACTCTGCAATCTCCAGCTCATGTAGCTCCTGGAAGGTTTACATGGGCATGAAAACTCTCCTTCTCTGTCTAGGCCTATTGTCAGCAGCAGCATCAGCACTGACCTCAGCATCTAGCACATACAGATGTAGCAGCAGCATCAGCACTGACCTCAGCATCTAGCACATACAGATGTAGCAGCAGCATCAACACAGACCTCACATCTAGCACATACAGATGTAGCAGCAGCATCAGCACTGACCTCAGCATCTAGCACACATAGATGCAGCAGCATAAGCACTGACCTCAGCACCTAGCACATACAGATGTAGCAGCAGCATCAGCACTGACCTCAGCATGTAGTACATACAGATGTAGCAACAGCATCAGCACTGACCTCAGCATCTAGCACATACAGATGTAGCAGCAGCAGCACTGACCTCAGCATCAAGCACTTACAGATGTAGCAGCAGCAGTGACCTCAGCATGCAGCACATACAGATGTTGCAGCAGCAGCACTGATCTCAGCATCTAGCACATACAGATGTAGCAGCACTGACCTCAGCATCTAGCACATACAGATGTAGCAGCAGCATCAGCATGACCTCAGCATCTAGCACATACAGATGTAGCAGCAGCGTCAGCACTGACCTCAGCATCTAGCACATACAGATGTAGCAGTAGGAGCACTGACCTCATCATCTAGCACATACAGATGTAGCATCAGCACTGACCTCAGCCTCTAGCACATACAGATGTAGCATCAGCAGTGACCTCACCATCTAGCATATACAGATGTAGCAGCAGCATCAGCACTGACCTCAGCATCTAGCACATACAGATGTGGCAGCAGCAGCACTGACCTCAGCATCTAGCACATACAGATGTAACAGCAGCATCAACACTGACATCAGAATCTAGCACATAACGATGTAGCAGCAGCATCACTGACTTCAGCATCTAGCACATACAGATGTAGCAGCAGGAGCACTGACCATCATCTAGCACATACAGATGTAGCATCAGCACTGACCTCAGCCTCTAGCACATACAAATGTAGCATCAGCACTGATCTCAGCATCTAGCACATACAGATGTAACAGCAGTATCAGCACTGACCACAGCATCTAGCACATACAGATGTAGCAGCAGCATCAGCACTGACCTCAGCATCTGGCACATACGGATGTAGCATCAGCACTGACCTCAGCATGTAGCACATACAGATGTAGCAGCAGTATCAGAACTGACCATAGCATCTAGCACATACAGATGTAACATCAGCATCAGCACTGACCACATCTAGCATATACAGATGTAGCAGCAGCAGAACTGACCTCAGCCTCTAGCATATACAGATGTAGCAGCAACAGCACTGACCTCAGCATCTAGCACATACAGATGTAGCATCAGCATTAGCACTGACCTCAGCATCTAGCACATACAGATGCAGCAGCAGCATCAGCACTGACCTCAGCATCTAGCACATACAGATGTAGCATCAGCAGTGACCTCAGCATCTAGCACATACAGATGTAGCAGCAGCACTGACCTCAGCATCTAGGACATACAGATGTAGCAGCATCAGCACTGACCTCATCGTCTAGCACATACAGATGCAGCAGCAGCACTGACCTCAGCCGCTAGCACACACAGAAGTAGCAGCAGCATCAGTACTGACCTCAGCATCTAGCACATACAGATGTAGCAGCAGCATCAGCACTGACCTCAGCATCTAGCACATACAGATGTAGCATCAGCACTGACCTCAGCATGTAGCACATACAGATGTAGCAGCAGCATCAGCACTGACCTCAGCATCTAGCACATACAGATGTAGCGGCAGCATCAGCACTGACCTCAACATCTAGCACATACAGATGTAGCAGCAGCACTGACCTCAGCCTCTAGGCCATTCAGATGTAGAAATAGCATCAGCACTGACCACCGCATCTAGCACATACAAATGTAGCAGCATCAGCACTGACCTCAGCATCGAGTACATACAGATGTAGCAGCAGCATCAGCACTGACCTCAGCATCTAGCACATACAGATGTAGCAGCAGCATCTGCACTCACCTCAGCATCTAGCACATACAGATGTAGCAGCAGCAGCACTAACCTCAGCATCTAGCACATACAGATGTAGCAAAAGCATCAGCACTGACCTCACATCTAGCACATACAGATGTAGCAGCAGCATCAGCACTGACCTCATCTAGCAAATACAGATGTAGCAGCAGGATCAGCACTGACTTCATCATACACATACTGAGGGAGCAGCAGCATCAGCACTGACCTCAGCATCTAGCACATACAGATGTAGCAGCAGCAACACTGACCTCAGCATCTAGCACATACAGATGCAGCAAAAGCATCAGCACTGACCTCACATCTAGCACATACAGATGTAGCAGCAGCATCAGCACTGACCTCATCTAGCACATACAGATGTAGCAGCAGGATCAGCACTGACCTCATCATACACATACTGAGGTAGCAGCAGCATCAGCACTGACCTCAGCATCTAGCACATACAGATGTAGCAGCAGCATCAGCACTGACCTCAGCATCTAGCACATACAGATGTAGCAGTAGCAGCACTGACCTCAGCATCTAGCACATACAGATGTAGCAAAAGCATCAGCACTGACCTTACATCTAGCACACACAGATGTAACAGCAGTATCAGCACTAACCTCAGCATCTAGCACATACAGATGTAGCAACAGTATCAGGACTGACCTCAGCATCTAGCACATACAGATGTAGCAGCATCAGCAGTGACCTCAGCATCTCGCACATACAGATGTAGCATCAGCATCAGCACTGACCGCAGCATCTAGTACATACAGATGTAGCATGAGCAGCAGCACTGACCTCAGCATCTAGCACACACAGATGTATCAGCACTGACCTCAGGATCTAGCACATACAGATGTGGCAGCAGCAGTGACCTCAGCATGCAGCACATACAGATGTATCAGCATCAGCACTGACCTCAGCCTGTAGCACATGCAGATGTAGCAGCAGCATCAGCACTGACCTTAGCAACTAGCACATACAGATGTAGCATCAGCATCAGCACTGACCTCAGCATCTAGCACATACAGATGTATCAGCATCAGCATTAACCTCAGGATCTAGCACACACAGATGTGGCAGCAGCAGTGACCTCAGCATCTAGCACATACATATGTAGCATCAGCACTGACCTCAGCAACTAGCACATACAGATGTAGCAGCACTGACCTCAGCCTCTAGACCATGCAGATGTAGCAGCAGCATCAGCACTGACCACCGCATCAAGCACATACAGATGTAGCAGCATTGGCACTGACCTCAGCATGTAGCACATACAGATGTAGCAGCAGCATCAACAGTGACCTCAGGATCTAGCACATAGAGATGTAGCAGCAGCATAAGCACTGACATCAGCATCTAGCACACACAGATGTATCAGCATCAGCACTGACCTCAGGATCTAGCACATACAGATGTAGCAGCATCAGCAGTGACCTCAGCATCTGGCACATACAGATGTAGCAGCAGCATCAGCACTGACCTCAGCATCTAGCACATACAGTTGTAGCAGCAGCATCAGCACTGACCTCAGCATCTAGCACATACAGATGTAGCAGCATCAGCAGTGACCTCAGCATCTGGCACATGCAGATGTAGCAGCAGCAGCAGCACTGACCTCAGCATCTAGCACATACAGATGTAGTAGCAGTATCAGCACTGACCACAGCATCTAGCACATACAGATGTAGCATCAGCCTCAGCACTGACCTCAGCATCTAGCACAAACAGATGTAGCAGCATCAGCACTGAACTCAGCATCTAGCACATACAGATGTAGCATCAGCACTGACTTCATCATCTAGCACATACAGATGTAGCATCAGCATCAGCACTGACCTCAGCATCTAGCACATACACATGTAGCAGCATCAGCAGTGACCTCAGCATCTAACACATACAGATGTAGCAGCAGAATCAGCACTGACCTCACATCTAGAGCATACACATTTAGCAGCAGCACTGACCTCAGCATGTAGCACATATGGATGTAGCAGGAGCATCAGCGACCTTTGCATGTAGCATACAGATGTAGCAGCATCAGCACTGACCTCAGCATCTAGCACATACAGATGTATCAGCATCAGCACTGACCTTAGGATCTAGCACATACAGATGTAGCAGCATCAGCCCTGACCCCAGCATCTAGCACCTACAGATGTAGCAGCAGCAGTGACCTCAGCATCTAGCACATACAGATGTAGTAGCAGCATCAGCACTGACCACAGCACATACAGATGTAGCAGCAGCATCAGCACTGACCTCAGCATCTAGCACATACAGATGTATCAGCAGCATCAACACTGACCTCAGCATCCATCACATACAGATGTAGCAGCAGCAGTGACCTCAGCATGGTGCACATACAGATGTAGCATTAGCATCAGCACTGACCTCAGCATCTAGTGCATACAGATATAGTAGCAGCATCAGCACTGACGTTAGCATCTTGCACATACAGATGTAGCAGCAGTATCAGCACTGACCACAACATCTAGTACATACAGATGTAGCATCAGCACTGACCTCAGCATCTAGTACATACAGATGTAGCAGCATCAGCACTGACCTCAGCATCTAGCACATACAGATGTAGCAGCAGCATCACCACTGACCTCAGCACCTAGCACATACAGATGTACCAGCAGCATCAGCATTGACCTCAGCATCTAGCACACATAGATGCAGCAGCATCACCACTGACCTCAGCAGCTAGCACATACAGATGTAGCAGCAGCATCAGCACTGACCTCAGCATGTAGCACATACAGATATAGTAACAGCATCAGCACTGACCTCAGCATCTAGCACATACAGATGTAGAAGGAGCAGCAGCACTGACCTCAGCATCTAGCACATACAGATGTAGCAGCAGCATCAGCACTGACCTCACCATGTAGCACATACAGATGTAGCAACAGCATCAGCACTGACCACAGCATCTAGCACATAAAGATGTAACATCAGCACTGACCTCACATCTAGCACATACAGATGTAACAGCAGTATCAGCACTGACCACAGCATCTAGCACATACAGATGTAACAGCGGTATCAGCACTGACCACAGCATCTGGCACATACAGATGTAGCAGCAGCATCAGCACTGACCACATCTAGCACATACAGATGTAGAAGCAGCAGAACTGACCTCAGCCTCTAGCACATACAGATGTAGCAGCCGCATCAGCACTGACCTCAGCATCTAGCACATATAGATGTAGCATCAGAAGTGACCTCAGCATCTAGCACATACAGATGTAGCAGCAGCACTGACCTCAGCATCTAGGACATACAGATGTAGCAGCATCAGCACTGACCTTATCGTCTAGCACATACAGATGCAGCAGCAGCACTGACCTCAGCCGCTAGCACATACAGAAGTAGCAGCAGTATCAGCACTGACCTCAGCATCTAGCACATACAGATGTAGCATCAGCATCAGCACTGACCTCAGCATCTAACACATACAGATGTAGCCTAAGCACTGACCAAAGCATGTAGGACATACAGATGTATCAGCAGCATCAGCACTGACCACATCTAGCACATACAGATGTAGAAGCAGCAGAACTGACCTCAGCCTCTAGCACATACAGATGTAACAGCCGCATCAGCACTGACCTCAGCATCTAGCACATATAGATGTAGCATCAGAAGTGACCTCAGCATCTAGCACATACAGATGCAGCAGCAGCACTGACCTCAGCCGCTAGCAAATACAGAAGTAGCAGCAGTATCAGCACTGACCTCAGCATCTAGCACATACAGATGTAGCAGCAGCATCAGCACTGACCTCAGCATCTAACACATACAGATGTAGCATCAGCACTGACCTCAGCATGTAGGACATACAGATGTAGCAGCCACATCAGCACTGACATCAGCATCTAACACATACAGATGTAGCAGCAGCACTGACCTCAGCATCTAGCACATACAGATGCAGCAGCAGCATCAACACTGATCTCAGAATCCAGCACATAATGATGTAGCAGCAGCAGCACTGACTTCAGCATCTAGCACATACAGATGTAGCAGCAGGAGCACTAACCTCATCATCTAGCACATACAGATGTAGCATCAGCACTGACCTCAGCCTCTAGCACATACAGATGTAGCATCAGCATCAGCACTGACCACATCTAGCACATACAGATGTAGCAGCAGCAGAACTGACCTCAGCCTCTAGCATATACAGATGTAGCAGCAGCACTGACCTCAGCATCTAGCACATACAGATGTAGCATCAGCATTAGCACTGACCTCTGCGTCTAGCACATACAGATGCAGCAGCAGCATCAGCACTGACCTCAGCGTCTAGCACATACAGATGTAGCATCAGCAGTGACCTCAGCATCTAGCACATACAGATGTAGCAGCAGCACTGACCTCAGCATCTAGGACATACAGATGTAGCAGCATCAGCACTGACCTCATCATCTAGCACATACAGATGCAGCAGCAGCACTGACTTCAGCCGCTAGCACATACAGAAGTAGCAGCAGCATCAGCACTGACCTTAGCATCTAGCACATACAGATGTAGCAGTATCAGCACTGACCACAGCATCTAGCACATACAGATGTAGCAGCAGCATCAGCACTGACCTCAGCATCTAGCACATACAGATGTAACAGCAGCATCAGGACTGACCTCAGCATCTATCATATACAGATGTAGCAGCATCAGCACTGACCACATCAAGCACATACAGATGTAACAGCAGCATCAGCACTGACCTCAACATCTAGCACATACAGATGTAGTAGCAGCATCAGCACTGACTTCAGCATCTAGCACATACAGATGTAGCAGCATCAGCACTAACCTCAGCATCTAGCACATACAGATGTAGCAGCATCAGCACTGACCTCAGCATCTAGCACATACAGATGTAGCAGCATCAGCACTGACCTCAGCATCTAGCACATACTGATGTAGCAGCAGCACTGACCTCAGCATCTAGAACATACAGATGTAGCATTAGCATCAGCACTGACCTCACATCTAGCACATACAGATGTAGCAGCATCAGCACTGACCTCACATCTAGCACATACAGATGTAGCAGCAGCATCAGCACTGACCTCAGCATCTAGTACATACAGATGTAGCAGCAGCATCAGCACTGACCTCACATCTAGCACATACAGATGTAGCAGCAGCATCAGAACTGACCTCAGCATCTAGCACATACAGATGTAGCAGCAGCATCAGCACTGACCTCAGCATCTAGCACATACAGATGTAACAGCAAGATCAGCACTGACCACAGCATCTAGCACATACAGATTTAGCAGCATCAGCAATGAACTCAGCATCTAGCACATACAGATGTACCAGCAGCATCAGCATTGACCTCAGCATCTAGCACATACAGATGTACCAGCAGCATCAGCACTGACCTCAGCATCTGGCACATACAGATGTAGCAGCAGCAGCACTGACCTCAGCATCTAGCACATACAGATGTAGCAGCCACATCAGCACTGACTTCAGCATCTAGTACATACCAATGTAGCAGCAGCATCAGCACTGACCTCAGCATCTAGCACATACAGATGTAACAGCAGCATCAGCACTGACCTCAGCATCTACCACATACAGATCTAGCAGCATCAGCACTGACCTCAGCATCTAGCACATACAGATGTAGCAGCATCAGCACTGACCTCAGCATCTAGCACATACAGATGTAGCAGCATCAGCACTGACCTCAGCATCTAGCACATACAGATGTAGCATCAGCACTGACCTCAGCATCTAGCACATACAGATGTAGCAGCATCAGCACTGACCTCAGCATCTAGCACATACAGATGTAGCAGCAGCATCAGCACTGACCTCAGCATCTAGCACATACAGATGTAGCAGCAGCATCAGCACTGACCTCAGCATCTAGCACATACAGATGTAGCAGCAGCATAAGCACTGACCTCAGCATCTAGCACATACAGATGTAGCAGCATCAGCACTGACCTCAGCATCTAGCACATACAGATGTAGCATCAGCACTGACCTCAGCATCTAGCACATACAGATGTAGCAGCATCAGCACTGACCTCAGCATCTAGCACATACAGATGTAGCATCATCAGCACTGACCTCACATCTAGCACATACAGATGTAGCAGCAGCATCAGCACTGACCTCAGCATCTGGCACATACAGATTTAGCAGCAGCACTGACCTCAGCATCTAGCACATACAGATGTAGCATCAGCATCAGCACTGACCTCAGCATCTAGCACATACAGATGTAGCAACAGCATCATCACTGACCTCAGCATCTAGCACATACAGATGTAGCAGCAGCATCAGCACTGACCTCAGCATCTAGCACATACAGATGTAGCAGCATCAGCACTGACCTCAGCATCTAGCACATACAGATGTAGCAGCAGCATCAGCACTGACCTCAGCATCTAGCACATACAGATGTAGCAGCATCAGCACTGACCTCACATCTAGCACATACAGATGTAGCAGCATCAGCACTGACCTCAGCATCTAGCACATACAGATGTAGCAGCATCAACACTGACCACAGCATCTAGCACATACAGATGTAGCAGCAGCAGCACTGACCTCAGCATCTAGCACATACAGATGTAGCAGCAGCATCAGCACTGACCTCATCTAGCACATACAGATGTAGCAGCAGCATCAGCACTGACCTTAGCATCTAGCACATACAGATGTAGCAGCAGCATCAGCACTGACCTCAGCATCTAGCACATACAGATGTAGCAGCAGCATCAGCAATGACCTTAGCATCTAGCACATACAGATGTAGCAGTATCAGCACTGACCTCAGCATCTAGCACATACAGATGTAGCAGCTGCATCAGCACTGACCTCAGCATCTAGCACATACAGATGTAGCAGCAGCATCAGCACTGACCTCAGCCGCTAGCACATACAGAAGTAGCAGCAGCATCAGCACTGACCTTAGCATCTAGCACATACAGATGTAGCAGGCAGCATCAGCACTTACCTCAGCATCTAGCACATACAGATGTAGCATCAGCACTGACCTCAGCATGTAGCACATACAGATGTAGCAGCAGCATCAACACTGACCTCAGCATCTAGCACATACAGATGTAGCAGCATCAGCACTGACCTCAGCATCTAGCATATACAGACGTAGAAGCAGCATCAGCACTGACCTCAGCATCTAGCACATACAGATGTAGCAGCAGCACTGACCTCAGCATCAAGCACATACAGCTTTAGCTACATCAGCACTGACCTCAGCATCTAGCACTTACAGATGTAGGAGTATCAGCACTGACCTCAGCATCTGGCACATACAGATGTAGCAGAATCAGCACTAACCTCAGCATCTAGCACATACAGATGTAGCAGCATCAGTACTGACCTCAGCATCTAGCACATACAGATGTAGCAGCAGCATCAGCACTGACCTCAGCATCTAGCACATACAGATGTAGCAGCAGCAGCACTGACCTCAGCATCTAGCACATACAGATGTAGCAGCCACATCAGCACTGACTTCAGCATCTAGTACATACAGATGTAGCATCATCAGCACTGACCTCAGCATCTAGCACATGCCGATGTAGCAGCAGCAGCAGCACTGACCTCAGCATCTAGCACATACAGATGTAGCAGCAGCATCAGCACTGACCTCAGCATCTAGCACATACAGATGTAGCAGCATCAGCACTGACCTCACATCTAGCACATACAGATGTAGCAGCATCAGCACTGACCTCAGTATCTAGCACATACAGATGTAGCAGCATCAGCACTGACCTCAGCATCTAGCACATGCAGATGTAGCAGCAGCATCAGCACTGACCTCAGCATCTAGCACATACAGATGTAGCAGCATCAGCACTGACCTCAGCATCTAGCACATACAGATGTAGCAGCAGCATCAGCACTGACCTCAGCATCTAGCACATACAGATGTAGCATCAGCATCAGCACTGACCTCAGCATCTAGCACATACAGATGTAGCAGCATCAGCACTGACCTCAGCATCTAGCACGTACTGATGTACCTTCAGCACTGACCTCACCATCTACCACAGACAAATCTAGCAGCATCAGCACTGACCTGAGCATCTAGCACATACAGATATAGTAGCAGCATCAGCACTGACATTAGCATCTAGCACATACAGATGTAGCAGCAGTATCAGCACTGACCACAGCATCTAGTACATACAGATGTAGCATCAGCGTCAGCACTGACCTCAGCATCTAGCACATACAGATGTAGCAGCATCAGCACTGACCTCAGCATCTAGCACATATGGATGTAGCAACAGCAATGACCTCAGCATCTAGCACATACAGATGTAGCAGCATCTGCACTGACCTCAGCATCTAGCACATACAGATGGAGCAACAGCACTGACCTCATCTAGCACATACAGATATAGCAACAGCACTGACCTCATCTAGTACATACAGATGTAGCATCAGCACTGACCTCAGCATCTAGCACATACAGATGTAGCAGCAGCATCAGCACTGACCACAGCATCTAGCACATACAGATATAGCTGCAGCATCAGCACTGACCTCACATCTAGCACATAAAGATGTAGCAGCAGCACTGACCTCAGCATCTAGCACATACAGATGTAGCAGCATCAGCACTGACCACAGCATCTAGCACATACAGATGTAGCAGCAGCATCAGCACTGACCTCAGCACCTAGCACATACAGATGTAGCAGCAGCATCAGCACTGACCTCAGCATCTAGCACATACAGATGTAGCAGCAGCATCAGCACTGACCTCAGCATCTAGCACATACAGATGTAGCAGCAGCATCAGCACTGACTTCAGCATCTGCACATACAGATGAAGCAGACCTGCATCAGCACTGACCTCAGCATCTAGCACATACAGATGAGGCAGCAGCATCAGCTCTGACCTCAGCATCTAGCACATACAGATGTAGCAGCATCAGCACTGACCTCAGCATCTAGCACATACAGATGTAGCAGCATCAGCACTGACCTCAGCATCTAGCACATACAGATGTAGCAGCAGCATCAGCACTGACCTCAGCATCTAGCACATACAGATGTAGCAGCAGCATCAGCACTGACCTCAGCATCTAGCACATACAGATGTAGCAGCATCAGCACTGACCTCAGCATCTAGCACATACAGATGTAGCAGCATCAGCACTGACCTCACATCTAGCACATACAGATGTAGCAGCATCAGCACTGACCTCAGCATCTAGCACATACAGATGTAGCAGCAGCATCAGCACTGACCTCAGCATCTAGCACATACAGATGTAGCAGCAGCATCAGCACTGACCTCAGCATCTAGTATATACAGATGTAGCATAAGCAACATCACTGTCCTCAGCAACTAGCACATACAGATGTAGCAGCAGCATCAGGACTGACCTCAGCATCTATCATATACAGATGTAGCAGCATCAGCACTGACCACATCAAGCACATACAGATGTAACAGCAGCATCAGCACTGACCTCAACATCTAGCACATACAGATGTAGTAGCAGCATCAGGACAGACATCAACATCTAGCATATACAGATGTAGCAGCATCAGCACTAACCTCAGCATCTAGCATATACAGATGTAGCATCAGCACTAACCTCAGCATCTAGCACATACAGATGTAGCAGCATCAGCAGTGACCCCAGCATCTAGCACATACAGGTGTAGCAGCAGCATCAGCACTGACTTCAGCTACTAGCACATACAGATGTAGCAGCAGGAGCACTGAGCTCAGCATCTAGCACATACAGATGTAACAGCAGCATCAGCACTGACCTCAACATCTAGCACATACAGATGTAGTAGCAGCATCAGGACAGACATCAACATCTAGCATATACAGATGTAGCAGCATCAGCACTAACCTCAGCATCTAGCACATACAGATGTAGCAGCATCAGCAGTGACCCCAGCATCTAGCACATACAGGTGTAGCAGCATCAGCACTGACTTCAGCTACTAGCACATACAGATGTAGCAGCAAGAGCACTGAGCTCAGCATCTAGTGCATACAGATATAGTAGCAGCATCAGCACTGACGTTAGCATCTAGCACATACAGATGTAGCAGCAGTATCAGCACTGACCACAGCATCTAGTACATACAGATGTAGCATCAGCGTCAGCACTGACCTCAGCATCTAGCACATACAGATGTAGCAGCAGCATCAGCACTGACCTCAGCATCTAGCACATACAGATGTAGCAGCATCAGCACTGACCTCAGCATCTAGCACATACAGATGTAGCAGCATCAGCACTGACCTCACATCTAACACATACAGATGTAGCAGCAGCAGCACTGACCTCTGCATTTAGTACATACAGATGTAGCAGCAGCATCAGCACTAAACTCAGCATCTAGCACATACAGATGTAGCAGAGTCAGCACTGACCTCACATCTAGCACATACAGATGTAATAGCATCAGCACTGACCTCAGCATCTGATACATACTGATGAAGTAGCATCTGCCCTGACCTCACATATAGCACTTACAGATGTAGCATCATCAGCACTGACCTCAGCATCTAGCACATACAGATGTAGCAGAAGCAGCAGCCCTGACCTTAACATCTAGCACATACAGATGTAGCAGAAGCATCAGCACTGACCTCACATCTAGCACATACAGATGTAGCTTCAGCATCAACACTGACCTCACATCTAGCACATACAGATGTAGCAGAATCAGCACTAACCTCAGCATCTAGCACATACAGATGTAGTAGTAGCATAAGCAGTGATGTCAGCATCTAGCACATACAGATGTAGCAGCATCAGTACTGACCTCAGCATCAAACACATACAGATGTAGCAGCAGCATCAGCACTGACCTCAGCATCTAGCACATACAGATGTAGCAACAGCACTGACCTCAGCATGTAGTACATACAGATGTACCAGCAGCAGTGCTGATCTCAGCATCTAGAACATACAGATGTAGCATCAGCACTGACCTCATCATCTAGCTCATACAGATGTAGCTTCAGCATCAACACTGACCTCACATCTAGCACATACAGATGTAGCAACAGCACTGACCTCAGCATGTAGTACATACAGATGTACCAACAGCAGTGCTGATCTAAGCATCTAGAACATACAGATGTAGCATCAGCACTGACCTCATATCTAGCACATACAGATGTAGCAGCAGCATCAGCCCTGACCTCACATCTAGCACATAAAGATGTAGCAGCAACATCAACACTGACCTCTGCATCTAGCACATACAGATGTAGCAGCAACATCAGCACTGACCTCTGCATCTAGCACATACAGGTGTAGCAGAGGTGCAGCATCAGTACTGACCTCATATTTAGCACATATAGATGTAGCAGCAGCATCAGCACTGACTTCAGCATCTAGCATATACAGATGTAGCAGCATCTGCCCTAACCTCAGCGTCTAGCACATACAGATGTAGCAGCAGCAGCAGCCCTGACCTTAGCATCTAGCACATACAGATGTAGCAGCAGCAGCAGCCCTGACCTTAGCATCTAGCACATACAGATGTAGCAGCAGCATCAGCACTGACCTCAGCATCTAGCACACACACACGTAGCAGAGCTGCAGCAGTAGCACTGAACTCACATCTACAACATCCAGATGTAGCAGCATCAGCATTGCCCTCAGCATCTAGCACAAACAGACGTATCAGCATTAGCACTGACCTCAGCATCTAGCACATACAGATGTAGCAGCAGCATCAGCACTGACCTCAGCATCTGGCACATACAGATGTAGCAGCTTCATCAGCACTGACCTCAGCATCTAGCACATACAGATGTAGCAGCATCAGCACTGACCTCAGCATCTGGCACATACAGATGTAGCAGCTTCATCAGCACTGACCTCAGCATCTAGCACATACAGATGTAGCAGCATCAGCACTGACCTCAGCATCTAGCACATACAGATTTAACAACATCAGCACTGACCTCAGCATCTAGCACATACAGATGTAGCAGCAGCATTAGCACTGACCTCAGCATCTAGTATATACAGATGTAGCAACAGCATCATCACTGACCTCAGCATCTAGCACATAGAGATGTAGCAGCAGCATCAGCACTGACCTCACATCTAGCACATACAGATGTAGCAGCATCAGCACTGACCTCAGCATCTAGTACATACAGATGTAGCAACAGCATCATCACTGACCTCAGCATCTAGCACATACAGATGTAGCAGCAGCATCAGCTCTGACCTCACATTGAGCACATACAGATGTAGCATCATCAGCATTGACCTCAGCATCTAGTACATACAAATGTAGCATCAGGAATGACCTCAGCATCTAGCACATACAGATGTAGCAGCATCAGCACTGGCCTCAGCATCTAGCACAAACTGATGCAGCTTCAGCACTGACTTCAGCATCTAGCACGTACATTTGTAGCAGCAGCATCAGGCTTGACCTCAGCATCTAGCACATGCAGATGTAGCATCAGCATTGACCTCAGCAACAAGCTCCTACAGATGTTGCAGCAGCATTGACATCAGCATCAAGCACATACAGCTTTAGCAGCATCAGCACTGACCTCAGCATCTAGCACTTACAGATGTAGGAGCATCAGCACTGACCTCAGCATCTAGCACATAGAGATGTAGCAGCATCAGCACTGACCTCAGCATCTGGCACATACAGATGTAGCAGCAGCAGCACCGACCTCAGCATCTAGTGCATACTGATGTAGCAGCAGCATCAGTACTGACCTCACATCTAGCACATACAGATGTAGCAGCAGCATCAGGACTGACCTCAACATCTAGCACATACAGATGTAGCCGCAGCATCTGCACTGACCTCAGCATCTAGCACATACAGATGTAGCAGCATCATCAGCACTGACCTCACATTGAGCACATACAGATGTAGCATCATCAGCACTGACCTCACATCTAGCACATACAGATGTAGCAGCATCTGCCCTGACCTCAGCATCTAGCACATACAGATGTAGCAGCATCAGCACTGACCTTACATCTAGCACATACAGATGTAATAGCATCAGCACTGACCTCATATCTAGCATATACAGATGTAGCAGCATCTGCCCTGACCTCAGCATCTAGCACATACAGATGTAGCAGCATCAGCACTGACCTCACATCTAGCACATACAGATGTAGCAGCAGCAGCAGCCCTGACCTTAGCATCTAGCACATACAGATGTAGTAGCATCATCAGCACTGACCTCACATCTAGCACATACAGATGTAGCTTCAGCATCAACACTGACCTCACATCTAGCACATACAGATGTAGCAACAGCACTGACCTCAGCATGTAGTACATACAGATGTACCAGCAGCAGTGCTGATCTCAGCATCTAGAACATACAGATGTAGCATCAGCACTGACCTCATATCTAGCACATACAGATGTAGCAGCAGCATCAGCACTGACCTCAGCATCTAGCACATACAGATGTAGCAACAGCACTGACCTCAGCATGTAGTACATACAGATGTACCAGCAGCAGTGCTGATCTCAGCATCTAGAACATACAGATGTAGCATCAGCACTGACCTCATATCTAGCACATACAGATGTAGCTTCAGCATCAACACTGACCTCACATCTAGCACATACAGATGTAGCAACAGCACTGACCTCAGCATGTAGTACATACAGATGTACCAACAGCAGTGCTGATCTCAGCATCTAGAACATACAGATGTAGCATCAGCACTGACCTCATATCTAGCACATACAGATGTAGCAGCAGCATCAGCCCTGACCTCACATCTAGCACATAAAGATGTAGCAGCAACATCAACACTGACCTCTGCATCTAGCACATACAGATGTAGCAGCAACATCAGCACTGACCTCTGCATCTAGCACATACAGGTGTAGCAGAGGTGCAGCATCAGTACTGACCTCATATTTAGCACATATAGATGTAGCAGCAGCATCAGCACTGACTTCAGCATCTAGCATATACAGATGTAGCAGCATCTGCCCTAACCTCAGCGTCTAGCACATACAGATGTAGCAGCAGCAGCACTGACCTTAGCATCTAGCACATACAGATGTAGCAGCAGCAGCAGCCCTGACCTTAGCATCTAGCACATACAGATGTAGCATCAGCATCAGCACTGACCTCAGCATCTAGCACACACACGTAGCAGAGCTGCAGCAGTAGCACTGAACTCACATCTACATATCCAGATGTAGCAGCATCAGCATTGCCCTTAGCATCTAGCACAAACAGACGTATCAGCATTAGCACTGACCTCAGCATCTAGCACATACAGATGTAGCAGCAGCATCAGCACTGACCTCAGCATCTGGCACATACAGATGTAGCAGCTTCATCAGCACTGACCTCAGCATCTAGCACATACAGATGTAGCAGCATCAGCACTGACCTCAGCATCTGGCACATACAGATGTAGCAGCTTCATCAGCACTGACCTCAGCATCTAGCACATACAGATGTAGCAGCATCAGCACTGACCTCAGCATCTAGCACATACAGATTTAACAACATCAGCACTGACCTCAACATCTAGCACATACAGATGTAGCAGCAGCATTAGCACTGACCTCAGCATCTAGTATATACAGATGTAGCAACAGCATCATCACTGACCTCAGCATCTAGCACATAGAGATGTAGCAGCAGCATCAGCACTGACCTCACATTTAGTACATACAGATGTAGCATCAGCAGCACTGACCTCACATTGAGCACATACAAATGTAGCAGCAGCAGCATTAGCACTGACCTCAGCATCTACACATACAGATGCAGAAACAGCATCAGCACTGACCTCACCATCCAGCACATACAGATGTAGCAGAGCAGCAGAGCCCTTAGCCTTCTGTCATTTAAAACTCCCAAGTCTGTACTCTGATGGTGCAGAGTATGGGGGTAAATCAGCTTGTAGGGTGTCTGCATACTTTATAGTGCTCTGTTGTAAGTGCTGACTGTGTTATTGGCTACCTATGATGCATTGCACCTACATAGTATATAATTAACATTATTTAATGGCTGTAGTTTAAGTCAAACAATGATGAACAGTAATTAATACATCATTGGCCTTTTAGATACTCTCAGCAATGTAGTGCAGGGTGCAAACATGTGCTCTGTATGTAAACAAAGCTTAGCAGTCAATGGACACACCCCCAGACTTGCAAGCTCAACAT
Source organism: Protopterus annectens (assembly GCF_019279795.1). Lineage (NCBI taxonomy): Eukaryota > Metazoa > Chordata > Ceratodontiformes > Protopteridae > Protopterus > Protopterus annectens. Next base: position 1,869,123,889 of record NC_056729.1, read on the forward strand.
AGCAGGGTGCCATGCAAATATGTGGAAACACATGCTGTGTCATAAACAAAGCCTTGAAGTCAGTGCACACTCCTCAGATTTCCACGCTTAGCATGGTGGTGTGCCACTTAAACAGGGGCAGCTCAGCTGCATTTAGCTCAGAAGTTAGTGCACACACCTTCTCCTGATGTCAACTACCTCCTCTGCAGATACCAACATGGTTCTCTGCCTATATGGAGGGGATATGTAGACACAATTACCTCATTATGCTATTCAGTAACTCCACCTCATTTGCATAGGGATCTGTGCTCACAACTTCGATACTACATGCTTCCAAGCCCTACCACGTTAGCAACAGTATCAATGCACCATTATGGATATTGCACATTTATTTATTTATTTATTATTTATTTATTTATTCCAGTTTGATGACCAGGACGGTCCCACTGGGCTCAGGGAGCCCATTTTTAGTGGAGGCCCAGGGAGAAAAGCTCCACAATACATAGTTTAGTTACATGAATAATTACAGAGAAACCTTGCATTACAAACAACAGGTAGCATTCAAAAAGAAAAGAAAACAAACAATTACAATTACAATTTTGTTTAGGCAAGAAAGACAGGCATATAGCCTGATGGCTAGATTTTACAGTTTAGCTATTTATATATCTACATATGTGAGAGAGGTTAGCTAGGTGAGATGTTTTGCCAGGCGTAAAAAAGGAGGATAGCTTGAGAGGTATGGGGTGAAGAGAACAGTTGCATTCTCTGTTAAAATAAAGGTAGGAATGAAGAAGAGTTTTAAAGTTTTCAAGGTTGTCACAGGTCCTCAGAGATGAGGGAAGAGCATTCCATATTTTTTAGCTAAGGAGAAGGATAGCAGAAGCTGACCAGTTTGGCACTTGGGTATTTGGATAGTGATTAGAGTTGCTGGGTAGATGTAAAGGTTCTATGGGGGGTATATGGTTGTTAGATATTGGATAGTGCAGGGCACTTAGTAGGTTGGAACAGTAATCTGTAGGCATTGGTGATTTGGAAAAAGTCCAGTTGGTTGGGGAGTTCAAGCGAATTTAATGAGTGAAGGGAGGTACAGTGATGAAAGGAGGATTTGGCTTTGGTAGCAAATCTGGAGATTTCATTATAACATACTTCCAGTTTGGAGGAGAGTTTGGAGGATAAATTACTAAGCAGAGGGGCACCATACAGTAGAGAAGGAAGGAGATAGGTTGTGGCGAGAGTTAGTCTGGTAGCAGGAGAGAGGAAGTAGTTGTTTCTGTAAAGTAGGCAGAGTTTTATGTGGGTTTTCTTTATGTTTAGATGGATGTGAGTGTTAAATTTTAGGTGTTCATCATTGGTGACACCAAGAAGTTTGGTGGAGGGAACAACCTCTAAGATGGAGTTGTTAAGGCTGGTTATTTGAAGTGAGTTTTTATCAATAGGGGAAGATTTTGAAGGAGAGACTAGAAGGATTTTAGTTTTGTTGGCATTTAATGAGAGGTGATTTCGGAGCATCCAGTTTTCGGTGGAAGAAAAGGCTGTTTGTGTTAGTATTTGGAGATCTGTTAGGTTAGAGGTGGAGCAGATCAAAGTAGAATCATCAGCATATTGTACAATATAAGTATTAGGTATGGTTTTGTGAAAGTCATTACTAAAGATATCGAATAGTATTGGGCCAAGTATCAAACCTTGGGGTACTCCAGTGGGGTTAAGAAGAAAGGTGGAGGTGCCCTGACCCCATTTTATAGCCTGGGACCTGTCTGAAAGATAGCTGGAGAATCAGGAAAGTGTTTTGTGGAAGAGATTGAGATTAGACAGATGATTTAGTAGGTGGGTGTGGGAGATGGTATCAAAAGCTTTAGATAAGTCCAGCAGAATGGAGGATACGATTTTACCAGAGTCACAAGCTGAATTGACAGTATGTGAGAAGGGTGGTGTTGGTACTGTGTCCTGGGTGGAAGCCGTGTTGAGTAGGAGAGAATAGCTAGTGTTTGGTAAGGAATGTCAAGAGCTGAAGGTGGATGCATTTTTCAAGAAGCTTGGAGATTGGGGAGAGGATGGCTATGGGGCAGAAATTGGAGACGTTGCAGTTTTTGTCACCCTTGTGAAGTGGAAGAATATATGCAGCACACCATAGTTTGGTAACATAGGATTCAAGTAAGGATCTATTGAGCAGGATGCTGATAAGAAGAGCAATACCATCGGAGGCTATTTTTAAGAAGGAGGAGGAGGGAATGTTGTCAGGGGCATTGGAGCAAGGCTTTAGTTTTGAAAGTAGTTTCTTTATTAGATAGGTTGAGATGGGTTTGAGTTCGAATGTAGGGGGGAGAAGAGGGAGAGGAAGATTGGGTGTGGAGATGTGAATGGTTATTGCTGGGAACGGTCTTGGTTAGCTCAGCAATAGAAGTGGTGAAGAAGCTATAGTGAGGCAATTTCAAGGGCAGAGTTGCTGGTGTCGGGGCAAGGGTTGTTTTTAGTACCTGGCCTAAGGAGGGAATTAATTGAGTTCCAAAATTGTTTGGGTTTTTTTGCATGATTTTCTTGGATTTTGATGTAGTAAGATTTTTTTATTTTTGATAACTTGTTTTTTGGCTAGGTTTCTCAGCTGTTTATATTTATGTAAGATTTCTGGCTGTTTGTATTGGAGGTATGTTTTCCAGGTTTTATCTCTTTGTAGCATAATCTTTTTGGTTTCTTTGGTAAGCCATGGGGCAATCTTAGTTTTTACTCTTTTTGTTCTTATTTGAGCTAGGGAGTTAAGGACATTTAAGAATGCTGTATTGAAAAAGTCAACAGCTGCATCTAATAGGAGAGTTTTTAAGGGGTTCCAGTCAGTATGCTTAAGGGAACAAGAGAAGGTAGTAGGATTAAAGTTAGAGAGGTTATGAGTGTGAATGAACTGGTGGGAGTGTGGAGAAGTGATGGTAGCTCGTTGGGAGAAGGCAGGGAGGTGGTTTCCTAATGAGTCATGAAGGACACCAGATTTTATGCCTTTACTGGGATGAGATGCTAGGAGCCAGTTTAGTATGGAGCCCGGGGGGTTGGTTTTGTTAGGCCTAGTAATGGAGTTAGTAAGTTGAGTGTAGTTAAATAGATTAATTGACATGGTGGAATTAGTGTTATTGATTTTATTTCAGTCTATATTTACATCTCCAAATATGTAGGTTTCTAGCTAATTATTTGAGGAGGCCAAGGAGAGGATGTCTTCCAAGGTATTGGTATTGTTTCCTGGAGGAATATAAAGGGAAATGAAGAAGATGCTTTTATGGTTGTTTATTTTTAGTACGCCAGTTACAAGTTCAGCATTACTGAAAGAAGGGATGGGATTAGGATATGGAGTAAAGGGCAGCTGGTTAGAGTAGATTAGTGCTACACCATCACCTTTTCTACTTAGGCAGTCGGATTGAAGTGATTGAAATCTGGTGGGAAGGAATTCAGAGTCACTTATATGAGGTTTTAGCCAGGTTTCAGAGATGGTTACAATGTCAGGTGAGTTGTGATTGAGCCAGGCATGAAAGAGGGTTAATTTGTTTTTTAAGCTTTGAGCATTGATGGTGAGGAATTTGAGGTATTTACTAGTGGATTTATTGTAAGAGCCAGGGTGATTTGTTGGAGAGACGTTTGGTCCTGGATTAGGGTGAATGTCATTGGCTAAGCAAAGGAAAGAGAGAATTGGAATAAGTTTTTTTGGTTTGTACTTAGGTAGAAGTGTTTGGTACAGAATAGGTTTAGGTTTGTAGAATTTAATAGAGATTGGGAAAAGTTTTACCTTTAAGAGGAGGATAGGGCAGGAGGGCAGTAAAGAGGCAGAGATGTTTTGGAAGAGTGTTGTGTGGGGGAAGTGGGGAGGAAGAGGTGAAGGGTCTAGATGGAAGTGGGTATAGGAGGTGGCATGGTATACAGGAAGTAGAATAAGGATGTGGATAGATGTGGAAATAAAGTTTTTTGGAGTAAGAGAGAGAGCATGATAGGTGGAGCCTGTCAGATGTAATAGAGAGGAGGGTAATGGGACTTAAGAGGGAGGGGGGTGTTAGTGAGATCCAGGTGGGCTGGAGGAAGGAGTGGGGGAAAAGTGTTTGAGGATTGGTTGGTGGTGAGAGGGAGGGATATTGGGTGGAGAATAAATATAGGAGTAGTGGGGGTGGGTGAGATTTGGGGGCAGGGTAGGGGAATGGAGCAAGCAAGAGCAATAAAACTGAACGCTGGAGAAAAGTATCAGTAACTGCAAGGTCTCAACTGATCCAGAAGGTAAATTAACCAATATGTAAGGGAAAAATTCTTTAATGGCGTTTAAGCTGTGGTTAATTTTCCAAGGAGGGAGTGGATACTTAGGAGCTATAGACTGGGGAGTATGACTTAATAGAAACCAACCAGGGTTTGGTAAACAGGGGAAAAGGCTGGAGATAATTGCAGTAGCTAGCTTTTACATGGGATAATGCCACCACCTAGTGACAAAAATAGATACTATAAAGCTGAGATAAGCAATCACTCAATTACTTATGTAATCAAGGGGTTGGGAGCACTGGAGGAGGGAGAGAGGCAAGTGGTCTGCAGTAGTCTGTTAAAAGAAACACACACACGGAAGGGCAGCTAGCACATATGGGTATTAATTACATAGTCCAAAATTACTTATTTGTAGGCTACATACATTCAAACTCTTGTGGGGATGTCCTTTCAGTAGCAACTCTCTTATGAAGCCTTCCTGACAGGTGAAGTTCAGGGTGTCTTCTGGGACTGACAGGAGGTTTCCTTAATACCCTAATTGCAGGGGGGAGTACCCAGATGGTGTACTGTAAAAAGACAGAGAAAGACAGTGAGTTAGGTGAATGGAGATGATACAGGAATGAGGTAGAGGGATAAGACAGAAAGTAGGAGGGATAGGTGAACGTAAAGGTAGATGTGAAAGCAGCAAGTAAAGCCTGATGCAACAGTGCAAGGTACACAGTACACATTCAATGAAATATTCAGTTACACCACAATTCGAGCATAGTACAGTACCCTGGACCCTTTAGGAGGGAAGGGCATTGATTGCATTAGGCAATAAAAAATCACCAGTAGTCAAAAACAGAGCATTAAATGCATAGATACATCCAGATACAGTATTTCAGCAAAATAACCACAATAGTGCAACATATACATAGAGAATTAGTGTGGACACTGACCTGATTTAGAATATCAGTTATACAAGGGACAGCTGTTGTTATATTAAACTGTGAAGACTATTCCACCCATATGATTTCCGAATTTAAATAAAACAATTACAATATAGTGAGAACCCTATTCCACCTATGTGGTCATTTCAACCTAATACCCAGCGGAATCTTTGTACCACAAGCATGGAGAAACCTCTTTTATATTCTGTTAGTCAGCTTTGATGCATGGAAATTTACACACTCTCTTGTTGGAGCCCTTTTTGCTTGTCGTTTTAGCAGTAGTTTGAGCTATTTAATATTAGATCGTAATATCATGCTACAAAACACCCTTGTTGGCGTCCCTTAGCTGATTGCTTTTACAGCAAGCTATGTTTAGTTAAATAAGGATACCCAACATAAACTAACCACACTATGAAATAAAAGGAACTACTGTTAGCCTTAACATTGTACTACAACACCCAAGTTGGCGTCCTTTTGCTGACCACCTTTACAGCATGCTGTAAAAAATACATAACAGCACAAACGAGCCTCACCTGCCCCAATAATAAACTGGTAGATCTCTTTGCAGAGCTTGGTAACAGCAGCGAGGGGAGCTAGATGGTTTCAGACCATTTCACCATTTATATTAGATATGTATATAAAAAAATACATAACAGCATAAACGAGCCTCACCTGCCCCAATGAGAAGCTGGTAGGTCTCCTTGGAGAGTTTATTTACAGCGACAAAGGAGCTAAACAGTTTCAAACTGTTTCACCATTTATGTTAGTATATCTTAGTGAATATAATCTATTGCAGCATGCATGTCCGCTTTTACTGACAGCACTAGATCGTACTTAAAGTAAAAAGCATATGTAACAATAGTAACACTGTGTAATCACACTCAGAGTACAACAAGGAGATATTTCCAACAGACGTTGTTATTAATCTACCAGTCCTGTAATACATATCTGTCTCATGATATTACTTTTGATTTTTCCTTTTTTTTTTTTTTTATATAAGACATGTTTGCTCACTGCTGTGTGCCACACAAACATGCCTGGATTATTAAACAAAAATGTATTTTGATATATTTACTGTAACTTTTGTGACACAGGGAAGATAGTTTCATTCATATCTGTGTGCTATGCCATTTATGTCCATCTACCTACATTTTTCCAGTCCCTTTTGTCTGTCTGCAGTCCAGTACATGGAATTTTTCCATGTACACTACGGACACTGATATGGGGTCTGCAGGGCTGCCTATCTGCTTACTGGATTGCTCTACCTGCCTCATTTGCATGAGATTCACCTGCTTATGAGGTGATTTGCATGCCACGGAACTTCCCATGTAGGCACATGCAGTGTTTACTGGTTCACAAATATGTTTACTTTCTTGTAAGCACCATGGCACGATGTCTACATAATAAATAAGACTGTGTAGGCTTTATTAAATTCCTCCCAGGGTATATGACAATCATTTAATATTTATTTATTATTTATTATTTATTTATTTGACATTTGTTGACTGGGTTAGTCCAACTGGGACAGAACCCTTTTTCAGTGGAAACCCAGAGAGAAAAGTTCCACAGTAAAGTAAGGTCTCTTAGGATAATATCAAAAAATACATCCCATAGACATAAAAAATAACAAGTAGACATAGACTGCAAAATAGAATCAACAATCCAGCACAATTAGGTAAAGAGGAGAGTAGCAGGAATAATACAGAAAGTGTCGTAGCAATTTCAAGTTATATAACACAAATAAAGCAGGCTGGCTGGGAAAAGAGGAAGGTGTGGTCAAATATGGAAAGAAAAGAAGTTTAAATGTATAGATTAGAAGCAGAGAGATTAAAAAGGCGGATAGAAGTGTTTCAATATAGAAACGAGGTGGAGGAACACTAAAGTAGTAGCAAGAAAGATAATAGGATACATTCGAGAGATGGATCAGTCAGAAGGGAGATAGCTCAGACATAGCTTATTTTTCTTTAAGCAAGTTTTTACTGCCATGCAGAATTTAGATTTGGGTCTAATGAGTCATATGCTGAGTGGTAGTTTATTCCAGTTCTCAGCAGGGTAACAATAATAGAGGTTTTTACCTGTGTTAATCTTGGGTTTATGAATAGTGAGGAGATGTTGTTCAGAGCTCTGGAGTGATATAGAAGGGGTGTATGGGGAAATGTTAGATGTGATACTGGGGCAGAAAGACGGCTTGTGTAATATAGAGTGAATTATTAGAAGCTGAGAGAGTAGAAGGTTATGGGGGAATTCAGGCCAGCTCAGTTTTCTGAGTGCTAAGCAGTGATGAGTGGAGTATGGTAGTTCACCTGCAAATTTAGCTACCTTGTTGTAAGTGGACTCTAGTTTAGAAATAAGAATAGTCTGTAAGTTGGTGAGAATTTAAGAGCCATAGAGAAGGGTTGGTAATAGGTAGGCATGTGATAGAGCTGTTTTAAATGAACTAGAGATAAAGTTTTTATTTCTATAAAGAAGACCAACCCCAGGATTCAGCAATCTTCCATACAGGAATAACTTATTCCTGCATGGAGATGACCATTTAAGTGCAACATGGCAGTGCGCCATGCATAGTTATGAAGGAGCACTGCCTCTTCACCCAAAAGGTCACAGAGCCATGGATGAGTGCAGGGGGTGTGTCTGAGAGCAAAGCTCTCACAATAGAAATGCCTCTGCACTCAAGAATTTCTGTTTGGCAAATACAATGAGCGAGAATGCTCATAGTCATATAGTACATACTCCTCAACTGTCCCTGATTGTCAGGGTCGTCCCTGATTTTGACTCAAATTCTAACTTTGTCCCTCTGAATCCCTCATAACACTGGTGCCATCTGAACAAACGGTGGTGAATTATAGTGAAGAAATAATGACAATAATTAAGAGCTGAGTACTTATTTTACTGCGGGAAATGTACATTTTTTTACATTTCCTAATTCTGTTAATGTCCCAAGTTAATAGAAGTAATATTTTAAAAGTGTCCCTGACTGTCCGCAATTTTGTCTGGATTTGTCCCTGAGTCTGTTGAGAGTTGTCCCTGATTGGAAGACAGCTATGACAATAATCACAAGTTTTTTTTTAGAAAAGTGATAAAGTTTAATCATAGCTGCATGGGTTTCCCCATTGCTTAGCTATGCATACGCCAGCTTAGACAGTACAAGAAGTGAAATAGCAAGATTCATTCACTAGCAGCAGTACTGCAGGGGTGGCTTGTGCTATTGAACTGCAGGACTCCAGACCCCCCAGCTGTAAAAATTAAAAATAAATATAAGTCAAAAACAAAAAGAAAATAACAAAACAAAATTAAACAAGACCTGGACTGTTGCGCATGCGCTGCATTTCCCGCTATCTGGACTGCTGGTGAACCAGTCTGGAGCATGATCACAGAATCCAGACTCCCTCACCAGCAGTCCGGATTAGGAAGACAACATTGAATTTTCAAATTTACCAGAAGTCTATGCAGTTACAACTGCATAGACAGGAAGGAGATCGGACTGCAATGTCCACAGTCTGGTGCTCTCGCAGGAAGGAGCATCACTGCATGGAAGAGGAAGGACTTGCTTGCAGGATTGTACAGCTCTTTGTCATGGGTTTTCTATATGGATGGATCATAGCTTGACTGCAATGGATGATTTCTGTTAGCTACTGCAATGGACTTTCTATATGGAGTAGCTCAAATGCAATGGACTTTCTATATGGAGGAGCTTGACTGCAATGGATAATTTCTGTTAGCTGTGGATGGATTAACAGATAGGGAGGTGTGTGTGTGTGTGTGTGTGTGTGTGTGTGTGTGTGTGTGTGTGTGTGTGTGTGTGTGTGTGTGTAATGCCCCAGTTGCTACATGGTGGTTAGAAAATAAGGCTTGAACTCTGTACCTTGGGCCCAAGAGGCAAGAGCCTGAATTCCCAACCCACCACTATTTGTAAAAACATTTGCAGATTTTTGCCTCATATTTGTTCTGTTCCTCATAAAATTTATGGTTTCCATATTTTTGTTTCTTCACACAGTCAGTGGTTCAGAAGTGCATTGGCAGCATTGTTGCCTAACAGCTGCAGGTTCTCTGGTTTGATTCTTGGCTGGGGTGCCTTCTGTGTGGAGTCTGCATGTTCTCCCTGTGTTTGTGTGGGTTTGCTTTGGTGTTCTCACATCTTACAAAGACATGTGTCTGGAGTGTTTCTCCCTGCTGAAAATTGGCTTTTGTTCCAAGTCAGGCTTTCCTGGTTAACAAATGTTAAAAAAATATGACAAGCATTTGAATTTCAGACTTCATATTCTTCACAAAGTACATGGTAACACAAAACCTTTTATTCTAGCAATTTCGAAGTTTATAAGATGGATATTTGAAATTTATGGACACTATTCCCCCATTATTGGCTTTGTCCAGGGTTTTTGGGCTAAGGTTGAGAGCTATGGAGAGAACTGAATTCACTGAATATGTTTTGGGGTTGTATTCCCCCATTACTGGCTTTATCTTGTCTATCTGTTTTTGCTAACAGGTTGAGAGCTATGGTGAGAAGTGAATCCACTGAATATGTTTGGGGGCTGTATTCCCCCATTATTGGCTTTGTTCAGGTGTTTTGTGCTAAGAGGTTGACAGCTATGGTGAGAACTGAATTCACTAAATGGGCCATTTAAGTTTCAGTCTTCCTCTCTTTCACAAAACAGATACTTTGGTGTAGTGGTATGTCTCTCTGACTGTTTTGCACAGGGTCCTGAGTTCAATACTTGGCAAAGAAATGTATGGTGGTAGCACGGCATTTTATTCTAGCAACTTTTCAACATTATACAACTAATATTTAAAATGTGTCCCTGGTTTTTGGGCCCCCCCTCAACACATTTTGGCTTTTTCCAGATTTCTTGTGCTGCAAAGTTCAGAGATACAGCTGAGTGTCAAGTAGATTTCACAAGAAGCTGAAAGCTGCAGGGGAACAAAAGTTTAGCGCTGCTTATGCTGAGTCTGCTTGCATTGTTAATAGCAGAACAGGCAGTGTACTTGGTTTTGATGCAGAAGGCTGTGAGTTCTACTCCCACAGTAGGTAGATGCATTGTTGATACTGTACTGTGTTGTAAAGGGGTGAATGCTGCAGGCCTTTTCGGTGAAGATACCTAGTAACTATGAACCTGTTATCAGTTTGCCATCCATTTCCTATTGCAATATTACTAGCTTATCATTTTTTAATGCAACATAGGCAATTTATTCCTCAAGGGCAACAGGCACTCTTTTTGTAGATGAAACAATTAAATATAAAGTTGTTTGCTGGCACCAACCTCTTCTTTAGTTACAGATTTCTTTAATGTGGAATTATTTAGATGACTTTTACTTCTTCAGAGATTGTGCATATTTACTGATAATGCTGGACTGTAGAAGTTTGAGTTGACTTTTATGATGGAAATGTTCTGAACTGGGCAGTTTTGTCATTATTGGTGCATGCGTTTTGTTTCATTGTTTACTGGAAAAATGTTCAAAACAATAATTTTAAAATGCCCTCTAACAACTGTATTATATTGTACAAGGAATATAATTTAGTACAATCTGGAAGGTGTATCAAAGAGCACATTTTTGTTTCATGTGCAAGGGGCCTATGATTTGAACACAGCCCAAAGTTAATCTTTATCTGCCACTGGCAAAATGTATTTTCTTTGAATGTGGGTTTCAATGCTGTTTCAATGAATGTGAGTTTCAAGGGCAGAGAAGTTTTAATGCTAAGTCTGTTTTCATTGTGAGATTGCATTGCTTTGTTTAGCAGATGTCTTAGTGTTTGTGCTGTACAATGCAAAATAAAACTTTCAAATGAAGTCCAAATCATTGTAGAAATAAGGCAGTATGCACATTAGTGTTTATGGTAAATGGGATGAAATAACCAAGTAATGGTTCATTGCCATGGCTGCAGGGGGGAGTTCCATTCAACCATGATTTTGTGAGGGGGAACGGCGGCAAACTCAAAGACAGCCCTGGCTGAACTATACCTCTCAACTGTCCAGATTTTCACAGAATGAATAGATGTTTGCTTCTTATTTTTGGTTTGTTCCTCATAACATTTGTGGTTTTCTGGCAATTATTTCTGGCATCTCTGTCGCCATGTTGTGAAGCTATGACCAGAGTGTGTGCAGTAACAGAGTGAGACGTATGTGCATAATAATAATAACTTGAAATCTGGTAATATGTGTGGCAACATTCAGGTAGTGTTAACAAACATTCCCTCCACAGGACTGTCAGGTAAGAAAACTGCTCCTGGAAATAAAGATTGAAATCCTGGACTGGTACTGTTTATTCTGGTATTGTATGGTATTGTTAGTGTGGCAGTTTCTCTGAATAATAATGTAGTAGTAATCACTGTCACCCACACTGGCCTACATAATAAAAATGTCTAGGAATGCCTGTATAAGTCTGTTGTAACTACAAGGTCAGATTGTAACACCATGAGAGACTTATAGACAGAAAACAGTGAAGAGATACACAGCAGTATCTAAATAGTGTGCTCAACTGTGATGTACACTGTTTTATTTTTAGCAGATACAGCTATGGTTCAAATTCTGGGAGTGGTGGTAAGCTGTATGCATAATAATACCCCTCAACTGTACAGATTTGTTCAAAATGTCCAGATAATTGGCCTGTACCTGCTGCCTGTTACCCTGTCCACCTGGCAAATCAGTGTGATGATCTCTGAATATTAGGCAGCTTTTAATGAAACATAACTGATTGTCAGACCTGTAAAAATTCAGAAAATGCATATGAAAACAAACCTATCATTGTAGCATCTCAGCAAAGGTTTATGAGAGCAATTGTAAAAATATGTCCCATTTCCACCTGCATGTTGTCAAGCCTTGACCACAGTGTGTGCAATAAGAGATTGAGAGGTATGTGCATACCATCAACCTGGAATCTGGGAATATGTGTAGAAACAGTCAGGTAGTGTTAACAAACAATTCCTCCACAGGTATACTAGGTAAGAAGTGTAGACTGTAGGTAAAACACAGTGCACGTATATACTTGTTGACAAACATACCACTGTCCAAACTAAGGCCATAGGGTAGTGTAATAATACCAGTAAGTTACAGATTACAGCAGTGACTATGAAAGTTGTGAAAACTACAGGGATATATAAGTTGTTAATTGACATCTCTCTCTCACCCCCCACCATATCTGCAACAATAATCTAAATACACAACTCAATGGGTATGTGTACAATTAAATACACTGTTGGGACATATGTCCTATTGCTTGATAAATATTGAAATGTGTTTCTATGCATGTTCCATGTTGAAATATTCCCACATTGGTGGCCTGTTGCCATCAATGTAACCTGCATGCTGTTGTAATGACCACTGTGGTATCATATATGCATTGCGTCTTTTTGCTATACAAATGTTCCAAATCTGGTGTTTTGGGTTACAGGGAAAATATATGCATGCTGTTAAACCTAATCCTGGAATGTGTTGACTATTACTAACCCACATATGTTTTAATATTGCAACACCATAGCATATTTGGGATGGTTGGTCCTAACGGACCCACCTCTCCCACCTCATCTGGCCATGGCACCAGGCACCAGCACATCTGGGAACCACCTAGAGACCTCCTTGTCCACTGGTCCTGCACCACCTTTGGGTGGAACCACCTCAGAGGATGGGGTTCACCCCCCTGGGAGTGGCATGGACAAGAAACTGTTACCTATCGTCAGGTCCATGGTCTGGTGCATAGCAAGCTCTGCAAGGAGTTTGGAGATCTGCTACACCAGCTTTAGGGCTGCATGGCACATTTAGAAGGTCAGCCTGCCCCTCCTACCCAGCCCCCAGCACAGCCACCTTTGGGGCAGTGAAGGAACAGTGGTGACTTCCCATGGGTGGGGATCTCAGTCCCACTGTTTCCAACTGGGGGCTCATGAGCTTCCAACTTCCAAACACCACACCCCCTCCAAGGTGTGTACCCCCCACATGTGTCATATACCACCCTTGTATGCTGTCTTGCCTGTCATCCTACCCAACCTACCTACCCAAATATACCTACTATCTTCTCCAACATCCCATTCTCAGGGCAATCTGTTCTCAAAAAATATCTCGCCCCATACATAGTTGTCCATTTTGCACACATGTCCACTGGACACGTAATCTGGTGTAATTGACTTCACAACATATTATTGTTGTCCTCACTCCTTTCTCAGGAGTTTGAGTATCCAAATCTACCTCCAAATTCAGTGTATATGCACAGCTCTTGCTGTAGAAGAAATGGGCAGCTATGGGCCTTGCCTATACCCGTCCTGCACATCCCTACCTATTTTCCCTATTGTTTTTCCCTATTTGTGCCCCCTTTTTCACCACTTTCCTATCATCCCTTTTTCTTTTCTTTTAAAGAAATTAGCATGGGGGTAAGCGGGAGTAAGCACTTTTAAGCAGTAGTAAGCAGGTTTAAGCCTGTTTGCATAGGGGTAACAATGTGCACACAGAATAAGCAATTTTGAAGCTAACTCTCTGTAAGCATATTTAACCAGAAGTTAGCATTGCTTACCATCACGCAAGCCCACACAAAACTGCTTACAGCTGCTTAAAAGTGCCTTAGTCACTCTGTATCCAACAACCCTTGTTCTGCCTAGCAACATAATAATCAGCCCTTGGAAGTTTCAAACTCAGGACCCTGCACACTATAGCCAAAGTGATTTGCCACTAAGCCATGTCAGATATAAATAAATCTAATGTTTTCTCAAACATATCATCCAGCACAGTCATTCAACAGTAGAGGAAATGTATTTATATATGGAGGTGTGTGTGTGTGTGTGTGTGTGTGTGTGTGTGTGTGTGTGTGTGTGTGTGTGTGTGTGTGTGTGTGTGTGTGTGTGTGTGTGTGGGTATATAATATATATATATATATATATATATATATATAAATATTACATGTAAACAGATATATATATATATATATATATATATATATATATATATACAGATATATCGATATATAAGAGAACACAACAAATGCATATATGACCAAAGGCACTGTTAATGGGGGTGAGGGGGCCCAATTTAAGTACCTCTTGTAATTATTGATATTATCCCCTCTTCCACAGCCGAACAGATCTGCCTTGCAACACAATAACCAACACTTGCAAGTCCTATACCCAGGACCCTAAACAACATAGCCACAAGAAGTTAACAGTAATCCATCTCACCTGTACGATGTCTGGATGGTATCAATAAGATAGTATGCAGACCAGTCTGTCTACCATAGGGAATGTACAGTGTGGAAGGAGTAAACATTCCAATGATACATATACACACACGTGTGTGTGTGTGTGTGTGTGTGTGTGTGTGTGTGTGTATATATATATATATATATATATATATATATATATATATATATATATAGATATATACACATACACACACATATATATTATTACGTATAGATATGTAGAGGAAGATACATATTTAGAGGGTGCACAGCATATTGAACAGCCAGTATTCCTACAGTTGCCACCTTTTTAAATGGACAAGTGTTTAATTGTCTCATACAAGAGACAATTATTGCAATAAACATATACCGACAGAGAAGTCAAGGATATGACACCACACACAGGTTTGTATACATAAGAAATGTGTATTTCTGTACTATTTCAGTTGTATATGCCATTTCATATAGCAGTTAGGTGTTTGAAATACATACTAACTGAGTAATGCAACTTCCACAGTTGAGAGCTATGCAGACAGACTGCATTCCATGCTAATCTGCTATGTACACACAAACCCTGTTAAACTAGCGGTATACAATGCATATAACAAAACTACTCACACTGTCTGCAAGTCTGGAACCTTATACAAATATGCAGTTGGCCTGTGTCTGCAAGTCCTGTTGTAAGAAGTATTGCTACCTACTGTCTGTAACACTGCTGCCCATACACATGAAGGAAGTCTTTCATACAGGAAGGATAAAGGGACAACTCCCACATGATGTAGTAATTTATAGTAGTGTGTTGTCATGACAGTGGTAATTGGAAGTACTACACAGCTGGCTGCATGCAAGTAGCAAGTGGTGAGCACTGATTGGTGCAGATGCCATCACCTGATCACTTGCATCACCTACAAATCCATGTTGCAATCTATTCAAAGCAGCTCAATCCCTGTAATGGAGGGAGAGAGAGAGAGAGAGAAAAAAAAAGAAAAAGAAAAAAACAAACAAACAGGAAAAAAGTTATCTATACCAACTAAACCTACAAACAACCCTACATAACTAAGGGGACACATAAACTGTATTCAGAAGAGATGACAATCCTACAACAGGTATGTGAAACATACATGCATGTAAATGAATGTAGTACTTCGTCTATAATAATGTGATAGATGATGCGGAAAGATTTATATATGCCATCAGGAGTTGTTGTAATGATGTCCTGCTGAAAAACTGCTATGGACAATAGTGTCTGCCCCAGTGGGCAGTGGGCCATACCTATCAACTGTACAGATCAGCACTGAATGACAAGATGTAAGCCATCATATTGTGTGCTGTGTAATGCAAGACATGTATATTAGTGTGGCAAATAGCTGGTGGTGGAGATAATCCCGTTAGGATAGGCACATGAGTTTCAGAGCCCACCACTTGCAGGACAGTCATGTTAATGTGTAATGTGGCATGCACAAATGCCATAGGTGTGTAATAGGCTTACCTGCAATCTGTCCCTATATATACTCCCTAATGTTAGGATGTGTCCACATGTGACATCTGTCTGTGTCATAGCAAGGCAGAACAGTGTAGCTGTGGAGAAAAGAGAGTTAGAGAATGTGGACCTGATGTTTGAATGCACCCCATATATATATATATATATATATATATATATATATATATATATATATATATATATATATATACATACATGTATGTGTACAGATACACACACACACACACACACACACACACACACACACACACACACACACACACACACACACACACACACACACACACACACACACACACACACACACATATATATATATATATATATATATACATACATATACACAGTAGTAAGTGAGTGCAAAATGGACAGTTATGTCTGGTGTGAAATCCATGTTGGGAACACATTGCCCTTGTTTATGATGGTGGGATTGATATTTTGGGAAAGGATAGTAGGTATATTTGGGGAGGTAGGTTGTGTTGGAAGATAGACAAAACAGCATACAGGGACGGTATATGACATGTGGTGGGTAAACATCTTGGATAAAGAGTGGTGTTTGGAATGTGGAAGCCGATGAGCTTCCATATGGAAACAATGGGACCAAGCTCCCCACCCATGGGCAGTCACAACTCCATCTTCACAGCCCTGAAGGCGCCTGGGCTGGAAGCTGAGCAGGAGGAGCACGCAGACTCTGTGACTGTGTAATGAGGGCCTCAAGGTGATGTAGCACATCCCCCAAGTCTCTGTGGAGTTTCCTATCCACCAGACCCTGGACCTGATTTTGTGTGACAGGATCATGTCTATGTGTGCTCCTAGGGGTGGAGCAAACACCATCCCCTGAGGTTGTTTCACCTGAAGGTAGTGAAGGACCAGCAAATTATGAGGTCCTGGGGTGGGTCCCAGATGTGAAGTGGCCTGGTAACATGACCACATGAGGTAGGATAGGTGGTTCTGCTGGGAACTGTCTTCCCAAACATGCTACTGTGTCACTGTTATATGTGGGTAGGAATAGTCCACATATTCCAGGATTATGTCTAACAGCATACATAGATATCCCCATTAACACAAAACACCAGATTTGCAGCAGTCATATAGCAAACAGAACACATGCATATATGGAACCATAGTGGCCCTTACAATGGCATGCAGGTGACTTTGATTGTAACAGGCCACCAATGATAGTGTTTCAAAATGGAACATGGCTACAAACACATTGCACAAATTGTACAATATGATATATGTCCCAACAGTAAGTATTCTGTAGACATACGCGTTGAGTTGTGTGATCAGATTGCTGTTGCAGATATGGTGGGGGGAGACAGAGATGTGTATTAACAACTATTATATCCTTGCAGTATGAGGTCCTCAGACCTTTTTTCTTCTTTATGTCTTTCAGGCACCATGTCACAGGAGAGATTGTCGATGTACACCCCGCAAGAGAATGAGGTGATCATTCAACACCTGGTGCAGCACTACCACACCCTATTTGGCTGTACAACCCATGATCTGCAGGAGAGGACCACCCTGTGGAAAGATCTTGTTCACAAGGTAAACAATGTCAGCCTGCATAACTGCAGTTATGAGCAGGTCCAGCATCAGTGCACTGACCTACTCCACCATGCCCGTCGGCATGCTGCTATGGTTAGGAGGGACCAGCTAGCCATGGAGGGGTCATGCCATCCAACCCTCCCTGACACCTGCTGAGGAGCTCCTCGACATCCTCTGGGCACCTGCCCATCCTCAAACACAAGATCTGGCGGAGAGCATTGTGGAGGTGGGTGCTACCCACACAATGGATGACATCTGTGCAGGTAAGGCCACAGGGCACATCAGTAGACCACTGTTGTGTATCCATCTGCATCTGTAGAGTTTAATCATGCATATGTGAGATGAAATATATATAGTCTGTTGCTGTGTTGTAGTAATAAACAGATGTGCATAATCTGTAGTATTGTGAGTTTGTACTATTGATGTACTGTAATGCTGCTTCCACCATGTACCAATGCCACAGGTGTGGCTACTGATATCACATCTCTCACACAACTATGTAGGTCCCTCTGGTATACCTCCAGGGCAGCAGCCTGTAGCTGGTGAGTATGGTGTTTGTTCAGGTCTGCCAATACGCTGTCCATGTTATGGCCATGGTATATTCCATGCACACATTTAACACACCTGCCCATAATGCATGCTGTACATGTTCACTTATTGTTGCTAACTGCATTGCATCACAGTGGTCACCATGGTGGTGTATCTGAAGGGTATGTAAGAGTCCTGCAATATAACTAACAACCTGTCATTGCAAGATGTGTGCACAGAGATGAACATAATGGTGGGACAAATAGCCTACAGTAGGGACATGTCTGAAACATCACCCTTATACAGTGCTACAACAGTGTATATACCACTATTGCAATGGCAACTGTTACAGATCTACACAACAGCATATCACAATATTACATTCCACAACCTTTACAACCTGTAATGTGGTCCTAACATGAGCAATGAATGTGTAATATGGAATCCTGTATTAGAACAGCAAATATGGGGAATACATACCTTAACAAACACTGGAAGCATATGTCTGCATACACTCCAAATAACATTGTGGAAGCAATTTTCGAGGTACTGACAACATGCACTATTCATGGGTATGCACCTTCCAGCAAGTACAGGTCCTCAATGTCACACCAATAAATGGTCTGCTGTCTGAGACGTTTGGCCATCAAATGTGCCCACTTACCTGCAACAGAGGCAGCCATGGCTTGCACACATCATACAAGCCATGGAATGGATCCCATACCCAACAGGTAGCACTCAGGAGTTGGACATGTAGCCTTACCTCACCATTGCATATATCATGGCAAACAGTGCAGACAGTCATGCATGTGGCGAGGATGTATGGGACAGGATTAATGTAGAAAATAAACAGATGGCCATCCAAGACAGATGACAACACATGTTGCAAACTGGTCATACTGGCTGCCTAGTAACATGCTGCAACAATGAAGGAGTTACAGGAATGTCTAGCAAGTATTTGCTGTGCAGTACCTGTGTCGGCAATCATCTGGACACTGCATAAGTGTGGCCCATGGGTTAGGGTAATCAGATGGTACAGTTGTTCCACAGGAAACATTAGCCAGGGCTCTGTACAGGTAGCATATGCATAACATCAAAGGTCCCCCAAAGGCATGTGTTGCAATGTGTACTGGTGTACCAACACCAAGCTGGAAACCAACAGACAGTATCAACTAAGATACATGTGCTGCACAACTAACAGCTCACCCCAGCTCAGGCCCACCATCCCCATCTTTACCTTGCTAGTGCCAGTGTGCACCTGTATGTTTGCCATTCATTAGCAGGGACTAGGCCAGTACACATGGTGTTCAGAATTTGGGACACTGCAAAATGACGCACATGTGTAGGCCATAATTGTCAAGCATCTGCAAAAAGGCTGAGGATGGGGAGGAGGTGTCATCCTTAAACACAATAGTGAAGTGAAGCAGAGCTCCAAAGCATGCTAAGAATGGCTGTATCTGCACACAGTCAAGGGCATGAATTGTAGCCGACATAACCCTGACTCCACAGCAATAGTGATGGCACTGTGTGACCTCCAAGGGCTGTGCATATGAGTTGACCTTGTAATCGTGCAGAGTTGGGGGACATTTGTAGGACAGATTGACCAAAAACTGGCAAATGCAGATGGCCCATGCTAGTATACCCCTTCCATGAATAGTGACTGCTGTAGTACGCTTAACAGTTGGTGCAACAAACCATCATGATAAGGGTGTGCACACATATGCACCTACAAATTGTATGCATCTCAATCAGCATCTGCACAACTAACATTTGTTTGATACTACATTTGATTTCACAGATCATATGTCACATATCAGGTTTGTGTAATGTTAACATATGCAGTAATGTGACCCCATGGCATATCAGGGAAGACAGTGCCATGTTAATAAGGGTGTTTACATTCCTTATAGCTACAGTAAGGTTTGAATGTTGTCAGTGTAATTGTATTTTATTGGCCATACATGCACCACTGATGATGAGATCTGTAAATCAGACATCAGGCATTCACAAATGACATCTGTCCACATATCATCTGAGGTATGTGTCGGAGAAACACATAGGGGCTGTGAGCAGCAGAGCAAACATGACTGTCACACATATACACATTCAGCAATGGTGTGTATGCCTGTGAGGTATGGTTCACAATACATGCCAGGGTGCAGAACAGGTGCACAGCGATACTGTGTGCATGGGTGCAGTGTATTCCTGGGGAAGGGGCATCACCTTCTAAGACAACCCATGCATCACAGAGATGTATAATGCTGGTGTGGGTGTCACAGCCCTACCTTTTGGAGCGTGTGAGATTCTTTAGAACCGCAGATAGTGTGATTAACAACTACTTAACCTGTTAACATGAACTGTATAGTGTTACAGCCAGCTAAGCAATGGGATACACTCAACAGTAACTGCAATGATGGTGGCTGTATCCACAAGAGCCACACCCATCTATATATACCAACCCCAGTATCGCTGTACACCTATAAAGTGGGGAAGAGGACATTTACACATCTACTACTAGTTGTGATGGAATGTATTTCCACAGGATGATACCTGTGATATGTTGGCATTTGTCAGGCAGTTCTCAGACAGATCACCCTGGGGATCACTTTGGTGGCTCTACTTGACAGGAGCACAGGAACATAATTTTCTTTGGTGGCAAAAGCCAGTGTACTGTTTGGCTTGGCTTATATATGCCCTAGGGCCAATAGCCTAGTACCTACCTATGAACCTCCTGGGACATGTATATTCTGCAAATGGAAGTAGATCCCTTCACATACACACACACTCTTAGTTGGCAACACTGGGACTAGAACCCCTACCTAGATATGTAGTGCTACTGATGTGTGTGGCCTTAATTGCACACACCAAACACCTTTTAGGATAAGGTGTGTTCCAGGTTACATGTTATGTGAAGAACATCCCCGGTCCCTGTACAGTATGGTAATGGGGGATGTACTGGTTGTTTATAGACAATACATAATGTGACATAGTGTCATATACACATTGACAAATACATAACAGTCATACACACATCTGAGAGACCTGGTCTTATCTTATCAGTGCTAACTACCTTGTCAGTGTGTCCATTCTGTTACAGAGAGGTTGCACACAGCACATGCATAACTTGGCTGGATAGTGTTATCAGTTAACTGTAATGTTGATGGGGACAGTGGTCCCCATACAGTGGAACATGGAACAAATACTGGGGGTACCAGGGTGTAAGGACAGTATACCCAGCACCCACACCCCACAATGAATATTGTACACACTGAAACCCATGATAATACTCTGACATGCCCATCATCACACATTGACCAGGAATGCAATGCAACCCCAAGAGTGCTACTACAGGGATATGCATCTAATGCACATGCCACAGGGATAGTAGGACGATGCATTGTCATGGCTCTCCTATGGTCAGCAACATCACTATCCCTAATACTGTGTGGAAAGGCATATTGTATTAGGAGAATGTGGCCTCAGAATGCTGTATCCTACAAATATACACACCTGCACACATACACACACTTGCCAGAACTCAGAGGGTATCTCATGCCTATCAACCTGTTTGTACAACAGTGTTGTGCTGGTACTGCAAGCTCCAGGTAGCCCATAGGGTGAAGAGTGCAACAAGGTGCATGCAATGTCCAGTACAGCAGCAGCCACATCTAACTATGGCAATGGGGGGGGGGGTGCGGTGGGTATGAAGGGCCTCAGGATATTATCAACTATAGGTCTACAAACACACAGACACTGTCATTCTCAGTAATCCACATGTACACATTTGTCAGTACTGGGGTCCATCGGTGCAGGTGTTCATAGGTGTGTACCAGGCTATTGTCCATGGAGAGATGGGAAGTGTAGGGGATGTGAGTACAGTGGTATCATGCCACCTGCCATGTACCAGCAGGCCATCTATCAACAGATACCACAGGGGTCATCTTCAGGGTAAGAATTACATGCAACATCCAATCATCTGGTTGCCTCTTGCAGAGGGCCAGTGAGGTGCTCCAGTTGACATGTATGCAACATTTATTACATAACATGGTCAGTGTCTGTCTTGGAGACCTGTACTCAAACAGTTTCTTTTGACTGTGATAGTGTAGTTGAGGTATCCATGGCATGTGGTGCATACAGGGTGTGGATTCCTAGCTATGGCATTCATAACACAGCTGGGCAGACATTGTCACTCAAGCATAGATTGCCTGTAAACAGCCAAGATGGAGTCCCAACATCTTTACATCTGTACAGAGGACAGACATACATCCGCTAGTCAACTGGTTATGCAGTATAATGACTGCGTTGACAGATAACTGTCTGACACTGATAGGTATGCCATTATTACATGACAGTAGCCCTCAATGAGCTAACCTATACACACAGTAGTCTATAGTTAATATCCACATCAGATCAATATCCAGTAGCAAATACGTAATGACACACAACTCACACACCAAGAATATGACAGTGAGGACTCAGAGTCCATCTTTGCATGTAGGGGTGTATGGTTCCAGTACTACAATCTGCAATCTACTCTTACTAGTGAATGCACTGTCAACAGTGGTAACGTAATGATACACTACATGCCAGTGTGACTGCATATAACCTGGGATGCTACTCATGTATGTATCACATTCAAACATATATACTCAGATGCACCAGACAGTAGACTCACACTCCTTGCTACTGTAATGACAGCACATAGATGCATGTTATGTACATGGAATTAAATACACTTATTAAAGATGTCATTACCCTGCTATTTTATCAGACTGAAACGTGATCACTGGTTCCCAGGGCTGAGCTGTGCTTAGCAGGTGTAAGCATTACTTAAATGTAACTGCTAAGCAGATTTGCGCACTTTTAAGTGAAGCCTACATGGTGTAAGTGGCTATACATTTAACTGTACGTTAGCAGCGCTTGCCATCGCACAAACTCACACAAACTTGCTTAAAGCTGCTCAAAACTGCCTTAACCACTCGGTATCCAACAGCCCTTGTTCTGCCCAGCAACAAAATAAACAGCCCTTGCAGGCCTTGAAACCAGGACCTTATACACTATAGTCAGAGCACTTAACTACTAAGCCATCACAGCTGGGAAGATGATTGTTGTTTTTTCCAATATATCTGTTAGTACACATACTGAACAGTATTGAACAACTGCTATGACTTCTACAATTGTGTAGTATTTGTTAGTGATATTAGTGTTGAATCATGTATGTTGTTATATCTAAATATACACATATCAGATAAATACGGTGTGATACATCTGGGAAGGTATGTACAACAGTCATGTTTACACATAAAGATATGTATATATATATATATATATATATATATATATATATATATATATATATATATATATATGCATATCTGTATATTGCATTATATATATGGTCATATATAGATCTATCTATCTATATATATATATATATATATATATATATATATATATATATATATATATATACATATGTATATATATATATATATATATATATATATATATATATATATATATATATATATATACATTATATGTGTGTGTGTATGTATATGTATATATATATATAGATAGATAGATAGATAGATACATATATGTATAACATATGTCCATAACATGTAGTGGAGTCATGCCTCAGGACCAATAGTCACAACTTTTAAGTGCAAATGGATGTCAAGTAAGTATTACAGGTATAAATGTAGACTGTTTCTACTGTAACACGGGTTGTGTTCACAGAAATGTTGAGTGGGAAGTCACATTTGATACTGACATGTATGTCATCAGTTACTGACAGACATCATAAGATCATCATAGTACAGTACCACACAAATCACATGATCTCGTGGAATACAGCAGAGCTATGACTAATAAATTTGGACAATCTGCCACACTCTGGTCAGTCCAGCGGTATACACAGAACCCCTTAGTGCAAGACGTATGGACCAAGCCTGAAAAAGTGGATGTCTACAGCCATGTAACTGGGGATATCATGAAAATACTGGAATAGATAAGCTCACACAGTTTATGCAGTCACACACTCCTGTCTGTCCTGACACATAATAATCAGAGGGGCAGAGGTCACAAGCCCATGTACCACCCACTAGTTAGTAACATACATCTGTACAGCATCCCACTGCCTTGTCAGAATTACACAAGAGTTATGATGGCCTGGCAACAGTACATCTGACAAATATCTGGACATAACATCATACTGGGTAAGTACACTGAGCTGCTAGGCATGTCACAAAGCACTGTGTAGACTACAGGCAGACTGCCACAACACTGGCCTACATTTCTTATGGGTGAATACACATGTACCTGCAAATATAGCAGGCTCTACAGGCATGTAACAGCATGGAGTAACAGACATCTGTGTGAAAGTGCATACCCACAACCAATCTGAACACAGCCACAGTCGCATATGGTAAGCGTGCTTAATATTACAGTATATGGACTGTGCGATCATCACCATCCTCATATGCGCCACTCACACACTAACCCTACATATACTGGGCCAATACACAGTGTATTCCGATGCCTGACTGTGGTATTGGACATGTATCGGTCTGGCCCTACAAATATATACACTGATAGGGTACCATACACTGGAGCAGCATGCAACATCAGATAAAACAGGACCAAGGACAATGACATCTACCACAGTCTGTACACGGGCCAAGGTACATATTCGCAATACACACTCTGTCGACAATCACCATAAGTACACAGACCTCACTACTGTTACACACTACAACAGAATGCCCAGTTTTTGTCCTCAAATATAAGCCCTACTATACATAACATGTCTAGCAGTCTGATATCTCACTGGCTTGTTATCAGGTATGATGTCAGTAAATAATGATGTACAGAACATATGCACCTCTTACTGCATGACATATGTACAAAGGTTGACAGAGTTGTGGCTGGAGGCACAAATGCAGGGCCAGTATTGACATGCTGCTGTGATAAACTCATACATTTACTGGTGTAACAGGGTTTTATTGTGACATGTGTCTTCTGAGGGATATGAAGTCAGTAACTCACATGGCTGTCACCATGTACTGACTGCAATCCTCAGAGTATGCTACTGCATTTTTAAAGATAGGACATGTGTGAGTAGCACAATACATGTAAGACTCCAAACACTGGCCAGTCTGCAGATAGCCCTACAGGTGAGAGTTTTCTCAACCACATAACACTGTCATGACAGGTATTAAATCATGTAGACCAGCCATATCTACACAAACCATTTAAACCAACATTACTTCAAATGTAGAAGAGCAAGACTTACATTCTGTAGTCATGTCTGGAATATCCCCCTCCTGTTTGTTGGCCTGTCTCCACAGTGTATGCTGTAAGAGGTATATCCCACTACCCTCTGTGACACTGTTTGACAAAAATACCAACATGAAGTCCTGCTCACAGTGAATGAAAAGGGCCAGCACCCACATGATGTTCTTAGTTATAGGAGTGTGTCCATGCAATTGGCTATGGAAATGATACTACAGCTGTTCCACATGCAATCAGCTAGTGGGGGAGTGCAATTCGTGCACAGGCCATCAGCTGATCATGAGCATCACTTACAAAACAGAAAGGGAGCAAGAGAAACAGATGGAGACAAAGTAAGAAAGGAAGGGGGTAGGAGAGTAAAAGCTACTCATGCTTATAGGTTCATAGGTTCATACTAGGCTATCTGCCCAAGGGCATTTATAAGCCTAGCCCATAGTTATTTGGCTTTCGCCACCCCTTTAGTTTGAATAAAAACTATGCCTATTATTTTGCTGTGCCTCTGTCAAGCAGTGACACTGAGGTAATCCCTGGGGTATATCTGCGATCTCCCATCTATTGGTCAAGATTCCTCTTGAACAAGGCCAGCGAGGTGCTCTGCCTCACATGTACCAGGATTTTGTTCCACAGCATAGGGAGTCTCTGGGTGATAAATCTGTCCCTCCAGCACGTTCTATTAATAACCGTGTCAAGGTTTAAGTCTCCCGCCCTTGTGGTTCTGAGGGATCTAGATTTTTTGAGGTGAAGCATATTCATCAAATCTGGGTTTGACATGGCCTTATATGTCAGGCACAGGTCACCTCTGAGCAAGCGGTATGAGACTGAATAGAGCTGGAGTTCTTTCAGTCGGGCAGCATAAGACATATTTTTGAGACCCTTTATCCTTTTGGTGGGGAACTTTTGGGGCCTTTCCAGCTGCTGCAGGTGTCGGGTCAGATACATTCCGAATTGGGCATTGTACTCAATCATAGGTCTAATGAGTGATGAGTACAGAGGGACGATGACCTCCCTTGATCTAGATGTGAATCCCTTCATGATCAGGTGGGCAATGTAGAAGGTTTTCCTAACTACTTTAGCAACATGAGTGTCAAATGAAAGGCTACTGTCAACCTGGGTCCCCAGATCCCTGATGACTTCTTCTGTGCTCAGTGGATTGCCACCTATATGGTAGCTAGGGGTAACCTTGTTTTTCCCGAAGGGTATGACTATGCATTTCTTGGCATTTAACTTTAGGCCATGGCTCTGGCACCAGTTATCCGTTTCTGTGAGGTCCTTCTGAAGGATATCTGTGTCAGATGTGTTTTCAACCATGGCGCCCAGTTTGCAGTCATCTGCAAACTTTGTCAGCCACAACCCTCCTGCGTTTGCTTGTACTTCAGAAATGTAGATGCCGAACAAGAGTGGACCCAGGACTGAGCCCTATGGGACACCACTTGTGACAGGCTTTGAGTCTGACATGGCTCCAGCAACTCTGACCCTGTGGGTTCCGTCACTTAGCCAGTTTGCAACCCATCTTGTGATGTATGGGTTTACATTCAAGCTGATGAGTTTTTCGATGATACCTGAGTGGGGTATTGTGTCAAAGGCCTTTGCCAGGTCAAGGTAGGCTGTATGGACTGCCTTTCCCTCATCAATGGCCTTGGTGACTGTCTCGAAAAAGTCAACCAAGTTTAAAAGGCATGATCTGCCTTTGACAAAGCCAAACTGGGTTGGATCCAAAGTCTGCAAGTTCCCTATGTCTTTATTTATGAGTTCCATTATGATCCTCTCCATGGCTTTGCAGATAAGGCTTGTCAAGCTAATGGGACGGTAATTTCCAGGGTCGGTGGAGGCACCGCCCTTGTGAAGTGGGACCACAGTCGCCGTGCGCCACTCCTTGGGTACGTATCCTGAGGTGAGGCTAAGATTAAACAGCTGTCCTAACTGTGGGTTTAATTCCTCATTGAGTTCATGGAGCACACAGCCGGGGACACCATCTGGTCCCATGGATGCTGTGTTTTTTGCCTTGGAGAGAGCAGTTCTCACCTGGGCGTTGGAGATGTTTGGGGGGCTACAATCCTCTGGTATAGATATCTCTCCTTTTGGGGGGGGAGAAGTTTGCACTGAACCTGTCAGCCAGTATGTTGGCAATGTGTGTAGGTTCAGTAATCTTCACATCATTTTGAACTAATTCTGAGCATATCTGGGAGTTTCCTCCTAGGTTTCTAACATAGCTAAAGAAGGCCTTATGATTGTCTTTTGAGTCCTTGGTGATTTTTCTCTCAAAATTTGCCTTGGATGATTTTATGAGAGCTCTTAGTTTTTTACTTATAATGATCAAAGGTGTCTTACCTTTCAAGGATTTTGCTCTATCTTGTAGTAGCTTCCTCCTTTTGTTGTAGAGCTTGTTTATGGCTGGGGTCCACCAGACTGGACGCTTGCCTTTGGTGCAAAGAGTCTTAGTTTTGTTTGGGATTGCCTGATCCATGCAGTCCTGTAGGTGCTGGTAGAAGGCATTTGTAAGTGATTCAGCAGTTTGAGTAATGTTTACCACTGGCTCAGGGGCCTTAAAGGAGACCACACTAGTTTTTAGAAGTGTGAAGTCGGCTTTTGAGAAGTTTTTCACTGTGGTCTTTTTATTTCAGGTGAGGCGGGATGAGGACCTCCAGCGAGATTAGTTTATGATCTGATCTCACCAGTGAGGGGTATACTTCCGGTGTTGAACATTGTGATCCCATGTTCGTGATGATGAGATCAAGTATGTTTTCTCCTCTTGTGGGGATGGTGACTAGTTGTTCCATGGCATTTGAGTTTATGAACTCCAGGAACCTTTGGGCTAGAGTGTTTGGGCTTGAGTAGTGTTCCCAGTCTATATTAGGGTAGTTGAAGTCACCTAGTATGATGGTGTTTGGAGATACATTTATCCCCTCCAATGTTTTCAGGAAGGCCATGTGAGGTTCCTGAGTTTGAGAGGGTGGCCTGTAACATGCTACAAATTGCAGAGCAGTCTTGCCTATGGTTAATTGCACCTGGATGGTCTCCGATGCATCGTGCGTTGCCACCAACCTTGAGGTGTGGGTGTCCTTTATGAATATGGACACCCCCCCTCCTTTCTTAGTGTTGTCTGGATTTTGGGGCCGGAACGCATGATATGAGGTGAAACCTGATAGTGCTGGGGTGCTCTCAGGAGCCTTGAACCAGGTTTCTGTCACAGCACAGACATCAATGTTCTCCATACTGAGAAGGGCCTCGAGTGCGTGCATCTTGAGATTGAGACTTCTGGCATTGAGCAGCATTACCCTTAGTTTTTTCCCTTTTTTTGTGTTCTAGGGTGGTAGGTTTAGAATTTGAGCCTTGCCTAAAAAAGGCACTATGGGGTGGCAAGAGCCTTTGCCAATATCCGGAAGCCTAGGGGTGACAGGTGTAAGCCGTCCCTTGTGAAGCAGCGTGGCTTGTCCAGCATGTCATCCCAGGCAGACAGACATTGGATCCCCTTTGAATGACACCAGAATTTAAGCCAATTATTAAAGCTGATCATCTTATCACTGTATTGTGGCATCATTCTAGGTGAAGGTAGGATACTGCTCAAGGTCAGGGTCATACCTGCCTGGGCTACATAATCAGAGAGCTCCTCAATGTCTCTTTTCATGTAGTCCAAGGAGGTACGTCTCAGGTCGTTGACACCAGTGTGGACAATGACTGAGTCATACTTGTACCTGCTGTTGAGAGACCTGAGTGCTTGCATTATGTGGCAGATTCTAGCACCCGACAGGCAGCTTACTGTGACCTTCTCCTTACTCAGTCTGGTGAGCGGAACGTCAGTGTGTCTGACTATGGAGTCACCTATGACAAGTATGTTTGGTGTTGTATTTGGCCTTAAGGGCAGTGACTGCTTTGCACACTGATTTTGTTGTTTATGTGTTGTTTGTGTGGTGTATTGAGTTTGCAGTTGCTTGGGTGTCTGCTTTGGAGGCCTCTGCTGTTTAGGTAAATTTTTACTCAGAGCCTCCGAGTATGTCTTAGTGTGTTTATGTGTTTGATTCAGTGGTGTGGTTGAGTTATGTGAGACTGGTATTGTGGTGTGTGTAGTTGCCTTCTCCTCCTGTCTGGTCTTGCCAGTCCTGCGTTGAGAGAGCTCAGCCTCCAGTCTGGCTAAATAGCTGCATCTCTCACAAGTGTTAGTGTTACGTGGTGGGAGGAGAGGGTTGTCCGTGTACATGAGGCAATTGTAACATTGTCTCAGAATTCCCAGATTCACCAACTGGGCAGGAGAGGACGCCAGCATCTGACCCTTCGACATGCTAGAAAGAATTATGAGTTGGTATGAGACAGAAAAGTAGTGGGCTTAGCAGGGAAGTGGGCACTCCTGGGGGGTTTTGCTAGTGAGAGATTTGTATAATATAGGAGTGCTTGACCTGCAAAGAGAATGCTTATAAGACAAGGGATATGCTTATAAGACAAGTGCTGAGCTTTTTGAGAAGAAAAAGCTATTTGGAACAAGTGCTGCACTTTTTAGTGTAGGTGTAAACTGTTTAGGTTCCTAACAGAGCAGTTCTAAGGGAAAAATTGAAGAACAGACTTTCTGGAGCCAGAAAGAGTTTAACCTTGTTTAACAGAGCTGCCCGATGCTGCTCTAGTGGCAACTCCGCGCTAAATTGCGCTAAAGCACGTTAAAGCGTGCTTGATAGCAGGGGCTGGAAAGAAGCAGGAATAGACCCAAAACGGACAATAAAACTACAGTTTCAAGTCAGTAACCACCTCTACGGGGGACAGGGAAGCTGCTCAATGTTATTCACTGCTACTGATCAACAGGGAGACCCTCCTTCAGCCCAAGCAAAAATGGCCTCACAGAAACTTTCAAACAGTTCAGGAACAGCAAGCCTGTAACTGAACTTTTTTAACTCAGAAAAGTGGGAAAAAAGCAAGATTTTTTTTGTTTTTGTTTTTTACAGAGATAGCAAAGGTTCACAAGTAATATCAAGTTATAACAGTGCAGTAAATGAACCCACACAAGAGTGCTAGGTCAAGGACAGAAAATATGCAAGTTTTAAGAAAAAAACGATTTAAAATTAAGTGCAAACAGGAAATTCAGCAAACAGCTTTTGGTTGTGCTCTAAATACAGCTACTAATACAGAAATCAAGTTTAACAAGCCAGAAAATGCTCAAGCTAGGCAGCTATGCAGAAAAACTTAGCAAATAAACAGAGAAAAAATACTTAAAATCTCAAAAGTGGCTCCCTTCTTCTCTCAGCGTTTTTTCCTCTTGGAGGGTGCTTCACCAACAGCCAACAAGCCTGAAAACACACTTACCAGTAAGGGGTTTTAAACCCCTATCTGACTATGTATTGCTATTACATTTGTATGCAGTTATTGCATAAGCCACAGAGCTTACATGCTGGTGAGCTGTCCAAATGTATCTTTGAAGGTGAGTGACATCAACAGCAGTGATAAAGAAGGGATAAGGTAAGTGTAGTATATGTGCCTGTCCACAAAAGCAAGTGTCAAGGAAGACACAACTACACTGTCCCAGGGACTCACACACATTATCACAGTTGGCAGGGTCAGGATTACAATTCCTAACCAACTAGTTTGATACACTACAGAATTACGTAGGTATCACATGCACCACAGAGGTTATCAGGCTGATATATGGGCAAACGGTAAATCAAGGTGACTGACATCAGAAGGCAGGCTACAGTAGGGCAATGGGAGGTGTAGTGAGTGTGAATGGATTCCAAATCATTAATCTCCACACACACACACACACACACACACACACACACACACACACACACACACACACACACACACACAGACACTGATTTGCCAGTACTGACATGTATGGGTTCATTGCTTCACAGGTGTGTAGTGGTTGACTTTCCAGAAGGCTGTACAAGGCTAGGCAAAGGGTATACCTTGGCATCAGGCCACATGACAATGGTCTGCAGTGTGGCTCAGGGGTGTAGTCCCTGGACTGGCCCACACAGGTGGGTATTGTATTCACCATCCACTTATCTGAGTTATTATTGTGGGTGGCCAGTGCTGTGCAATGCTTGCATGTATGTGTTCTATATTCCATAACATGCACGGTGTCTAAGTTGAGCACATGTCCCACATGCATGTTCTGTGACATGTGGAAGTGTATCACACAAACAGGATCCAAGAAAATGTTGGTGGAAACGCCAAATGAATACCAAAGAGTACTAGCCACAGGACAAATTTATTAAAGTAAAGCGCTTTTCGTCTGCGTGATACACAGACTTCTTCAGACAAATTGCATAAATCAACAACAGCTTATATACTTTCCTTAATTCCTTAATTGACTGTTAATAGTAGCAATCAATCAATTAAGCATAATAAAAATGTACAAATTTAAAAGTAGGTATTACCTAAACATAAACGTAACTATAAATACAAAAATACAGAGCATTGTTAAAAATATTGTAGGAATGACTAAAAAAGCTAAAAGTAGCTAGAATTAGCTACAAAATAACTTAACCCCACAGAATGGAACTGGTTCTTACCTATACTTAATTGTATACATATATTTAGAAATATATAAATACATAATAAGTGGACATATATTTCTGCATCATGTGTAAACAAATATAAATGAATAAAAATAAATATAATATAATATAGACAACTTAGAACATGTATGTGAGCGTATAACATGTGTGTGGAGGTATGTAAAAGATATGTGTACTAAAAGGAGAAACTATGAGTAACATACCCCCACAAGGTATAACTATACCCTGATTAAGCTAAGTTTTATACAAGTATTTTTCAAGTATGTATTTTTAAAATTGTAAATACAAAATGTATAAGTGTACATGCATTTCTACATCTTACATAAATAAGAAAAAGCACTTTAAAATGTGTATGTGCGTGTGTATAAAATGTAAACATATATATATGTATGTATATATATATATATATATATATATATATATATATATATATATATATATATATATATATATATACATATATACACACACACACACACACACATACAGATACAACTACTAAGTACATTATTCAGTGTTTTGAAAACATGTGTGAACTAGACCTTAGACAGAACTTCAAATTATTGCCTCAACTTGAGAAGATAAATGTTTCTAAAAAGAACAGGAATTACTTGAGTTTGTTAAGGCACATAGTTTACGCATTTGTAAACCTGACAAAGGAGGGGGGGTAGTTGTGTTTGACAAGGTCGATTACTTCGACCGTATGCTTAATCTGTTAGACAACGACTCCTATGTCTTGAGTTCAAGATCTGAGATTAACAAAGCCTATTCCAACATTAAAGATAGTCTTAATGAAATGCTTCTTGAGGGTCGACTTCAGCAGGAACAGCATAACTACCTATCCACGTCACACCCTAGGTTCCCTTGTCTTTTTGGGATCCCCAAGATACATAAGGATCTTTATAATCCACCTATGCGTCCCTTAGTTGACGGACGCGGATCCCCCACGTATGCTTGTGCTAAACTAGTAGATTTTATACTACAGAAATACTTGACACAAGAAGAACAAATATGTAAGGACTCGTGGACCTTCCTGGCCAAAATAAATGAAATTACCTTTGACCCCAACATCAACTTTCTTACTATTGATGTCAAAGACCTTTACACCTGTATACCCCTAGAATTGGCCAGTGATTGGGTGGGTATTACCCTTAAGAGGAAACAAGCACCTGCTGCAGAAATATCCCTAGTTCTTGAACTTCTAGAGATTATTTTATATAACAACTATTTTTTGTTGGGAGAGAACTTTTACCTACAAACAACTGGGGTGGCCATGGGCTCGCCCTGTGGGGCCAGCTTGGCCAACATGGTCATGTCGTACTGGGAACGAGAATATGTGTTCAATAACAGTGAAGTTATGCACAAGATTAAGTACTACACACATTATCTGGATGATATCTTTATCCTATTTAAGGGTAACGAACCCGAATGCAACTCCCTTTTGGACTTCTTTAATTCTTCCACTGATTTTTTGTCTTTCACCTTTGATTTTAGTAAGAGTGCCATAGCCTACTTAGATATATGGTTGGAGAAAAACATTGAATTGGAGAAATACGTAGCTAATATCTATAGAAAACCAACGTACTCTAACTCCTTACTACATTATAGCAGCTGTCACCCAAGCTACCAGAAAAGGTCAGTAGTTAAGGGGCAGTTAGTTAGGGCTGCTTGCATTGTTAGCTTGGATGCCGACTTTCAAAATGAGTGTAAATCACTTGTTGATATGTTCCTACATAGAGGGTACCCACCACCCTTACTTGACAACTTAGTGAGAGAGGTGACTAACAAAAGATTTAATGGTATGTACCTACCTTTACTTAGGGTAGATACACCTGAAGAGGGCACTATTACAACTACCCCTACTCTGGTTACACTTAGACAGGTACCTACGCTCAATACATCTAATACTAATACCAGACTAATTCTAACTTATAGTATTGATAGCTACTACATATTTGATATTATTAAAAAGAACTGGGACATCTTTAGAAACAACTTTACAGTATTAAGCAAAGTAGGGTGCAAACCAGAGATTACATTTCGGAGGGGCAAAAACTTGAAATCCTTATTGGAACTTAATGATAACATCCCTACTCGAACACCTGGTATGTACAAGTGTCAAAACTGTAACCAGTGTAAACATATTTTGGAATCTAATAGGTTTACAGCTAACAACCAATGCTTTAACTTGCGTTGCAGATCTACTTGCAATACCCGCATGGTTGTTTATTTAGCACAGTGCCAAAAATGCGAAGGGTTCTATGTAGGTAAAACTGAACGTAGGTTACATGAACGGATCTACGAGCACCAATATGCTATAAGTAAGGATAAGCAAGAGAATGCGTTGGCCAAGCACATTTCTATGTTTAAAGACCATTCCTTTAAATTTATGGTTATTGACCAGTTACTTGAAAATAAGAGAGGGGCCCCTTTACAGTTACTATTGGAAGCATCAGAATTGAGATGGCAGATTAGACTTAATGCTTATGCTTTTCCCGGTTTAAACGAGGGTTGTTCCATCAGTTGTTTACTTAAACTGAGGAATTTATTAAGATAGTACATCATTTTTACACCCCTAGCTTGTATCTATGGTATTCACTTACTTATTCATTTATATATATTTTTATCGACTCATTGTCTTGTTCGTTTGTATTCCTACTTTTAGAGATAGTACGAATGTACTTAGCAGTTGTATCTGTATGTTTGTGTGTATATATAGATATATATATATATATATATATATATATATATATATATATATATATATATATACACACATACATATATATATGTTTACATTTTATACACACGCACATACACATTTTAAAGTGCTTTTTCTTTCTTATTTATGTAAGATGTAGAAATGCATGTACACTTATACATTTTGTATTTACAATTTTTAAAAATACATACTTGAAAAATACATGTATAAAACTTACTTTAATCAGGGTATAGTTATACCTTGTGGGGGTATGTTACTCATAGTTTCTCCTTTTAGTACACATATCTTTTACATACCTCCACACACATGTTATACACTCACATACACGTTCTAAGTTGTCTATATTATATTATATTTATTTTTATTCATTTATATTTGTTTACACATGATGCAGAAATATATGTCCACTTATTATGTATTTATATATTTCTAAATATATGTATACAATTAAGTATAGGTAAGAACCAGTTCCATTCTGTGGGGTTAAGTTATTTTGTAGCTAATTCTAGCTACTTTTAGCTTTTTTAGTCATTCCTACAATATTTTTAACAATGCTCTGTATTTTTGTATTTATAGTTACGTTTATGTTTAGGTAATACCTACTTTTAAATTTGTACATTTTTATTATGCTTAATTGATTGATTGCTACCATTAACAGTCAATTAAGGAATTAAGGAAAGTATATAAGCTGTTGTTGATTTATGCAATTTGTCTGAAGAAGTCTGTGTATCACGCAGACGAAAAGCGCTTTACTTTAATAAATTTGTCCTGTGGCTAGTACTCTTTGGTATTCATTTGGCGTTTCCACCAACATTTTCTTGGATCCTGTTTGTGTGATATATTTCCTGTTTTTTGTGCTCCGTACTTATTTGAGGTTACATGTGGAAGTGTACTTGGGTTGTCTGGGGCATGTTGTGTGGACAGATTGTTATCATCTGATGTGGCATTCCTGAACTCATGTGGTGAGAACTGTCTATGAAACTGAGGTTGTGCCTGCACCTACATTGACAGCTTGATACAGCTATTCACTGGTGTTAGTGGCATCTGTCCATACAGGGCATTTGTATAAGGCATGGTATTTCCTTTGTGGGTTACATTTGCTGACTCAACAGTTGTTGCAGGCATCCAGTGGGTAACATAGCAAAGGACAACTGTAAGCAATTATTTGCCTATTGTAGGGATGGCACAGGGTGCCATGTCCTCTGTTGTCCACTGCAATCACACAGTGGTTACTATCTGTGGGCAATATACAGGGAACTAGCAATATAGTGGTTGTTGCCTAGCCATGTGTGTTTGTGTATGGGACATGGGTGGAGAGTATTCTCTGGGTAATGCAAGGGTTGCCTATAATTTTCACCAATCCATAATGTCACATGTAGGGGTATGGATTGTCTACACTAGCCTCTCTGCTGTTTGACATCTGTTGTCCTTGTAAAGTGGACATTGTAACATATAGTAGGTCCTCAGTATAAGGAATTTGCAAAACCCATCCCACAATGAGTCCTGTTATTACACAATCACAGCTACCTTCACACAGGATACTGATGACACACACACATACGCAAACATACACACACACGCGCACACACACACACACACACACACACACACACACACACACACACACACACACACACACACACACACACACACGCTTGACAGTACTGAGATTCAACCCCCTGCCTAGCTATGTATTGCTACTACATTCTACCGCATTTATCACACACACCACGGAGCTTATAGGGTTAGTCCTTCTCCAAAGGTGTATTTCAAGGTGTTGGACATCAGCAGACTTGCCAAAGTAGGGCAATGGAAAGTGTAGTGACTGTGAATGGCCTCAAAGGCATTGATTCCTACACACACACACACACACACACACACACACACACACACACACACACACACACACACACAGAGTCTCACAGTTACCATGTCTGGGATTAGAATTCCTACCTAACTAGTACAGCACACTATAGCATTTATGCGCCACAGAGCTTATAGGGTTAGCCCCTCTCTAAAGGTGTACTTCAAGGTGAAGGACATCAGCAGGCTTGCTAAAGTAGGGCAATGGGGAGTGCAGTGTGTGTGAATGGGCCATTAACCATTCCTGTGGAAACACACACAACAGTCAGTCACTCACAACTTTACATTTGACAGGCCTGTGTATACAACTGCTAGATGAATAATGACTTGTACTGTCATGTTACACAGTTATCACAAGCACCACAGACACTATAGTGCTGAGGGATACCAGAAGCAAATGTTTACAGTGATAGACATTTACACATCATGTGGTATTGGCCAATTGAATGTGTGTTGGGTGGGACAGGCCTCATGATGGGAAGCTCTTTGTCACTGTCTGTCACTATCTGTGTATGTGTATATTTGGCCTATTATATTGTGTTGTCCTTGGATATATGTGTGTATTCCTATCCAATGTGTGTGCAAAGCATGACTGGTGTGCAATGTGGAGTGTGTGCACAGACATCTGCGACTGACAGATATGTATAATCCACTGTGTTGTCGGACATGGACTTCATTTCTCTGTGTGTGGGAGCATGCCCAGTATGACCTTCTGTACTGAGTGTGTGAATCCATTCCAGGTAGGTTGTACTCCAGTGCAGGCATTTGTGTTCTACACCTACAGCTAGTAACATGTTTCTGCAGGATATCTGTAGATCAGATGACAATCTGGAGTCACAATGGGCAAAGGATAGTGGGATACTCTAACTAATTGTGTATGTGCTGCTTCTGCTACACGGTTTTGGTGTTAGCAGAGATATTCAGACATATGTACTGTTTTACACTGTGATGTTTTATGTCATCAACTACTGACAAGTATACGCATTTGCTTGCAGTAATTTTCTGGGGAATACAAGATGAATGATGCTGTGTCCAGTATTGTGGTCTGCAGCCTACATATTCTTGCACACTCATGCCATTCTGGAGGTGGAGCTGCAGACACTTGCTGATGGGACTGTGTAAATGGTCCAGCACCTTGGTACTGTGATGGCTGAGGATCCTATGCTTGTACATCTATCGATGTGATAGAATGGCCATATCCTGCTATAGCCATACCTCACAGCTGTACAGATTCACACAGGTTACCCGGAGGCAGGGCTCATATTTCTGGTCATTACCCCTTCACATTGTGTTTTACAAGCAGGTTTGTAGCCACCCATTCCTGTGTTTGCAGGTAGGGATAGTATGTGCACACATCAGTTTCAGACTTCACACACTCCATGGTGTCCATGCTTCTACCCCCCCCCTCGTTATTCTATCCTCTACCTAACATTATGCAAACAATATCTGATAAGTATGCCTATAGTTATCACTTTATCCCAGCAGTATTTAGGGGTTGTTCCACAGTTTATGCAGTAGGACATGGTGGACATGCTACTGGGATTTGTCAACATGGCTTTGCATTTGTGTTCTGTGGACTGTGTTATGTTGTTATTTGGGAGTCCATGAGATAACATACAGTGGCAGTACGGGCAAGACACAGACCTTTGAAAGAGGGCATTTGGTAATGATGCAGGCCATCTGTATCAGGCCAGTGCATTCTGTCACTCCTACAGCCCCAGGCTGCAAGCCACTGTATTCCTGGGGTGACAGGGTAGGTGTGCAAGGTGTTAATGGCAATAGTTTCTGTCCTTATTAATCCATTGTTGTGGATGTTGGCAGGGTGCTGCTTACAGCTAGGGACACACCTGCATGGGACACCTGTTCAGCATGCTGCATTCTGTGGGTATTCCAATACAGAGGTGGGGTCATACTGTACTCATTCCCAACATCATGGATATGACCTGTGATAAATCTGTGGCTGATGGTGGGGTGAGCTGAGTGCATGCGTGATATGGAAGCTACTTGCAGCTGACTCACAGATATACATGGGACATCCCCCTTTTGCTGCCTTGTGCAGGGACATCAGCAGTTTCTCAGTACTTCATAACTGTGCCTTTTGTGGTCTGCCAGTGTTTGGCCAGACTACATCAGTATTCTGCACTACGCACCCAACTAATGAGCCGCTAACCTGTATGTACAATTCCAAAGGTGTGTGCAGTTGACAGTTACATTTTATGTACTCTGTCTAGGGTACTTCCACCTGTGTACTGTTTGTATGTCTGAGCCCACATTTATGCCATGTCCATCTTTCAGATGGTGACAGATATTACATCTGAACAATTAGTATGGATTACTGCTGGATTGTGTCTTGCTGGGATGCATTGTGTTTGGCACTGCAGTTGTGAGAACTTGTCCCTGTCATCAACAGTACTGGCCATTGGTCACCAGGACACAACCCTCCATGCCTATATGCTGGTGGCCAATGGCCACCAGGACACAACCCTCCATGCCTATATGCTGACCACATTCACACAATATACAACACACAACAACCTAATACAGAGAGCCCTGCATATTGTACACATGCAACAATCTATCCTGCTAATTTGGCCAGCTCAGGTAATATGTTCTTCACTGTTATTATACCCACACATAGATGTTACTACATTTCTACATAGGATTTGAGGGGGGGCACACACCTGACAACTGTAAACATCTGCTAT
Source organism: Protopterus annectens (assembly GCF_019279795.1). Lineage (NCBI taxonomy): Eukaryota > Metazoa > Chordata > Ceratodontiformes > Protopteridae > Protopterus > Protopterus annectens. The sequence goes on from NC_056729.1 coordinate 1,869,162,837, forward strand.
GACCGCACTGGTATTTCAGGTACTCTATTGGCTTCCATTTCATTCTGTATTATGACCTATCATGCAGAATGGAGGCATATCAGTGTAGTACAGATCTTAGGTTTTTAATGACCTACATTTCAGTTTCAGACTTCTTAACCTTCAGAACTAACATCCCACTGCCTGACCTGTTGTAGTCTGTCTGTGTAGGTCTGGAGGGGGGCTGTTCTCGATAGTCATCAATCAGAGGGCTTAGCACAACCTTTCTTTGTGTTTGTCTACACCTGTCCTTCTGGCTAAGACAGTTGTTGGGTATTTGAGCCTCATTGACATGCATGTGTGTGTCCTATGGACACACATTTGGCCCGGAACATGTCCTGCAGTGGGTTTTGTCACCTTATCTATTACTGGCTGCTATGTTGATACCAGTATTTGTTATGGATTTCATGCTGCTGCCAATATAGATGTCTACTAGCTGCTGCCATCCCAATCAGCCACCCGATTCCCTTGCATGCTTACACCCGTACCATAGAGCCACCCGATTCCCTTGCATGCTTACACCCGTACCATAGAGCCACCCGATTCCCTTGCATGCTTACACCCGTACCATAGAGCCACCCAATTCCCTTGCATGCTTACACCCGTACCATAGAGCCACTCGATTCCCTTGCATGCTTACACCCGTACCATAGAGCCACCCGATTCCCTTGCATGCTTACATCTGTACCGTAGATACAAATAGCAGAAAAAACTACATCATTCGGCAACTGATAGTGAGAGTGACTTACCTTGTGGCTGTGCCAGTATTGAGGATGGTGCTGGAGGGATGACTATGTCAGATGCACATAGTACACTCCCTATACATGGTTAAACACAGGTAGTGTCATGTTTGGCATCCCTATTACTGTATGAACGAGTCAGAGAGAGGTGTCATTCCCTGGGTCCCTACCGTGTCAATGTATGTGCTATGTGTAGCCTCTTTGCCAAGGCCTGAGCATACTGGGCATGCCTCCTTCTGTCTACAGGGGCAGGCTCAGGTTGTTCCTCCTCTGAGTCACTTTGTGCCTGTGCTGGCCTTGGCAATGGTGGGGGCTGTGTGGCCCTGCCCCATGCTGTTCCTGCTGCAGCTGTTTCCCCAGGATCATATTGTGTAGCATGGCACATACAATGACAATTTAGGTACATGTAGCTGATGAGTACTGCAAGGCAACAACGGATGTGTCCAGGCACTGGAACCGTGACTTCAGCATCCCAAACACATGCTCTATTATGATTTTTGTTTGTGCGTGTGCCTCATTATGGAGATCTTGTTCAGATGTGTGTGCATTTCTGATGGGTGTCATTAGCCATGGCTCCAGTGCGTAACTAGCATCCCTCACTAGGTGGCCATATGGCACGTCCCCATTGGCAGATCTCTGGTACAGCTGCATCATATGCCAGATGTGGGAGTCATGATAGCTTCCAGGGTTGCCAGCGCACACATTCATGATAATGCCCTGGGCATCGCACACGACCTGGCAGTTGATGGAGGGGAAGCCCTAGCGGTTTATGTAAACTCTAGCCCACTCTCCAGGTGGTGCCTTGATGTGTATGTGCGTGCAGTCTATAGCACTTACTACCTCAGGGTATTTTGCTATTTGGTGGAAGAGATGCATATTGCTGGTCAACGCCTCACAGGTGTTGAGGAAATATATGTGCTCACCGGCATGTGCTGACATGGCATCCAGGAGCTGGTGGAGTATCCTGGATGCTGATACCTGTGAGATCCACATGATATCCCCAGTTGCCCTTTGGAAGGTACCTGTGGCTAGTATTCTTAAGCCTACACATACCTTGGTATCCACTGAGATGGGTTCCCATCTGTTGGTTCTGTGTGTGAGGTGTGGCCGGCACAGCTCAACAATTTGCTGTAGGAGGTTCCTGTCCACCCTATAGCACTCCACTATCTCCAGCTCATGTAGGCCCTGGTGGGTTACCCTGGGTCTGTACACTCTTCTCCTTCTCCTCACTGTGGGTTGGTCATCAGCATTCTCATCCTCACCACCCTCAGCCTCTTCCACATATTGATTTATGACAGCGACAGCAGCCCTTATCATTTTGTTGTTTTTGTTAGGTAAACTTTCCCCATTTGTGTACACCAGTGGTGTAGAGTTTGTGGGAAAAAACAGAGGGGAAAGGTGTTTGCATAGTTTATAGTACTGTGCTGGGCTGGGCTGCTGCCTGTGTAATTGGCTGATTCTGATACATTTCACCTGCCAGCTATGCTAGTTCTCCTGGATTGCCTTCCTCCTGCTGTTTCCCCTACATACAGCCAGTCTGCAAGGTGTTTGCATGGTTTATAGTAGTGTGCTGGGTTGCTGCATGTGTATTTGGCTGATTCTGATACATTTCACCTGCTAGCTATGCTAGTTCCCCTTGATTACCTTCCTACTACAGTTTTACCTTCTCACTGACTTCCCATTTAAGTCCCAAGGCACGCCGCACATACACAGTGCTCAGAGGTGAACGGAGCTGCTATTTCCTGTTTTTTTTTAAACCCAGTACATGCCACACACACCCGTTTAGGCAATGTAAACACCTTTTAGCATAAACTGGCCCTCCTTGGCCTTGTGTACACTACGCATTTCTTGGTGTAAGACAATACAGCCTTAGACACACACCCTGCCTTAACTGTGCTTAGCTAATGGCAAACATGGACCACACAGCTCCAATAAGCTTTCAGCATGCATGATACACCCCCTTATGAAGTCATCTAGCTCTTAGGCTTAGACCATGGTCTTACTGCACCTACATGGTTGGGTGCATGCTAGCACTGAGGGGAAATCTGTGATTCAGTAACATTGCCATCATTTGCATAGGATTGACTGCTAATGCATGGTTACAAAACCAACCATCAGCCTTCCACTTTAGCAACCACTATTCCATGGTCTGGTTGTATTATGCATGCCATTGACTATTATGGCAAAATTATGATTTTAGTTTAATAGCTTATTTCCTGCTTTTTTTATTAGTTTCAGAGTGATCCCGTTTGCACACCGCTGCCCTACGCTTAAACGACCAAAATTGGCCACAAAAAAATAAAGCTAATCTTTATAATTGTGAGATTAATTTTCATGCCTATGGCCATATATTTGGCTTTTGGCATGCCTAACCCTTCTAATACATGCGTTTGTACGAGCTGTCATGCCTCTGTTTTGTAGTTTGCAGAAATGTATTCAGCTACTGGCTGAATACATTTCTGCAGTCTACACTATTCCTGCACTGACACCTGCCTGCTTCCTGGATCACTAATTCACCTCATTTGCATGGTTTTCACCTGCAAATGAGGTAATTAGCATACAGGGGTTGTGCCCGTGCAGGAATAGTGCAGGAGGACTTGTGCATGTCCCAGGAGCTCGTTCCTGGATCGCACGTTGGCTATATTGCCTGCAGCAGCTCTTGAACTATTCCTGCATACCGTGCAGAGCTTGCTGAATCCTGGGGCATGTTTTTGATGGTTTTTGTAATATTACTTAGAACATGCAGATCAAATTTTAGTTGGTCATCAATAATCACTCCTAGTAGTTTGGTGTGGCTTTCTACTAAAATGGGTGCGTTATTGTGGGAAGAGATGGTGAAAGATGATTTCAGGTGGGACATAGATTTTGGTATGAGGAGTAAGTTTAGTTTTTTTTTTTTTTGGATTTAAGATTATAAGGTTTAAGTTAATCCAGTTTTCAATAGACAAAATGGCATCCTGTGTTTTAGTATGAAGTTCAGGGAGTGTAGCAGCAATCAAAAGCAAGAAAGTTCCACCACAAATCTGCAAAAAGATGCTGGTCCCAGTAACAATGAAGGCTGTCCTCATAATAATTGTTATAACTTTGTATATGTAGTCAATCCACCAGTCAAAATGAATTTAGGTAAACTCATAACTAGTCTATTAACATTTAAAATAGTAAAAACAAAGACGGATTTAGCGCTTTCATCTCCACCACAGAGACTTCATCAGAATCATCAGTTTCATGTTTAAAACACTTTTTATAACAGTACATTCATTCTAATTGGTTGGCCAATCAAGGTTAAAGTTTAAAACTTATAATGAAAAATATAAACACAAATGTCCCTGGCAGACTCTGGAAAAACCACAGGGGAAGTTCAAACGCCAGTCTAACAAAAAATAATAAAAATGTCCCCTGTCGTGCTTTCTCTCCAAGCGGTGCGTAAATCTCAGATACAGCAATTCAACAGTTCAAAGAATGAGAGTTCTTATTGGCGCCAAAACGCCAATACTAAACAAATTCTCAAAGAATCAAGATAACCAGTATATAAAGACTATTCAGTCCCAAAAAGCATAAAAATGTAGATTTATTGGGTAAGCGCTTTCGCTAAAAGCTTTGTCAAACCACTAAGACCACTACTAAAAACCCATATTTATACAGATTGGATATCAATTAACTAATTAAAAACATTGATTACATTTAAAGGTATACAATCTTTCCCTTTGCAGACTGTTGGTTAAATGGAAATATATGTAGCATTGAAACATTTACATCTACTTAAAAATAACATATATTTAACATTCGAAATCAATTAAGATTTCATTTCTAAATATTTAACAAATATATATATACCCATACACAGCAACAATACCCTATAAAACCTGTTTCAAACATAAACTTTATATTAAAAATATATAAATACTATCTATTGGAGGTTGAAGATGCAAACATATATATATGTATTTTTGTAAATAATTTATAAATGTATTTATGTACATTTACTGAACAAATACATCTATCACCGCCACAGGCGCTTCTAAGACCCATAAAGCTAGGTCAGTGCGTGGAGCAGCAAGAAATTAATGTCAATATAGTAAGAATATCAGTCATGATAAAAAATAAATTAAGTTCTTGATCTCCTTTTCTTAAGGGCTGGTTTTAACGGCACCCTGTCATTGAGACCAGGAAAGCGATGTGCTCTGGTTTTTATAATCCATTCAGATTCTATAGACTCTGTCAGATTACTAATATCACCACCTCTTATGTTAATTTCCGTAACTTGCAGTGCTGAAAATGTGAAATTATGTTCAATGCCTGCATTAATAACATGTTTAGATAAGGCATTAACTTCTGACTGGATGCGTATTTGGTATAAATGTTCTCTAATTCTCTCTTTAAACATTCTGTCTGTTTTGCCCATGTAATAAGACGGGCACAATTGGCACCTAGCCAGATAAATCACATGTTTAGTATTGCAGCACGCATTTACCTTAACATTAATAAAATTTCCAGTTAATGGATGAACAAATGCACCAATGTTGGATATGTACTGACAATAATTGCATTGGTTACAAGCTATAGTTCCTTTAAAATCTATCACATTCATATCCTTATTGGAAACTGTACTGCATAACAATCTATGTAGATTATTTTTATTTTTGTATGCAAACCTGGGTACTTCCTGTACAAATTTGGAAACTTCTGGATCCAAATTCAGTAAGTCCCAATGCTTGTAAACACTATTTCTTATATGATTCACATCTTGTGTGTAATATAAAGTATACCTCAGACTATTATTGCCTTGTGTAGTCATTTTGTCATCACCTAGACCATATACATCTTTCCCTATCTCCGAGAAGAATGGGCAGGCTCTGCCTTTACGTTGCTCTTTGACTATAGTAGTGGCTCCAGCTACTTCTGTCGGTGCATAGGATCTCTGACAGAATCTATTCTCCAGCTCCATTAATTCTTGATTAAACATATCATTTGAAGCATTTAATCTTGAGACTCTCATACATTGACCTTTTAAAATATTTCTGAACACATGGGGGGGTGTGCATACTGTCTCTATTCAGAAGGCTATTCCTATGACAGCTTTTTCTATGTACCCCAGTATTAAAATACCCATCAAATAATCGTGTAATGTTAACATCTAAGAAGGAGATCTTGTCAGTAGAATAAACTAGAGTGAATTTCAGGAAATCTGTCAATTCATTAACTTCATCATAAAAGGATATGAGCTCTTCCAATTGTCCATGCCATAGAAAGAAAAGATCATCTACAAATCGTTTGTAGAATAGCACATGATTTTTATATGCTTCAAGTTTAAACATCCTTTCCTCTTCCCACCAAGCCATAACCAGGTTGGCGTAGCTATTGGCACAGGACGTGCCCATAGCTACGCCATCCCTCTGTAGGTAATAATGCCCGCTGAAAATGAATACATTACTTTCGAGCACTAATTCCATCAAATTACATAGTAAATCTAGGCTCTTTTCAGAAAAATCAGAGTGCCTTTGCATATACAAATGAGTATATTCTAAGCCCCTATTGTTTGGAATATTCGTAAATAATGACTTGACATCCATAGTGACAAGTATCAATTGCTTTATATTACTCATTGGTCTAACTGCTTCATAAAAGTCTAATAGAAATTCTTTTGTGTCTTTAAGTATATGTTTCTGTTTATAAACTGAAGGTTTCAACATTTTTTCCAAATAGTAGGAAACATTTTCTGTTACCCAACCTCTCCCTGAGACTATGGGTCTCAGGGGGGGGTTGGTAGGGTCTTTGTGAACTTTTGGTAGGCCCTTGATAATAGGAACTACAGGTTCTTCCATAAACAGATAGTCATATAAGTGATAGTCTATAACACCCATTTTATACAGTTCCTCTAAGTTATTATAAACACTACTAACAATTCGTAGTGCATCATTTTGAAAAATTGGAGTGTAGTATTTAGAGTCACTTAACATATCTTCCATCCTTTTAATATAGTCACTAGTGTCAAAAATCACTATAGGGCCTCCTTTGTCAGCTGGTCTTATGCTGATATTTCTGTCATGTATTAAGTTTTTCAAGGCTCTAGATTGCTTCAAAGTAAGATTCCCTCTTTTAACTCTGTCAGTTTGACTGTCTATGGCATATAAATCTTTTTCAACAGCTTTATAAAAAACTTCTATAGAGGGATGCAGATTAGGAACCATTAAGCTGGGTTTTTTAAAAGCATTTTTAACATATTCATTAGAGTTACTATCATTAAACATAACTTTTAACTGTAGGTTTCTAGTAAACAACTTCAAATCCATAATGGAATCTGAAATAGTGCTATTTACTGTAGGAATAAATGTGAGACCTTTATTCAAGACCTCTTTCTCATGTACATCCAATGGTCTATGTGATAGGTTATGAACTAGGTTAACTTGTCCCACATCTTCTTGATAGTGGGCCCCCTGGATTCGTCGACAGGGGCTTTTCTTTTTTGTCTGCCCCTGCTCATGGAGCGATCCCTTATTTTTTGGCGTTGGTCTGCTATAGGGAAAGGGCTCTCCAGTTCATTTGTAATACCTAGTGTCAGGTTAGGTCTAGTCTTATTCCGTACTACCTGCATGGGTAGTGTGTTTAAGGGTTCTATTGTTGGTGTTTGACTAGTATTTCCAACCAAAAGATTTACAATATTATCTCTTTGAACACAAGGTTCAGAGTTTTCTGTAAAAACCCCATTGTCAGTATTTAAACCAGAACTATTACTATCAGTAATCAGAGGTAAATTACCTGTATTTGAAACCACTGTCTTAATGGTATGTTTCATTTGCCCATGATTTACAGTAGCTGTTTGTACATTGGTTACAACATCTACATCATTAACAGCCACATTTCTATTTAAACGATTCTGTACATTGTGGGTTGTGACATTTGTAGAGTTATATCTGGGCCAAGTGAAGACTTGCCCGTTAGAAAAATCATAAGTGTCTCTTAGCAACTTGTGCTTTTTCTGTTCCATTAACTTTTTTTCATATAACATCACATTGTCCATTAATTTATCCAGTTTAACATCTACATGTCCCTCATTAAAGAGATTATAAAGTTCTTCTTGGCTCTTCCTGATGGAGTCACTCAATATTCTCTCCTCCGGTAAAAAGAATTCATTTAGCAACAACATATATTTTATGCTCACCTCTATATTGATCTGCTGCCATCGGCGCAAAAGTTCTGGGTACATATTGCCCGTTGTCGGCATTTTTAGTACCCGTAGGCCCCTTGGTATGATGCGTTTATTGATGCATGTTTCAAAATGAAACCGTTGCATCTGGAGGCGTTTTAATTTTAGCAAGTTCAACTCCATTCCGCTAAGTAAAGAATCCATTCTCTCATTGTCAACATAGTCCGAAGTGGGATCTCCATGTGTCGATGAGTAGTCACAGTCCAAAAGCGGATTAACGCTAATGTCTATGCAGTGCTTTAAACGTTCCTTTGAAGTGCGCTTGCTAAGCTGTACCGGATTGTAGGGTAATTCCACTCCTGCGTCATCTACGTTAACAGCAGCATCCGCCATGGGGTCGCCAATCGGGACAAGATATAAAACAAAGGATATAATGAAAAATATAAACACAAATGTCCCTGGCAGACTCTGGAAAAACCACAGGGGAAGTTCAAACGCCAGTCTAACAAAAAATAATAAAAATGTCCCCTGTCGTGCTTTCTCTCCAAGCGGTGCGTAAATCTCAGATACAGCAATTCAACAGTTCAAAGAATGAGAGTTCTTATTGGCGCCAAAATGCCAATACTAAACAAATTCTCAAAGAATCAAGATAACCAGTATATAAAGACTATTCAGTCCCAAAAAGCATAAAAATGTAGATTTATTGGGTAAGCGCTTTCGCTAAAAGCTTTGTCAAACCACAAAGACCACTACTAAAAACCCATATTTATACAGATTGGATATCAATTAACTAATTAAAAACATTGATTACATTTAAAGGTATACAATCTTTCCCTTTGCAGACTGTTGGTTAAATGGAAATATATGTAGCATTGAAACATTTACATCTACTTAAAAATAACATATATTTAACATTCGAAATCAATTAAGATTTCATTTCTAAATATTTAACAAATATATATATACCCATACACAGCAACAATACCCTATAAAACCTGTTTCAAACATAAACTTTACATTAAAAAATATATAAATACTATCTATTGGAGGTTGAAGATGCAAACATATATATATGTATTTTTGTAAATAATTTATAAATGTATTTATGTACATTTTCTGAACAAATACATCTATCACCGCCACAGGCGCTTCTAAGACCCATAAAGCTAGGTCAGTGCGTGGAGCAGCAAGAAATTAATGTCAATATAGTAAGAATATCAGTCATGATAAAAAATAAATTAAGTTCTTGATCTCCTTTTCTTAAGGACTGGTTTTAACGGCACCCTGTCATTGAGACCAGGAAAGCGATGTGCTCTGGTTTTTATAATCCATTCAGATTCTATAGACTCTGTCAGATTACTAATATCACCACCTCTTATGTTAATTTCCGTAACTTGCAGTGCTGAAAATGTGAAATTATGTTCAATGCCTGCATTAATAACATGTTTAGATAAGGCATTAACTTCTGACTGGATGCGTATTTGGTATAAATGTTCTCTAATTCTCTCTTTAAACATTCTGTCTGTTTTGCCCACGTAATAAGACGGGCACAATTGGCACCTAGCCATTATCCATTATGGATTTAAAGTTGTTTACCAGAAATCTACAGTTGAAAGTTATGTTTAATGATAGTAGTTCCAATGAATATGTTAAAAACACTTTTAAAAAACCTAGTTTAATGGTTCCTAATCTGCATCCCTCTATAGAAGTTTTTTATAAAGCCGTTGAAAAAGACCTATATGCCATAGATAGTCAAACTAATAGAGTTAAAAGAGGGAATCTTACTTTAAAGCAATCTAGAGCATTGAGAAACTTAATACATGACAGAAATATCAGTATAAGACCAGCGGACAAAGGAGGCCCTATAGTGATTTTTGACATCAGTGACTATATTAAAAGGATGGAAGACATGCTAAGTGACTCTAAATATTACACTCCAATTTTTCAAAATGATGCACTACGAATTGTTAGTAGTGTTTATAATAACTTAGAAGAACTTTATAAAATGGGTGTTATAGAGTATCAGTTATATGACTATCTATTTATGGAAGAACCTGTAGTTCCTATTATCAAGGGCCTACCAAAAATTCATAAAGACCCTACCAACCCCCCCCGAGACCTATTGTCTCAGGGAGAGGTTGGATAACAGAAAATATTTCCTATTATTTGGAAAAAAGATTGAAACCTTCAGTTCATAAACAAAAACATATACTTAAAGACACAAAAGAATTTCTATTAGACTTTTATGAAGCAGTTAGATCAATGAATAACATAAAGCAATTGATACTTGTCACTATGGATGTCAAGTCATTATTTACGAATATTCCAAACAATAGGGGCTTAGAATATATTCATTCATATATGCAAAGGCACTCTGATTTTTCTGAAAAGAACCTAGACCTATTATGTAATTTGATGGAATTAGTGCTTGAAAGTAATGTATTCATTTTCAACGGGCATTATTACCTACAGAGGGATGGCGTAGCTATGGGCACGTCCTGTGCCAATAGCTACGCCAACCTGGTTATGGCTTGGTGGGAAGAGGAAAGAATGTTTAAACTTGAAGCATATAAAAATCATGTGCTATTCTACAAACGATTTGTAGATGATCTTTTCTTTCTATGGCATGGACAATTGGAAGAGCTCATATCCTTTTATGATGAAGTTAATGAATTGACAGATTTCCTGAAATTCACTCTAGTTTATTCTACTGACAAGATCTCCTTCTTAGATGTTAACATTACACGATTATTTGATGGGTATTTTAATACTGGGGTACATAGAAAAAGCTGTCATAGGAATAGCCTTCTGAATAGAGACAGTATGCACCCCCCCCCATGTGTTCAGAAATATTTTAAAAGGTCAATGTATGAGAGTCTCAAGATTAAATGCTTCAAATGATATGTTTAATCAAGAATTAATGGAGCTGGAGAATAGATTCTGTCAGAGATCCTATGCACCGACAGAAGTAGCTGGAGCCACTACTATAGTCAAAGAGCAACGTAAAGGCAGAGCCTGCCCATTCTTCTCGGAGATAGGGAAAGATGTATATGGTCTAGGTGATGACAAAATGACTACACAAGGCAATAATAGTCTGAGGTATACTTTATATTACACACAAGATGTGAATCATATAAGAAATAGTGTCTATAAGCATTGGGACTTACTGAATTTGGATCCGGAAGTTTCCAAATTTGTACAGGAAGTACCCAGGTTTGCATACAAAAATAAAAAGAATATACATAGATTGTTATGCAATACAGTTTCCAACAAGGACATGAATGTGATAGATTTTAAAGGAACTATAGCTTGTAACCAATGCAATTATTGTCAGTACATATCCAACATTGGTGCATTTGTTCATCCATTAACTGGAAATTTTATTAATGTTAAGGTAAATGCGTGCTGCAATACTAAACATGTGATTTATCTGGCTAGGTGCCAATTGTGCCCGTCTTATTACGTGGGCAAAACAGACAGAATGTTTAAAGAGAGAATTAGAGAACATTTATACCAAATACGCATCCAGTCAGAAGTTAATGCCTTATCTAAACATGTTATTAATGCAGGCATTGAACATAATTTCACATTTTCAGCACTGCAAGTTACGGAAATTAACATAAGAGGTGGTGATATTAGAAATCTGACAGAGTCTATAGAATCTGAATGGATTGTAAAAACTAGAGCACATCGCTTTCCTGGTCTTAATGACAGGGTGCCGTTAAAACCAGCCCTTAAGAAAAGGAGATCAAGAACTTAATTTATTTTTAGCTGTCATAGCTGATATTTATACTTTATTGACATTAGTTTCTTGTAGCTCCATGCACTGACCTAACTTTATGGGTCTTAGAAGTACCTATGGCGGTGATAGATGTATTTGTTCAGTAAATGTACATAAATACATTTATAAATTATTTACAAAAATACATATATATATGTTTGCATCTTCAACCTCCAATAGATAGTACTTATATATTTTTAATGTAAAGTTTATGTTTTAAATAGGTTTTATAGGACAGTATTGTTGTGTATGTATATATATTTATTAAATATTTATAAATGAAATATCAATTGATTTTGAATGTTAAATTCATTTTACTTTTAAGCAGATGTAATTGTTTCAATGCTACATATATTTTCACATAACCAACAGTCTGAAAGGGGAAAGAATGTACACCTTTAAATGCATTCAGTGTTCTTAATTAATTAATTGATATTTAATTTGTATAAATATGAGTTTTTAGTAGTTGTCTTTGTGGTTTGACAAAGCTTTTAGCGAAAGCGCTTACCCAATAAATCTATATTTCTACGCTTTTTGGGACTGAATAGTCTTTATATACTGGTTATCTTGATTCTTTGAGAATTTGTTTAGTATTGGCGTTTTGGCGCCAATAAGAACTCTTATTCTTTGAACTGTTGAATTGCTGTATCTGAGATTTACGCACCGCTTGGAGAGAAAGCACGACAGGGGACATTTTTATTATTTTTTTTTAAAGTTTAAAACTTGCCAAACTTTTAACCCTTCATTCCCAGTGATAAAATATTGTATTATATTCATGGGAAAGCATTTCTTTAAATAATTAGCAAATTACTGTTGCAGCAATGGCTACAGCAGTGGAGTCATCTGCATACTGGACTACTGAAGAAAATGTGGTAGATGTAGATAACGACTGGTAAAAATATTAAATAACAGAGGTCCGAGAACTGACCCTTGGGGAACCCCCATCTGTATAGGGAGTTCAGGGGAGGTAGGAGAGCACAGTTTGACAGCTTGGAAATGGTTACTGAGATAACTAGAGAACCAAGAGACAGTAGAGGTATTCAAGTTTAATTTAATTACATTTTAATTTGAAGAAATTTTAGACAGTTTGTAGAAAAATTAAAGATAGGTTAGTCTAATACAAATAGGAATTGCAATATGAAGTGAGGGATAAACAGACTGATGGTATATTTAGAGAGAAAGTCAGGGAAGAGAATTAAATAGCAGTAAGGAAGTAAGTGAAGACGGGAGACTAAGGACGTGCAAGGAATGAAAAGGTACTTGTTCATATTTAGGAATAGAGGTTATCCTGGTTTTGAGCAAGAACAGAGCCAGACTTTATCTAGAAAGACTTTCAGAGTGGGGGTATAGACCTGATGGATACAGGTAAGGAGTTCCAGGCCTTAGCAACCTTGTACGAGTACAGGCATTATTAACTAATCTGCATGTCTCTGAATCACGCGGTATTACCACTAATTCTAAACAGATGTTTCCTGTGGTAATCACCTCTGGTGGCCCATGTACCACACTGGCACAGGCACACACACAGGGACGTCGGGAGGCATGCGCACTGTACTGATTTCAGTACAAATATTTTAGAAGGGGGGGTAGCTTTTTTGAAAAAAAATAAACATACGTATTTAAAGTGTGTTGGCTCCTTTAAGGAGTGTACCAGCCAGTCGGAAGTGAGCTTACATCCTGTCCAGCTGGCTGGCTGCGAGCAGGAAACAGTGATTGAAGTAAGTGTAATGTAATGGATGATCATGTGTGTGTTACATGGAAGGCAAGCAAGCAATGGATTCGCGAGCGGGAAACAATGATGTGAGTAATGGATTCGCGAGCTGTAATGGATTATTGTGTGAGTTACTTGGAAGGCAAGCAATGGATTCGCGATTGAAGTAAGTGTAATGGATTATCGTGGGCAAGCAATGGAGTGTGTGCAGTTGAAGTAAGCAAATATAATGGAGTATCATGGGCAAACAATGGAGTGTGTGCAATTGAAGAAAGTGTAATGGAGTATTGTGGGCAAGCAATGGAGTGTGTGTGTGTGTGTATCATGGGCAAGCAATGGAGTGTGTGCAATTGAAGTAAGTGTAATGGATTATCGTGGGCAAGCAATGGAGTGTGTGCAATTGATTATCGTGGGCAAGCAATGGAGTGTGTGCAATTGAAGTAAGCAAATGTAATGGAGTATCATGGGCAAACAATGGAGTGTGTGCAATTGAAGTAAGTGTAATGGAGTATCATGGGCAAGCAAAGGAGTGTGTGTGTGTGTGTGTGTGTGTGTATCATGGGCAAGCAATGGAGTGTGTGCAATTGAAGTAAGTGTAATGGAGTATCATGGGCAAGCAATGGAGTGTGTGCAATTGAAGTAAGTGTAATGGATTATCATGGGCAAGCAATGGAGTGTGTGCAATTGAAGTAAGTGTAATGGATTATCGTGGGCAAGCAATGGAGTGTGTGCAATTGAAGTAAGTGTAATGGAGTATCATGGGCAAGCAAGCAATGGAGTGTGTGCAATTGAAGTAAGTGTAATGGATTATCATGGGCAAGCAAGCAATGGAGTGTGTGCAATTGAAGTAAGTGTAATGGATTATCATGGGCAAGCAATGGAGTGTGTGCAATTGAAGTAAGTGTAATGGATTATCGTGGGCAAGCAATGGAGTGTGTGTGTGTGTGTGTGTGTGTGTGTGTGTGTGTGTGTGTGTGTGTGTGTGTGTGTGTGTGTGTTTGTGTGAAAATGCCCCCACATAATGCACCTGCTGGCTATAGGTGTTCAGGCTCAAACCCTGTACCTTTGCTTCAGGGTAAGTAATAGCCTAAAGTCCCTAACCACCACCATTTCTGAACTTTGTTCAGATTTGCTTTTCTAATGGTTGTATATATGGTGAGAACTGAAGTTGTATTTCTCCCATTATTGTTTTTGATGTTTGTCCAGGTTTTTTGTGCTAAGGTGTGAAGTGAGAACTGAATTTGTATTCCATCATTATTGGCTTTGTTTGTCCATGTTTTTTGTGCTAAGAGGTTGAGAGCTATCTGATAGCCATTAAGTTTGTCTTCCTATTTTTCAAACTGCTGGTTTAGCATAGTGATATGTTTCACTGACTATAGTGCATATGGTTCTGGGTTCAAGACATGCATGGTGATAACACAGCATTTTATTCTAGCAACTTTTCAAAATTATACAAGCAATGTTTAAAATGTCTCCCTGTTTTGGGGCTTTTGCCCCCCCAATAAATGTTGGCTTTTTCCAGATTTCTTGTGCTGCAAAGTTCAGAGATATAGCTGTCAACATTTTACAAGGAGCTGAGAGCTGCAAGGGAACTTAAGTTTAGTGCTGCTTATGCAGAGTCTGCTTGTACTGTTAATAGCACAACAGGAAGTGTACTTGCTTTTGATGCAGAAGGCTGTGGGTTCTTCTCCCACAGTAGGTAGATGCATTGCTGATACTGTACTGTGCTGTAAAGGGGGGGGGGGGTGGATGCTGTAGTCTGTTTTGGTGAAGATATCTCGTAGTAACTATGAACTGTTATCAGTTTGCCATCCATTCCCTATTGCAATATTACTAGCATATCATTGTTTTTAATGCAACATAGGCAATTTATTCCTCAAGGGCAACAGGCACATTATTTGTAGATGAAACCATGAAATATAAAGTTGTTTGCTAGCAGCAGCCTCTTCATTAGTTACATATTTCTCTAATGTGGAATTATGTAGATGGCTTTTACTAGTTCAGAGATTGTGCATATTTACTGATACTGGTGGACTGTAGAAGTTTGAATAGACTTTTATGATGGAAGGTGTATCAAAGAGCATGTGTATGTTTCATGTGCAAGGGGCCTATGATTTGAAAACCGCCCAAAGTTAATCTTTATCTGCCACTGGCAAAATGTATTTTCTTTGAATGTGGGTTTCAATGCTGTTTCAATGAATGTGAGTTTCAAGGGCAGAGAAGTTTTAATGCTAAGTCTAGTTTCATTGTGAGACTGCATTGCTTTGTTTAGCAGATATTTATTGGTGTTCATGCTGTAAAATGCAAAATAAAACCTTTTCTGGCAAATCATTTAGGAATGAAGTCACTAAATAATGGCTGACGTTAAGTTTCAGACGTCATAATCTTCAGAAAAATGCATGCTAAAGCAAGACCTGATATTCTAGCAACTGTCTTAAGTTTATACAAGGTCATTTTTTAGTACTGTTTGTATGTTCCCCCAATATATTTGGCCTTGTCCAGATTTCCTGCATTAAGAGGTTGAGAGGTATGTGCAAATCGCTTTATAGAATTAGAAATATCCAAACCTCTCAACTGTCCCCAATTTTGGCTTAAAATGTTGTTCTCCCCCTAATAATCTCTCCGCAAAATAGCAATTTTGGAAGAAAACGTGGAGGGTTTACTTTACTTTTATAAATAACTGTAATGATCAGAGTTATACATTACTTTAATTTCAGAAATGCATGTAGATTCTCTAATTTTGTCAGCTGCTCTAAGTTAACTGTGCTCATATTAAAATGGTGTCCCTTCTTTGACAGGTTCCCAGCTGTATTGTCTGGCAATTTTATATTTTTGCATCACATTTTTGGTCCGTTTTTCATAAAATTGCATTTTTCTGGCAAATTAGTGGCAAATTGTTAAAGACTGAAGTTAGAAAATAATGGCAGACATTTGAGTTTCAGATTTCATACCTTTCAGAAAATTCGTACTAATGCAAGACCTACTACTATTCTATTATCTTTCTAAGTTTATAAAAGCAATATTTAAAAAAAAATTCCTTATTTTTGGGCCTTTGCCTCAGTTTTATTTGTTTGTTGCTCTAAGAGGTTGAGGTGTGTGTGTGTGTGTGTGTGTGTGTGTGTGTGTGTGTGTGGTAGGTAGGTAGCATACCTCTCAACTGTCCAAATTTTGCAGAATGTCCAAATTTTTGCCCCATATTTTTTGTCTGTTCCACATAAATTTTGTGATTTTCTAGAAAATCATTGAAGGCTGAAGTTGCTAAATAATGACAGGCATTTGAGTTTCAGACTTCATGTCCTTTAGAAAAATTCATACTAGCACAAATCCGGTTATTCTAGCAACTTTCTCATACTAGCACAAATCATGTTATTTTAGCAACTTTCTAAGTTCACGAGAGCATTACTTAATATCTGTCCCTGTTTATTTTAGGCTTTGTCCATATTTCTTGCACTAAGAGGTAGGCAGGGGTGTGTGTGTGAATGAAACATCCTAGTTAGCAGTAGCAGGTGGTTAGTAATTTACTCAAACTCAAAACCCTTACCTTAGTTACAAAAAACAAAAGCATAAATTCTCTACCCCAACTACCATGCCGCATTTTTCAAAGAACTGACATTTCAGGTTAATTTGCAATTCAAGGAACCGAGTTTGAGTGAATTTATATTATATTACTGAAGAGGCATTACAGCGAATGCCTCTTCATCGACAATAAAAGAGTGAACCATGAATTACAAGAATGGCCGTAGCTTGGCTGGGGAGGGGGGGGTAGCAGTTTGAGAGCTGTGAGTACAAATTTGAAAATCCTAGCTACACCCCTGCACACACACACACACACACACACACACACACACACACACACACACACACACACACACACACACACACACACACACACACACGCACACACGCACACATGCACACACACACACTTCTTACCTGTCCCTGAGTTTACAGGATGTCCCTGATGTATCCTTAGTCATTTTCTCCCTTTCGTGAATCACTGATGATTAGTCAGACATTCGAGTTTCCTTCTTCTTATTGCTCAGACAGTGCATCACAATGCGATACCTGTTAGTCAGTTTACTTCTTAAGTAATTTTAACAAATTCTCCTTGGACTCATTTATTGTTCACCCTGATTTTGTCTGGAAGTCTTCAGCACAGCCGTCTACAGGAATTGCAACCCATCTCCAAGCTGACACACCCCTGTGCTCCCCAACTGTCCCTGATTTTGCCCCTGTTCTAGCTCTGGTAATTTATAGACTACTACAAGTTGGTCACTAATGCCAGACATTAATTTAATGCAAATATAAAAAAAAAAATAATGCTTGATGCTGAGAGTTTCATACTTTTTATCTTTCAGAAAATAAAGACGCAATACCCTCCCCTCTTACTGTAGTTGACTAAAGTGTGAAATTGGAAACAATTTATTTTCTGTGACAAGAGTACTGAGTTTAAAACTTTTTCTCAGCTTTACAGTGTAAGTAATTTAAGCAACATTCAGTAATATATAAAATGCATCCCTGGTGTCTAGTGGGAGCACAGGGACTAAAGCTCTGCTAACAAGCTGTTGTGCTGAGAGTACAAGGTTCAATGCTCTTTACTCTGCTATTCTGTTAGCTCTTTAAGTGACTTAGTTTAATATTTGGACAATAAACCTCATGTTTAGTGTTAGTACAGAGGACTACTGAACTGTTTTGTATCTGGATAGTTTGCATCTTCTTTTCAAGTGACCTAGAATATTTTAACCCCCCCCCCCCGGTGTCTGTTTCTCCATCATACATCCTTCATGCTGTAAATAAGAAGTTATGTACTCACCATAACGTTCCATCTGAGTAGGTATCTTCATTTGTCTGCAACCTGTGGGATACGGATCCAATCTCAGATCCGAGCTGGCAACTTCTTACATAGCATAGATCCGAGCTCCTAGCTCTTCCCCCTTACCCATAACCCCCTGCCTACCCTAACTGACCTCAGATCAAGTTTGCCCCATAGCACAGCAGATAACCAAGTCCAAATGGGAACCAATGCTAACAATCCATGATCATATTGGTCAGGGGGAAGGAGGGGGGATGGTTGCAGACAAATGAAGATACCTACTCAGATGGAACATTATGGTGAGTACATAACTTCTTAATCTGAAGTAGGAACTTCATTTGTCAGCAACCTGTGGGACAGAGTCCCCAGCTACCTGAACCTTGGGTGGCCTTCATGGAAGGATATTCCGGAGCACTGCAGAACCAAAGGATGCCCTGCCTCGGGAAACAACATCTATCCTATAGTGGCTAATAAAGGTGTGAGATGAAGCCCAAGAGGCTGTGGAACAAATGTCATCCAGTGGAACCCTAGCTTGAAAAGCCGCAGATGTTCCAACAGCCCTAGTAGAATGAGCATGGACTCCTTGAGGTGCAGGCCTACCCGAGCTCTGATATGCTAACAGAATGCAACTTGAAATCCATCAAGAAAGAGAAACTTTAGAAACTGACTTCCCGAAATTACTTTTGGCAAAGGAGATAAACAACTGATCGGATTGCCTATGACCAGCAGTTCTATGGATATAAAAACGTAGCTGTCTGTGTACGTCTAAGGAATGTAGCTTGTACTCTCCTTTGTTTTGAAAGTTGGGGAAAAACACTGGAAGATTAATCGATTGATTAATGTTTGCTTCTGAAGATACCTTGGGCAGAAAGGACGGATTGATCCTGTGGTAAACCCTATCCGGATGGAAGACCAGATAAGGTGGTTTGACACAAAGAGCTTGCAATTCCAACACTCTTTTGGCTGAAGTTATGGCTACCAAAAAGGCTGTCTTCCAAGAGAGAAATTTGAGGTCAACCGTGGCCACCGGTTCGAATGGGGGACCAGTCAAGGCCTGTAATACTAAAGACAAATTCCATGGGGGTACCACCTCTTTGACTGGAGGCCTCAGGAGGAAGGTACCCTTGAGGAAGGTCTTACATAGTTTGGAAGTGATAAGAGGGCCAGACTCTTGACCCACATGATAGTACGAAATAGCTGCCAATTGTACCTTGACTGTGGAAGAACTAGCCCCCCGGTGAAAGAGAGAGGTTAGAAAATCTAGAACCGACAATATTGGGGCTGTAAAAGGGTCTAAACGACAGTGTTCTGCCCAAATGGTGAAGCGTTTCCACTTACTTCGATAAACATTCCTTGTCGAAGGCTTATAGGCTGCTACAAGGATTGCTTTAACCGGTGAAGAGATCCCGGGAGTCCTTATGAGGAGTGGAACTGGAGCAACCAAGCTGTCAGCTTGAGGTTGTCCAGGTTCAGAGTTGGAAGATCGAGAGGGTGAGAGATGAGATCCGGAATGGGATCCAGAATCCATGGTGGATGTACTAGGTGAGACCACAGGTAAGGGAATCACGTCTGATGAGGCCAGAATGGGGCAATGAGGATCATCTTGCTCCCCAGCTGGATGGCTTTCTGCAATAACCTCAACATCAGGGGAAGAAGAGGGTAAGCATAAAGCAGACCGGGAGGCCAAGCATGAACTAGAGAGTCTCTCAGGGACTCCCCCGGAGGGGGGATCAGAGTGAAGTAATCGTTGCATTTGGTGTTTGAAAGTGAAGCAAAATGATCGCAGCAAGGTTGCCCACATCGGGCAAATACTTGCTCTGCAACTCGGTGATTGAGAGACCACTCGTAAGGAGTCAGGATAGTACGACTCAGCCTGTCCGCTAGAATGTTGGACCTTCCCGGAATGTGCATTGCTATGAGAAAGCAGTTGGTGGAAATCGCCCATTCCCACACTCTCATGGCCTCGTGGCAAAGGGGGTAAGACCTGGTTCCCCCCTGTTTGTTGATGTACCAGACGACCGACATGTTGTCTGTCTGTACTGCAATTGTCCCTGCTGGAAGAGAGTTGTGAAGTGCCTCCAATGTCAAAAGCACCACTCTCATCTCTAGGACATTGATATGCAAGGAGGTCTCTAGGTCGTTCCATGTGCCTTGGACTGTCCTGCCTGAAAAATGTCCCCCCCCACCCCAGGTGAGACCTGTCCGTGGTCACCGTGCCGACTGACGGAGGTAGCGAGAAAGGACATCCCGTGTGGAGATTGGGGGACTGAAGCCACCACAGGAGCGATCTTCTGCAAACCTTGCTTAAGGAGATGGGGTGAGACAGGGGACTGCGGGACAGGGACCATTGTACCTGGAGAGTCCACTGCAGGACCCTCATGTTCAACCGGGCCAATGGCAGCAAAGGGATTGCAGCCTCCATAGATCCTAGGGCCCTCAGGATCAGTTCTGCCGAAGGAGCTCGCAGTTGAAGGATGGCCTGCACGTGTAACCTCAGGTTCCAAAGCCGATCTGGAGTCAAAAATGCAAGCATCTGTCTGGAATCTAGTCTCGCCCCTATGAAATCCAACACCTGTGTAGGGAGGAGAGAGGATTTGGTCATATTGATGGTTAATCCTAATAATGGAGCCAGACTGAGGAAATAGTCCCTGTAAGAGCAAAGTAGATGCCTTGTTGGGGCTGTGAGGAGCCAGTCGTCCAGGTATGGAAAGACCTGAATTCCCTGGAGTCTCAGGTGGGCCGCTACTACTGCTAGGACCTTGGTGAACACCCTGGGGGCTGAGGTGAGACCGAATGGAAGGGCCCTGAATTGAAAGTGACTGTCTCCCAGCCGGGAGTGGAGAAACCTCCTGGAACACCTGTCCACTAGAATGTGGTAGTATGCATCCTTGAGGTCTATAGAGCACATCCAGGCGTCCTCCCGCAATAAGGGGAGGACAGATTGCAGCGTGACCATTCTGAACTTTTCTTTGGGTACTGCCAGGTTTAGGAGAGAAAGGTCGAGGATGGACCTCAAGTCCCCCATCTTTTTTGGCACCAGAAAGAACCTGGAGTACAACCCTGATCCAACTTGATCTGGGGGGATGGGCTGGATGGCTCTTTTTTGCAGAAGCTGGTGAATTTCTGCAGCAGCCGCCTCCCTCTGACTGGGTGGAACGTTGGGGAGGCTTCTGATTTTTGGGTCTACTATGAAGGGGATTAGGTAGCCTCTGGATATAATACAAAGCACCCAGCGATCCATTGTTATGGACTCCCATTTTGCCAGGTGCCTTGAAAAATGCCCCCCGACTGCCTCCAGAGTGGAGCAGTTGGGCAACCCCTCAGGGGGTCTGCATGGGCCTCTCAGAGAACGGTTCTCTGGACCCAACATTCCTAGGACCCCCCCTGCCTCTGGGGCGGTGTCCTCCCTGTCCTTCTCTGCCACGAGAGGACTGGTTGTCCTGAGCAGACTGGGATTGATGCGATTTTCGGAACCACATCTTCTTCTGACCCTTTTGGTTCTTGGAAAAGGACCTCTGGGGTGCAGAGAAGTGGTCTCCGATGGCAGACAAGTTCTTCCTGTCTTTCTCGCTCTGGACAAGAGTGTCGCGAATGGTTTTGCTGAACAGTGCAGAACCATCAAAAGGGGCATTTGCGAATGATGCCTTAAAGGGTTCTGAGAAGTCACAGTGACGGAGCCAGGCTTGTCTTATCATGACCAGCCTGACTCCACCTGCTCTAGCGGCTCCCTCCGTAGCATGAGACAACAGCCACATAGAGGTGTTAGAGATAGAGTGGAGGGTGGCCATTCAGGAGGAGTACAGATCCTTGTCCCCTTCCGACATGGACCCTGGGGGGAGGCAGCATATTCCTTGATCAGGTCCCACTGCATCCGGATAACGTGTGCCATGTAGTTCAAGGCCCTCATAGAGAAGGTCACTGAACTGAAGGCCCACTTCCCAAGACAGTCCATCGCGCGAGACTCTTTGCTTGGAGGATGAACCATGGGGCTGTCCTGAGCCAACTCTCTCTTGGTGGCTGCAGCCACCAACATGGCATCCACAGGGGGACCTCTGCTCCAATGTAATCTCTCTGCAGGGGGGCTCAGAATTTTGTCAGGATGCTTGGGGATAGGCTCTATGGTGTCCGGTTCCTTCCAAGCCCTAGAGGATATAAGATCCACTAGGGGGTCGGGTGGAGGGGACACCCAAGAGGTTGATGGTTCTGCCTCAAATGCCTCAAGGAATACGGACTCATCAGAGGAAGCCTTGGGGGCAGACCATCCACCCCTGATTTTTAGCATTTCCATGATATCTCCAAAGGAGACATCCTCGGGGGGTGATCTAGGGGAGCCTTCCCCTTCATCCAAGTCCGTATCTTTGGTGAGACTCTCTGGGGAGTCTATGTGCCTCCTTTTGCACTTTGCCTTGTGAGGAATCCCCTCAGGGGGGGGCTGTCCGAGGAGTCCTCACAGGCCGTATTCTGTTCCCCTGGAACTCCTAGAGGCGCCGAGGCAGGCTGCCCCGATGGCCGGATGAGGGGGACCAGGGCCAGATGAAAAGGAGTGCTGGAGGGAGCCAAAGCCAGGACCGGGGGCCTGGAAGCACTCGACAGTGCCCTCTCCACAGCAGCAAAAGCCGAGGGGGAGCCAACTTTTGACAGATCCGAGATCCGACTCTCACTCGGATTCTAAGCGTGGATCGGACCCGGATCCGAGAACGTCGGGTCCGAAGGACCAGTGTGCTCCGACCGGGATGGAGCTGAAAGCACACCAAATCCCTCAGATCCAAAGCTCGGCCCACGGCTCTGAGAGGTCAGATCCGACAAACTCGAAGGAATCATCAGAGCCGACGTGCCCAGCACAGTCGGTTCCGACCCACCCCTGGATCCAACATGGCTTGGCTCCGAGCACTCCGAACCCGGAACGTGGGTCGGAGAAGGAGCAATAGGGATGAAAAAAGGGGTCGAGCTCCCCCCCAGAGGGGGGGGAGGCAAAAGCACTCCCATCTGCATCTGGGCCTGGATGAATCTCCTCATCATCCGGTCCATGTCCGCATCAGACATACTGAAAGTGGACCTCGAAGAGGCCACCGAGGCAGATCTGGAGTGTTGCCTCGATGACCTCGACGGGGACCGGATCACCTCCTCCTCGGGACCCGGGGAGAAACAAGGAGATCGGATCCGAGGAGAAGGGGATTGAGAAGACCTGGAGGGCGAAGCCCTTTTGGCGGGCGGGGACGATGAGGAGTGGTCGGCCCGCCGCTTAAGGTGCTTCTCCCGCCGCTTCTCTTTTCTGGCCTCCCTATCCTCCAGAGCTGAAGTGGGAGGTTGACTCCTGGTCAGAGGAAGGGAGGCAGGGGTGACCATTACCGGGGGGATAGAGGGCACCGAAGTACCGGAGGCCGAAGCTGGGTCTGGGGGTAGAAGGCCCGCCAGGACCAACTTTGACTTACGATCCTTGAGTGCCCTGGGGTTGAACGCCGCACAAATCATGCACCCCGAAGAGAGGTGTTCAACCCCAAGGCACCTAACGCACAGTGTGTAGCCATCAGCCGGTGAAAGCTTGTGGGGACACTCGGTGCATTTAGAAAAAATGGCTTTAGGGGCCTCAGACATATCCGTTGAAAAACACACTCGCTAGGCCCCTAACACACAGACACACACACACGCTATGACCAGCGGGGGAGGGAAAATAAACTTTGAGGTAAAAATTAGTTTAAAACTAAAGAAAAATAACAGTATTTAGTTAAAGGGAGCCTAAAACACAAACAAACACTCATTCAAGGGAAAAAAGAAAGGAAATCTTATCTGTTTTTTTATCACAATGCAAGGAGCTCTGGGACCCAGCTGTTGCTTGAAGAGCGGCAAATTAGATCTGTGGTCAGTTAGGGTAGGCAGGGGTTTTTGGGTAAGGGGGAAGAGCTAGGAGCTCGGATCTATGCTATGTAAGAAGTTGCCGGCTTGGATCCGAGATCAGATCCGTATCCCACAGGTTGCTGACAAATGAAGTTCCTACTTCAGATCTGTAGTTCCTACTAACTTTTAGGTGAGTTTAGGGGACTATGTAAGGAGTATACTTGGTATGTAGTGTCTCCCCCAACCCACAAATCTTTCATGCTGCAAACTGTACTTCCTAATAATGTTTAAATCAGTTTAGGGGACTATGTAAAGCATATCCTTGGTAACTAGTGTCTTCCCCTGCCCACACGTACTTCATGCTGCAAAACCTGTTGTTCTAGTGACTTTAAGTAGTCTTATTGTCTACTATCCCCCAAATATTGCATTATTTGTGGGTTAGTCTTGGGGAGTTTACAGGTATGACAGTCTCCCAAAAATGTACATGCACACAAACTGACAAAACATTCATGTACAAACACACACACACACACACACACACACACACACACACACACACACACACACACACACACACACACACACACAAAATCACACACACACTATCCTTTGGACCTGATCACACTTATGAGAGCACTCACCCATTAAACCTTACACACCTTCCCCGCAAACACACACATGCACAGGCACACATGCACAAACACACACATGTATGAACATGAGTCTAATCATACCTCTGCATACACTGATGCATGCAGTCACACACACACACACACACACACACACACACACACACACACACACACACACACACACATGCACACACGCACACACACACGCACACACACACACACACACACACACACACACACACACACACACACACACACACACACACACACACACTCACACCACCACCACCTGTCTGTAAACACCCTGACACTTACCTCTAATTCAATCTCATCATTGGAAGTAATCAGTGAATGTGAACTTTTGACCAAGCTAATTTATTTGTCCAGCAGACCTGACCTATGCAGCCGAGAGATTGTCTGAACTGCTTGCCTGCATAAATGCCTTATAGCAAGCAAGAGAGCACATGGCTAATTATCAGTGGCCACTCCCTCTGGAATGTCTCATTAGCATACAGCTTGGCCTCAGAAGCAGCCCACCGCAGTGATCCTACAAACTGTATATGATTATTGCCACGGACCAGTTTCTGAACCAGAAAGTAACACTGTGAGTGGTAACAGACCATTTTTGGGCTTACTGCTAGAAGTAGCCCCTTTTGCATCTGCCCCAATGTTTCTTTGATAGTGTTTCTTTTAGACATTGAATAATGGCTTAATCTATATTTTTCTGTTTTTGGACAATAGCTGTTTTTTTTTTTTGGATGTGGTTCCGTGTATTACCGTTTCTCCACACAATGTAAACTTAATTGTGCAATGAGGTTTTGCTGTTAGTTGCCAAGCTGAGTCTGTTTTTAGTATACAGGGCTGAGTAGGTTCTTATTTTACTTCTTGGAGTGGGAGGCTCATAGATTGTAGTGCTCAATGGCTGTTTACTTTCGTATAGTTAGGAAAACTTTCAGACAACACCTGTACGAGTTGTGACAGGTGTATACATTGGGTGGCAGAGAATCCTTTCCCACACTATGTAAACAGACTTTGTCTTGCTACTCCAGTATGTACATTGCATGTGTCTTACTTTGTTTCTTAGAGACAGTATGTGAATAACGTAGTGGTACTCAATTTTTGAATGCGCAATGTGGGAACACATAAGGTCATTCCTATAGGAGTTGTGAAGGGCATATGTATCGGGTGGCGAATTCTTTTTCCATAGTATTTAAACAGACTGCAGATATGCTGCATTTTGTCTGGTTATTTGGATATGTACACTGTATCTGATATTTTGTCTCTTGGAGGCAGTTTGTGCATATCAAAGCTGTACTCATTTTTTACTGTAGTATGCTAGTGTGCATGAAAATGTTCTGGTCATTCCTACAGGGGCTGTGATGGGGTGTATACATTGGGTGGCAAAGAATATTTCTCTACAGTATGTAAACAAAATGCAGAAATTGATTTTATGCTACATTTGCTAGTATGTACGCTGTTTGAATTTGCCTAATTTTGTTTCTTGAAGTCAGTCTGTACATGATTTTTACTGTAGTATGCATAGTGTGGGAGCACATTCAGACCACTGCTGAATGTAGCTCTTGGGCAGAGGACCTATAAATATACAGATATAGATATAGATAAGATGTAAATCTCTCTCTCTCTCATATATATATATATATATATATATATATATATATATATATATAGGATCCATACTATTTATCAAACGACTGTTTCACCGAAAGTGAAATGGCCGAGCATATTTTCGCAAAAGCACTTTTCAGCAAAAAAGCACTTTTGTGACATAACAGTGTGCTTAAAAAAAGATAAAAATGTGGGAAAATGGCTGTTACTGAGATAATAGCAGAGTGGGGGTAAAGGAATATTCCCTTGTTCCCACTGTAGTGTGATCTCGAAATGAGAATATAAAAGTAGGGGGGGGTGCAGAAGATCTTGTCCCCCAGCGTAAACATGAGTACTGTGTTTTTGTTAATTTTGTTTTTTTTTTTTAATTATTTTTGCACACTTTAGTGAAAGTGCTTTTTCAGTAAAAAGCACTTTCGCTAAAGTGTGTTCAGTCATTTACGTTTCATGGAAACGTGATTTTGTGCAATAGTCCTAGATCTATATATATATATATATATTTATATATATATATATATATATATATATATATATATATATATATATATATTGCATGTGTTGCTGACATCAGTGCAGAATGGAAATTAAAGTGAATGGTGCTAGGCAAAAGTCCATATTTTGCTTTATAAACCTAAAACAAAAAAAAAACACTTAAACAAGAGTTGTTAAATTAAATTAAATGATAATCTATTAGCTCTCCTTTTAATTCACTACTGATACAAATACTATTGTTTAAACCAGGAAAGTTATTATCATCAGACTTGAGTTGCCAAAACATTTCCTGGTGAAACAGTGTGTTCTGCCAGTCCCCTATATAAGGAGAGATTTGTATTTGCTCAAGAACCAAGAAGGTAAACTTAATAAATTCAACACATGCAATGGAATGTCTGGCTAGTGCACTTTTACTATCATTACATTGAAAAGATGTTGATAAATACGCTTATTAAATGTAGCCCGGTAAATAACTATTTATGAAAAACAACTGTAATTTCAACCAACCATGCACAATAGCGTCAAATTTGTTCAAAAGTCTACCGTAATAACAAGTATTGATACATGGGCACTGGTGACAATGGTGACATTTCCTAGCAGACAATAATCCCTTGTAGTGATCAACAAGTTTCTCAAGAAGGGATTTAATACTGGGTTTGTTTTTGTAGGTAAAAGATGGTGGAGTAGAAAAAAACTGTTTAGTGTTTTCGTTACATTGTGGCAAAAGCTTTTCAATGTCATTAACATCCAAACTATAATGCAGAATCTTGTTAGTTTGGCCATTAAAACTTGTTTGATTGTCTTTCTTGGCAAACTGATTAAACCCTTTTTTGATGATAAGGGCGTATGTGTTGTTTCTCTCTGTCCATATCTCATCTCTTATGGAATCCAAAAGTGATTATGGATACCCACTGTCTAAAAACATAGATCTCAAAATATTGAAATGTTCAAGCTAAACTGCATCCTCTGAAGTCAACTGAGAAGTTCCAATGAACTGATTCTTTACCACCCCCTTCTTTTGATGGAAGGTGTGGAAATGGTGAAAAAAGAAATGTACTGCAGTAAGTGGACTTCCTGTAAATCCTGCTAGTGACTTCCTCATTGGCTCCTTTCCTAATATCAATGTCTGGATAGTTGATCTGGTCTCACGCAAAGGAATATGTAAACTTTTTAGGAAGGATGTGCTGGCTTGTAGCTGTAAAACAAATTTTTCAGGATCATTGACAGAACCTTCCCATATAATAAGAACAATGTCAAGTTATCTGAAGTAACCTATGCACTTAGAAAAGAGGGGGGTTATAAAGAGTGTTTCCAATTCCCATCTTAATAGCACAGCATTTGCAAATAAAGGGGCACACGTGGCCCCATAGCCAGCCATTCCCAGAGTTTGCTTAAAAGATTCCCCCTTGAAAGTCAAAAAATGATTATTCAAAACCAGGTTCATGACCAGTTCCATGAATTCTAGAACCAAATCATTGTCAGTTGTATCAAGTAATCCATACTGTGTTACAATATCATCAAACCACTGCAGCCCCACATCATGGGATATTAGCGTGACATAGATACATCATAGATAAGCAAAAGAAAATCTTTTGCCAGTATTCCCTTCAATTTGTCCAAGAGGTACCATGACTATGTTATAATGTGTGGGAAAGAAACAATGAGTTTTTTCAATTTTTGGCCTATAGATTTGGCCAAAGGCTCTGTAACGGATCCACAAGCAGATACAATAGGATGTAAGGGGGGAGTCAGACAGATTGGACTAATAATAAATAATAATCAGAATATTAGGAATATCCAATCTAAGGAAATCATGTAAGCCTTGTGAGATTTTATCAAATAACAACAACTCATCCAGTACCACGTTAATGTACCTGTAGGCTAAGTTGATTTCATTAATGGAAACAACACTGTGTATGCAGTCATCATGCAAAAGATTTAACATGTGCCCAGAACAGTTAACATAATCCTTAATAACCAGACCCCTACCTTTGTCCAGGTTCACATATCTAATGTTGTAGCTGTGAGAGAACTGCTTTTCTTGACCTGAAAGGTTGAAAAATGTATTGGTATTATTTTTTTAAATAGTGTACATATTTTTTTCACATTGCTTTTCAAAACTGTTGATTAATGGGTGCAAAGGGTATTGGCAGTACTCTTCCTCTTAAACTTGTTGGGGATGTTGTTACCAACTTCTGCCGCAAAAACATTTGAAAGTTGAGTCTTCTGGTAAACAGTTTTAAATGAAGGAAAGTATCCTCCAACCTGGCCCTAGTGGAGGGGGTAAAATTAATCCCCTTCAAAAACAAACTGTGATGATCAGGGCCTATCACTTGTTGTTCTTGTGACTTTCGTCTTTTTCCTGGTTAGGAGTCGCCACAGCAGAACTCCGGTCCACTAATGATTGGTAGTTGATTTTTACCTGTCGAGTTACCAGCCCTGATGCACAACCTTCAACGAAGGTACACCCATTCACGCATGTCACCACGGAGAAGACGCTCTAGCTGAGAATCAAACCGGACAGCATCTTACTGTGAGGCAACAACGCTACTGCAGCATCACCACTGTGGCACGGCTTATCACTATTTCAGTAAAATAATAGATATTGCCTCCAAAAAGAGGCAATATTAATAATACCTGTTCATGTAACAATAGGCTCCAAGGCAGTAGAATCTTCAGCTACCATTGCTGATTCCAATTTGTATGTCCTTTCTTGTTGAGCATTTTCTTATTCATCCTTCCTTGTGCATAGAAATACCCCAACTCGCAATTTATGAAATGTTACTTACTGGCCAGTTTCTTTGACCTTGTCAATGGGGCTTCCTCTGAAGGGAAATCTGGCTGAGCCGTCCCCTCCATGATTGTCAATGCAGAGAGTCTCAACAAGGTTGTGCTTGTTTGCTGTGCCTGGGAGGGGGGGTCAGGGTATACAGTTCTATTTATATAATTCATGTTATCCCTAAGTAATTTCTTGTCCTTTCTATTTTAGTCTAAGTTTGTTGTTAATTACCTGAAAAATGTTATTGAACTGAGACAAATTTGTGAAAGTCTAGGTCAACTGTGATAGAATCTATGAGTTTAGTTATTTCCTGTATATATTTCACCAGACGCCTGTCATTCTCTTTAATAAGCAATTTAGTGAGTTATAAACCTGTATGGTCAAAGAATTCCAGCAGTTCATGGTGAAATAGTAAATTTAGTTTAATTCAACACCTTGTGGGAATTTCCACATGTGAGCCCCTTAGGTACATGTTGTCCAAGTAAACCTTCGCACAAAAACTAGTTATGCAAATGTAATGATTTGAATTTGTACAAGTTTTTATTTAATAAAGAGGTTTGTTCACATGGAGATAAAAATTGACTAATCTGTTGAGTGAATGTATTCTTTCTTGTTCAAAACATTCAAATTATCCAACCATGAATGTACATTTGCAGTACTAGAAAAATCAGTTAGAGGTTTATCAGTAGGTGCATAGAAGATCAGTTCTGTCTCATGTACTGCATTGCTGAAGTTGCTTCATGGTTGAAAGTATGACTACTTACCCTAAAATAATTGTGGCCATGATTAAATGTATAAGACCCTGGGTGAGTTGCTGAGTTAACAAAGTACGATTTCCAGGTTCAGCTGTGAAAAAGTTTTTGTGTTTGATATTAAATGCATTATTTGACTAGTATTGAGTTCAGTGGTCGATTTACTGGATGTTTTGCTGTTATTATTTAATGTTTCTCCCAGTACCAGAACTCCAATAGTGCCTTTTTCTTTGGTTTACTGGTTTCTTGAGGGTTCTGAGTATATCAGCGGCACTCAGAGAAACTGTTTCAAGATGCATCTAACTTTTTCATTACCCTAGAATCAAACTCCACAGCACTGTAAATGCATTGTCACACCAACCCTCATTACCCTAGAACCAAACCCCACAGCACTGCACATGCTCTGTCACACTAACTCTCATTACCACTAGAACAAAACCCCACAGCACTGCACATGCTCTGTCACACCAACTCTCATTATCCCTAGAACCAAAATCCACAGCACTGCACATGCTCTGTCACAACAGCTCTCATTACCCTAGAACCAAACTCCACAGCACTGCACATGATCTGTCACACCAACTCTCATTACCCCTAGAACCAAAGCCCACAGCACTGCACATGCTCTGTTACACCAACTCTTACTACAGTTAGAACCAAACTCCACAGCACTGCACATGCTCTGTCACACCAACTCTCATTACCTCTAGAAAAAAACCATACAGCACTGCACATGCTTTGTCACACTAACTCTCATTACCCTTAGAACCAAACCTCACAGCACTACACATGCTCTGTCACACCAACTCTCATTACCCCTAGAACCAAACCTCACAGCACTACACATGCTCTGTCACACCAGCTCTCATTATTCCAGAACCAAACCCCACAGCACTGCACATGCTCTGTCACACCAGCTCTCATTACCACTGGAACCAAACCCCACAGCACTGCACATGCTCTGTCATACCAAATCTCATTACCCCTAGAACCAAACCCCACACCACAGCACATGCTCTGTCACACCAACTCTCATTACCCACAGAATCAAACCTCACAACCCTGCACATGCTCTGTAACACTAACTCTCATTACCCATAGAACCAAACTCCACACCACTGCACATGCTCTGTCACACCAACTCTTATTACCCCTAGAACCAAACCTCACAGCACTGCACATGCTCTGTCACATTATCTCTCATTACCTGTAGAACCAAACCCCACAGCACTGCACAGCTCTGTCACACAAACCCTCATTACCGCTAGAACCACACTCCATAGCACTGCACATGCTCTGTCACACCAACTCTCATTACCCATTGAACCAAACCTCACAGCACTGCACATGCTCTGTCACACCAACTCTCATTACCTATAGAACCAAACCCCACAGTACTGCACATTTTTAACTCTCATTACTCCTAGAACCAAAAACCACAGCACTGCACATGCTCTGTCACACTGTCATCACCCTTAGAACCAAACCCCACAGCACTGCACATGCTTTGTCACACTAACTCTCATTACCCCTAGAACCAAACCCCACAGCACTGCACATGCTCTGTCACACTAACTCTCATTACGCCTAGAACCAAACCCCACAGCACTGCACATGCTCTGTCACACCAGCTCTCATTACCCCTAGAAATAAACCCCATAGCACTGCACATGCTCTGTCACACCAACTCTCATTATCCCTAGACCCAAACTCCACAGCACTGCACATGCTCTGTCACACCAACTCTCATTATCCGTAGAAAGAAACTCCACAGCACTACACATGCTCTGTCACACCAACTATCATTAACCATAGAACCAAACCCCACAGCATTGCACATGCTCTGTCACACCAACTCTCAGAACCAAGCTCCACAGCACTGCACATGCTCTGTCACACCAACTCTCATTACCTCTAGGACCAAACTCCACAGCACTGCACATGCTTTGTCACACCAACTCTCACTACCCCAGAACTAAACACCATAGCACTGCACATGCTCTGTCACACTAACTGTCATTACCCATAGAAACAAACCCCACAGCACAGCACTGCACATGCTCTGTCACAGTCATTACCCCTAGAACAAAACCCCACAGCACAGCACATGCTCTGTCACACTAACTCTCATTACCCCTAGAACCAAACCCCACAGCACTGCACATGCTCTGTTACACAAACTCTCATTCTGCCTAGAACCAAACCCCACAGCACTGCACATGCTCTGTCACACCAGCTTTCATTACCCCTAGAACCAAATCCCATAGCACTGCACATGCTCTGTCACACCAACTCTCATTACCCCTAGAATCAAACTCCACAGCACTGCACATGCTCTGTCACACCAACTCTCATTACCCCTAGAACCAAATCCCACAGCACTGCACATGATCTGTCAAGCTAACTCTCATTACCCCTAGAAGCAAACCAAAAGCACTGCACATGCTCTGTCACACTAACTGTCATTACTCCTAGAACCAAATCCCACAGCACTGCACATGCTCTGTCACACTAATTCTCATTACCCCAAGAACCACACCCCACAGCACTGCACATGCTCTGTCACACCAACTCTCATTACACCTAGAACCAAACCCACAGCACTGCACATGCTCTGTCACACCAACTCTCATTATCCCTAGAACCAAACTCCACAGCACTGCACATGCTCTGTCACACCAACTTTCATTACCCCTAGAACCAAACCCCACAGCACTGCACATGCTCTGTTGCACTAACTCTCACTACCCGTAGAAACAAACTCCACAGCACTGCACACACTCTGTCACACTAACTCTCATTACCCCTAGAATCAAACCACACAGCACTGCACATGCTCTGTCACACCAACTCTCATTAACCGTAGAAACAAACCATATAGCACTGCACATGTTCTGTCACACTAACTCTCATTACCCCTAGAACCAAACCCCACAGCACTGCACATGCTCTGTCACACTAGCTCTCATTATTCCAGAACCAAACCCCACAGCACTGCACATGTTCTGTCACACCAGCTCTCATTACCACTGGAACCAAACCCCAAAGCACTGCACATACTCTGTCACACCAACTCTCATTACCCCTAGAATCAAACTCCACAGCACTGCACATACTCTGTCACACCAACTCTCATTACCCATAGAATCAAACCTCAAAGCACTGCACATGAACTGCAACCCTAACTCTCCTTACCCCTAGAACTAAACCCCACAGCACTGCACATGCTCTGTCACACCAACTCTCATTACCCATAGAACCAAACCTCAAAGCACTGCACATGCTCTGTCACACTAACTCTCATTACCTCTAGAACCAAACCCCACAGCACTGCACATGCACTGTCACACCAACTCTTATTACCCTTAAACCAAACTCCATAGCACTGCACATGCTCTGTCAAACCAACTCTCATTACCCCTAGTACCAAACTCCACAGCACTGCACATGCTCTGTCACACTAACTCTCATTACCGCTAGGATCAAACTCCACAGCACTGCACATGCTCTGTCACACTAACTCTCATTACCCCTAGAACCAAACTAAAAAGCACTACACATGCCCTGTCACACTAACTCTCATTACACCTAGAACCAAACCTCACAGCACTGCACATGCTCTGTCACACCAACTCTCATTATCCCTAGAACCAAACCTCAAAGCACTGCTCATGCTCTGTCAAACCAACTCTCATTACCCCTAGAACAAATCTCCACAGCACGGAACATGCTCTGTCACACCAACTCTCATTATCCCTAGAACCAAACTTCACAGCACTGCACATGCTCTGTCACACTCTCATTTCCAACAAAACCAAACCGCACAGCACTGCACATGCACTGTCACAGCAACTCTCATTACCCCTAGAACCAAACTCCACAGCACTGCACATGCTCTGTCAAACTAACTGTCATTGCCCCTAGAACCAAACTCCACAGCACTGCACATGCTCTGTCACACCAGCCCTCAATACCCTTAGAATCAAACTCCACAGCACTGCACATGCTCTGTCACACCAACTCTCATTACCCATAGAACCAAACCTCACAGCACTGCACATGCTCTGTCACACTAACTCTTATTACCTCTAGAACCAAACCCCACAGCACTGCACATGCCCTGTCCCACCAACTCCCATTACCCCTAGAACCAAACTCCATAGTGCTGCACATGCTCTGTCACACCAACTCTCATTACCCTTAGAAACAAACCACACAGCACTGCACATGCTTTCTCACACTAACTCTCATTACCTCTAGAACCAAAGCCCACAGCACTGCACATGCTCTGTTACACCAACTCTTACTACAGTTAGAACCAAACTCCACAGCACTGCACATGCTCTGTCACACCAACTCTCATTACCTCTAGAAAAAAACCATACAGCACTGCACATGCTTTGTCACACTAACTCTCATTACCCTTAGAACCAAACCTCACAGCACTACACATGCTCTGTCACACCAACTCTCATTACCCTAGAACCAAACCTCACAGCACTACACATGCTCTGTCACACCAGCTCTCATTATTCCAGAACCAAACCCCACAGCACTGCACATGCTCTGTCACACCAGCTCTCATTACCACTGGAACCAAACCCCACAGCACTGCACATGCTCTGTCATACCAACTCTCATTACCCCTAGAACCAAACCCCACACCACAGCACATGCTCTGTCACACCAACTCTCATTACCCACAGAATCAAACCTCACAACCCTGCACATGCTCTGTAACACTAACTCTCATTACCCATAGAACCAAACTCCACACCACTGCACATGCTCTGTCACACCAACTCTTATTACCCCTAGAACCAAACCTCACAGCACTGCACATGCTCTGTCACATTATCTCTCATTACCTGTAGAACCAAACCCCACAGCACTGCACAGCTCTGTCACACAAACCCTCATTACCGCTAGAACCACACTCCATAGCACTGCACATGCTCTGTCACACCAACTCTCATTACCCATTGAACCAAACCTCACAGCACTGCACATGCTCTGTCACACCAACTCTCATTACCTATAGAACCAAACCCCACAGTACTGCACATTTTTAACTCTCATTACTCCTAGAACCAAAAACCACAGCACTGCACATGCTCTGTCACACTGTCATCACCCTTAGAACCAAACCCCACAGCACTGCACATGCTTTGTCACACTAACTCTCATTACCCCTAGAACCAAACCCCACAGCACTGCACATGCTCTGTCACACTAACTCTCATTACGCCTAGAACCAAACCCCACAGCACTGCACATGCTCTGTCACACCAGCTCTCATTATCCCTAGACCCAAACTCCACAGCACTGCACATGCTCTGTCACACCAACTCTCATTATCCGTAGAAAGAAACTCCACAGCACTGCACATGCTCTGTCACACCAACTATCATTAACCATAGAACCAAACCCCACAGCATTGCACATGCTCTGTCACACCAACTCTCATTACCCTTAGAACCAAGCTCCACAGCACTGCACATGCTCTGTCACACTAACTCTCATTACCCCTAGAACCAAACTCCACAGCATTGCATATGCTCTGTCACACCAACTCTCATTACCCATAGAACCGAATGCCACAGCACTGCACATGCTCTGTCACACTAACTGTCATTACCCCTAGAAACAAACCCCACAGCACAGCACATGCTCTGTCACACTAACTCTCATTACCCCTAGAACCAAACCCCACAGCACTGCACATGCTCTGTTACACAAACTCTCATTCTGCCTAGAACCAAACCCCACAGCACTGCACATGCTCTGTCACACCAGCTTTCATTACCCCTAGAACCAAATCCCATAGCACTGCACATGCTCTGTCACACCAACTCTCATTACCCCTAGAATCAAACTCCACAGCACTGCACATGCTCTGTCACACCAACTCTCATTACCCCTAGAACCAAATCCCACAGCACTGCACATGATCTGTCAAGCTAACTCTCATTACCCCTAGAAGCAAACCAAAAGCACTGCACATGCTCTGTCACACTAACTGTCATTACTCCTAGAACCAAATCCCACAGCACTGCACATGCTCTGTCACACTAATTCTCATTACCCCAAGAACCACACCCCACAGCACTGCACATGCTCTGTCACACCAACTCTCATTACACCTAGAACCAAACCCACAGCACTGCACATGCTCTGTCACACCAACTCTCATTATCCCTAGAACCAAACTCCACAGCACTGCACATGCTCTGTCACACCAACTTTCATTACCCTAGAACCAAACTCCCACAGCACTGCACATGCTCTGTTGCACTAACTCTCACTACCCGTAGAACCAAACTCCACAGCACTGCACACACTCTGTCACACTAACTCTCATTACCCCTAGAATCAAACCACACAGCACTGCACATGCTCTGTCACACCAACTCTCATTAACCGTAGAAACAAACCATATAGCACTGCACATGTTCTGTCACACTAACTCTCATTACCCCTAGAACCAAACCCCACAGCACTGCACATGCTCTGTCACACTAGCTCTCATTATTCCAGAACCAAACCCCACAGCACTGCACATGTTCTGTCACACCAGCTCTCATTACCACTGGAACCAAACCCCAAAGCACTGCACATACTCTGTCACACCAACTCTCATTACCCCTAGAATCAAACTCCACAGCACTGCACATACTCTGTCACACCAACTCTCATTACCCATAGAATCAAACCTCAAAACCCCGCACATGAACTGCAACCCTAACTCTCCTTACCCCTAGAACTAAACCCCACAACACTGCACATGCTCTGTCACACCAACTCTCATTACCCCTAGAAACAAACTCCACAGCACTGCACATGCTCTGTCACACCAACTCTCATTACCCATAGAACCAAACCTCAAAGCACTGCACATGCTCTGTCACACTAACTCTCATTACCTCTAGAACCAAACCCCACAGCACTGCACATGCACTGTCACACCAACTCTTATTACCCTTAAACCAAACTCCATAGCACTGCACATGCTCTGTCAAACCAACTCTCATTACCCCTAGAAACAAACCCACAGCACTGCACATGCTCTGTCACACTAACTCTCATTACCCCTAGAACCAAACCCCACAGCACTGCACATACTCTGTCACACTAACTGTCATTACCCCTAGAACCAAACTCCACAGCACTGCACATGCTCTGTCACACTCTCATTACTCCTAGAACCAAAGCTCACAGCACTGTACATGCGCTGTCAGACTAACTCTCATTACACCTAGAACCAAACCCCACAGCACTGCACATGCTCTGTCACACCTGCTTTCATTACCCCTAGAACAAAACCCCATAGCACTGCACATGCTCTGTCACACCAACTCTCATTATCCCTAGAACAAATCTCCACAGCACGGAACATGCTCTGTCACACCAACTCTCATTATCCCTAGAACCAAACTTCACAGCACTGCACATGCTCTGTCACACCACCTCTCATTTCCAACAAAACCAAACCGCACAGCACTGCACATGCACTGTCACAGCAACTCTCATTACCCCTAGAACCAAACTCCACAGCACTGCACATGCTCTGTCAAACTAACTGTCATTGCCCCTAGAACCAAACTCCACAGCACTGCACATGCTCTGTCACACCAGCCCTCAATACCCTTAGAATCAAACTCCACAGCACTGCACATGCTCTGTCACACCAACTCTCATTACCCATAGAACCAAACCTCACAGCACTGCACATGCTCTGTCACACTAACTCTTATTACCTCTAGAACCAAACCCCACAGCACTGCACATGCCCTGTCCCACCAACTCCCATTACCCCTAGAACCAAACTCCATAGTGCTGCACATGCTCTGTCACACCAACTCTCATTACCCTTAGAAACAAACCACACAGCACTGCACATGCTTTCTCACACTAACTCTCATTACCTCTAGAACCAAACCCCACAGCACTGCACATGCTCTCTCACACTAACTCTCATTACCCATAGAACCAAACCACACAGCATTACACATGCTCTGTCACACTAATTGTCATTACCCCTAGAAACAAACCCCACAGCACTGCACATGCTCTGTCGCACTAACTCTCATTACCCCTAGAACCAAACCCCACAGCACTACACATGCACTGTCACACTACCTCTCATTACCCCTAGAACCAAACTCCACAGCACTGCACATGCTCTGTCAAACTAACTGTCATTACCCCTAGAACCAAACTCCACAGCACTGCACATGCTCTGTCACACCAGCCCTCAATACCCTTAGAATCAAACTCCACAGCACTGCACATGCTCTGTCACACCAACTCTCATTACCCATAGAACCAAACCTCACAGCACTGCACATGCTCTGTCACACTAACTCTTATTACCTCTAGAACCAAACCCCACAGCACTGCACATGCCCTGTCCCACCAACTCCCATTACCCCTAGAACCAAACTCCATAGTGCTGCACATGCTCTGTCACACCAACTCTCATTACCCTTAGAAACAAACCACACAGCACTGCACATGCTTTCTCACACTAACTCTCATTACCTCTAGAACCAAACCCCACAGCACTGCACATGCTCTCTCACACTAACTCTCATTACCCATAGAACCAAACCACACAGCATTACACATGCTCTGTCACACTAATTGTCATTACCCCTATAAACAAACCTCATAGCACTGCACATGATCTGTCACACCAGCTCTCATTATCCCCAGAACCAAACTCCACAGCACTGCACATGCTCTGTCAGACCAACTCTCATTATCCCTAGAACCAAACTCCACAGCACTGCACATGCTCTGTCACACCAACTCTCATTACCCATAAAACCAAACCCCACAGCACTGCACATGCTCTGTCACACCAATTCTCATTACCCCTAGAACCGAACCCCACAGCACTGCACATGCTCTGTCACACTAACTCTCATTACCCCTAGAACCAAACCCCATGGCACTGCACATGCTCTGTTACACTAACTCTCATTCTGCCTAGAACCACACCCCACAGCACTGCACATGCTCTGTCACACCAACTCTCATTACCCCTAGAACCAAACTCCACAGCACTGCACATGCTCTGTCACACCAACTCTCATTACCCCCAGAACCAAACTCTACAGCACTGCACATGCTCTGTCACAATAACTCTCATTACCCATAGAACCAAACCTCACAGCACTGCACATGCTCTGTCACACCAACTCTCATTACCCCCAGAACCAAACCCCACAGCACTGCACATGCTCTGTCACACTAGCTCTCATTACCCCTAGAACCAAACCCTACAGCACTGCACATGCTCTGTCACACCAACTCTCATTATGCCTAGAACCAAACCCCACAGCACTGCACATGCTTTGTCACACCAGCTCTGATTACCCCTAGAACCAAACCCCATAGCACTGCACATGCTCTGTTACAC
Organism: Protopterus annectens; assembly: GCF_019279795.1. Lineage (NCBI taxonomy): Eukaryota > Metazoa > Chordata > Ceratodontiformes > Protopteridae > Protopterus > Protopterus annectens. Next base: position 1,869,202,584 of record NC_056729.1, read on the forward strand.
CAACTCTCATTATCCCTAGAACCAAACTCCACAGCACTGCACATGCTCTGTCACACCAACTCTCATAACCCCTAGAACCAAACTCCACAGCACTGCACATGCTCTGTCACACCAACTCTCATTACCCATAGAACCAAACCCCACAGCACTGCACATGCTCTGTCACAAAAACTCTCATTACCCCTAGAACCAAACTCCACAGCACTGCATATGCTCTGTCACAGTAACTGTCATTACCCCTAGAACCAAACTCCACATCACTGGACATGCTCTGTCACACTGGCATTACCCCTAGAACCAAACTCCACAGCACTGCACATGCTCTGTTATATTGTCATTACCCCTAGAACCAAACCCCAAAGTACTGCATGTGCTCTGTCACACCAACTCTCATTACCCATAGAACCACACTCCACACCACTGCACATGCTCTGTCACACCAACTCTCATTACCCATAGAACCAAACTCCACACCACTGCACATGCCCTGTCACACCAACTCTCATTACCCCTAGAACCAAACTCCACACCACTGCACATTCTCTGTCACACCAACTCTCATTACCCAAAAGAACCAAAACCCCACAGCACTGCAAATGCTCTGTCACACCAACTCTCATTACCCCTAGAACCAAACTCCACAGCACTGCACATGCTCTGTCACACCAACTCTCATTACCCATAGAACCAAACCCCACAGCACTGCACATGCTCTGTCACACCAACTCTCATTACCCCTAGAACCAAACTCCACAGCACTGCACAGGCTCTGTCACACTAACTGTCATTATCCCTAGAACCAAACCCCGCAGGACTGCACATGCTCTGTCACACTAACTGTCATTACCCCTAGAACCAAACCCCAAAGTACTGCATGTGCTCTGTCACACCAACTCTCATTACCCATAGAACCAAGCTCCACACCACTGCACATGCTCTGTTACACCAACTCTCATTACCCATAGAACCAAACTCCACACCACTGCACATGCTCTGTCACACCAACTCTTATTACCCCTAGAACCAAACTCCACAGCACTGCACATGCTCTATCACACCAACTCTCATTACCCCTAGAACCAAACTCCACACCACTGCACATTCTCTATCACACCAACTCTTATTACCCCTAGAACCAAACTCCACACCACTGCGCATTCTCTGTCACACTGGCATTACCCCTAGAACCAAACTCCACAGCACTGCACATGCTCTGTCATACTGTCATTACCCCTAGAACCAAACCCCAAAGTACTGCATGTGCTCTGTCACACCAACTCTCATTACCCATAGAACCACACTCCACACCACTGCACATGCTCTGTCACACCAACTCTCATTACCCATAGAACCAAAACCCCACAGCACTGCAAATGCTCTGTCACACCAACTATCATTACCCGTAGAACCAAACTCCACAGCACTGCACGTGCTCTGTCACACTAACTCTCATTACCCCTAGAACCAAACTCCACAGCACTGCACATGCTCTGTCACACTAACTCTCATTACCCCTAGAACCAAACCCCACAGCACTGCACATGCTCTGTCACACTAACTCTCATTACCCCTAGAACCAAACCCCACAGCACTGCACATGCTCTGTCACACCAACTCTCATTATACCTAGAACCAA